>NC_141675.1:112755171-113337671 GCF_028749965.1 Puma concolor
CTATCGTTGCTATAGATAATTTGATTGGCTTAGTCAACATTTGAGAGAAAAAAGCAGACGATTAGTCACTGAGTATCCACTATGTTCTAGTGGCTGTGTGAGTTGCTTGGCAGTGCTTAGGAGGAGACACAGGCATTAACCAATGGACAGATGGATGATTTGTCTGTCACAGCCACAGGCTGCACTCAGTTATCACATGGGATGCAAATGACAGAGGGTAGCAGTTGTGTCTTAGTGAAGTTAGTGTGGGCTTTGGAACCAGTTGCCTGCTTATTCTCAAATCCATTTCCTGTCCTTCCTCTGCTCCCTTCTCTGTGTTAGTAAGAAGCTATTCTTGTTATTCCCAAAACTTTACCATTCAGCTTTGCCCTGGGAATGGAACTGGAAGACACTGGCAACAAATAGGAGGGATAGAGCAAGGAATAACCAGGGTACTTACCTCTACCTCTCTCTGCTTCGAGGATATCTTGAGTAGTGACTGTTCTGATGCTCCAGCTCCTGCCAGACAGCTTGCTCTTCGGCCCCAACTCCCACTGTCTGAGCCTGCTGGGTTCCAGCTTCTACGTGTCTTCTTCTGAGTTTTGGAGACATCAGTTCCTCCCTTTGCCCAGCCAACTCTGGGGATAATTGCGGCCTCTTGTATTAGAAATTCCTGGTTTCCTTCCCTCCCATGTTTTCTGTTTGGGCTCTTCTAATATCTTTGTGACAAGTATCCCTTAGAAAACTCCCTCTATTAAATTACTGGGTACAGGAATTGGTGCTCTGGCTGCACCATAAATGATGCTGAATCTGAGAGATATAGGTTAATGTCTACTTTTGATCCACCGTGAGGAATCCACTTGAGCAAGTCATTTAACTTTCTGAGGATGTTTTCTCATTCATATTGTGGGGTTAATATGGACCTCCAAAATTGTAATAGAGCTTAAATGAGATTTCTATCATGGTACCTACCACAACGCAAGCATCCAATAAATCTTAGCCCTTAAGCCTATGATTTAAAAACCAGGGTAGTGCTCTCTAAAGTATCTAATACAGAGAATCCTAGGGAAACAAAAGCATCATGATTATATGAGTAAAGCATTCATTTAAGAGGGTGTGTGGGTTGTTGGAAAGGTCATGGAATACAAATTGGAGTTGTTTGGACGTACTGTCTATGGTGAAGAGCAGATTATCTGGGAGCAAAAGATGAGATTAGGGTGTATTCCAGGGACGGGGTCAACTGGGAGACAAAAGTTGGCTGAAAGACATTAAGGCGTGACTGGAACAAGAAACAGTGGGCAGCAAGGAGTTAGAAAAGCTGAGGGCACATAAGGATAGCTTCCGGCTGTGGGAACCATCCACAGATTTACGCAAACCCATAGTATTAGAGGAGAATACTCCCTACTATAAAAGAAGGCAATGTTGCTTATCTCATGTTGGTATACAATTTTTGCTAATCTACATTGCACATGACATCAGAGCTCTTCTATGGCATATTTGGTGATTGCAAATGGGCAGCTGCCTTAAGCAGAAAAGCCCAAAAACTTACCTCAATTTCTAGAACCTTATAAAAAATGTTAGTCATCCAAATCTTAATTGATCTAGATATATTCTTAACCTCCTTCCTTTTACTGGAAATGTCATATAGAGAAATGTATTTTATTAATCTGATAGACATGAGATTTATAATATAATGGATCCACTTGTCTAAGGTTGTAATGGAAAAACATTTTGGTTAAATTTAGTAGATATGTTTAGACTGTGACATGGGCTTGGAAGATAGTAGGTGCTCAATTAGTGCTTGTTGAATAAAATGTGTATTAAATAGACTGGGTGGCTCAGTCGGTGAAGCGTCCGACTTCGGCTCAGGTCACGATCTCGTGGTCCGTGAGTTCGAGCCCCGCGTCGGGCTCTGGGCGGATGGCTCAGAGCCTGGAGCCTGCTTCCGATTCTGTGTCTCCCTCTCTCTCTGCTCCTCCCCCGTTCATGCTCTGTCTCTCTGTCTCAAAAATAAATAAACATTAAAAAATGTGTATTAAATAAAAACATTGGCAACATGAAATCATACATTTTCCAAGAACTTATCAAGGCAATCACAAAGGAGCAACACACTGCATTTTGAAATAATGAATGTGAAACTATAAAATGTGATACAAATGTAAGATGTTATTATTCTAAAAGAATCTTGTGAAACATAGCAAGAGTTGTTGGTATTAAATAATGATTCATAATTTTAGCCTTGTAAATTAGGGAGTGTCAGGTATTTGTATCTCTGATTTATATCTCAGTAAATCATGGTAGAATGTAGTGGGCCTGGAAAACAAATCCAAAGCAGACTTGAGTCTATTTTTGATGGTACTACATTTGAGTGGAATGCAGACAACCTAGTTTAAAGGTATTGTGACAGACTTTATTATTTACACAACAAAACATACAGGGTGAGCCCTGCTCTTTAGAGAGCTTGCCCTTTTCCTGGTCACTGAGAGCAAGAGGATCACCCTGGCTCTCCCCCAAGCTGGCTCACAATATCTTCTGGCTAAATTTATCCTCAGGCTAAATCTGGTACCAAGGAGATTGTACACGTAGTTACTTTGGGTGCAGTGCTTGACAAGAGAAACTGTGTGTGTGTGTGTGTGTGTGTGTGTGTGTGTGTGTGTGTACAAAGCACTTTTCTCAGCTACTATGGTAGACACTTGTTACCATTGCTATTGGGTGATACTCGAGGAAACGTCTTTCAATATAGTAATCACCATGAAGGCACACTCTTACAAGCTTCAAGAACATTGGAAGTACTTAGAAATACAATTTTGGGGATAAAGACTTGGAAACTTGAAGTCAGAGAAAAAATTGCAATGGTTCAGTCTTATTTACACTGTGGTTGACGTTTATAGCATTTAGTTAACCATCACTTCATATAGTCTTCCTTTAAATGAATTTACACTTTTTCATAGGACCCTTTTACTAATTCTCCCTACCAATATTCTCTTTTTCAGTATTTCATATAAACTAGGAGTTATTTAAGATGCTGCCTAGATACAGCTGTTATTTTATATCAGGGAAAACAACACAGAGTCCTAAGTGAAAACAGAATGGCATTCCTTTCCAATATACCAATATGCTGGGAATTTTACTTTCAATATGACTGCCCTGAAAAATAAATACAGTTTCAAATAGCCAGTTTGAATATCCTAAAATGCTCTAAGACACTTTGGCAACATTGGTAGAAAATTAATTTGTGGTTTATTCATATTACTCTGCATGAGGAGAAAATAGCTCAGTCAATGAATGGAAACCAATTTCTTAATGTTTCTCATTTGCCTAATTGCTTTCCCAAGGAATAAATAATAAACAATCAAAGAAAAAGTTCATGAAAGGTACAAGACACGCTGATGGCCACAGGACTTTCTTCAATTCTTTCTTAGTTTTACAGGTTCTTTTCTGAAATCAGTCACCTCTACTGTCACCTCCATCATTATCAACATTAACAAAACACAAGAGTCACCCATTTCCAACTTTTTGTTTCTCCTTTTTATTCTTACATCCTTCTTCTCTTCCTTCTCCTTTTCTTCCTCCTTCCTCAAATCTCCTTCTCTGCCTTCTCTTTTTCAATGAAATAGAGTTCATTGAAGAGTTTTGGGGGAGGAGGGATAGTGGAGGAATGTTCAACAAACCGTGAATCCGTCAGTCTGGCTGGAATGAAGCGAAATAGTGGAAATAATGCAGGGAAGGTAGGTGGGAGCCAAATTGTGAAAGCCCTTGAAGGACAGGTTTGGATTTCATTCTGTAAGCAATGGAGAACTGTCAGTGGTTAAATACGAACATATGCTAAAGAGTGATTTTGGAAAATATACATATTAGTAAAAGTATAGATTCAGCTGGTCTAAGACAACCAAAAATGAAGGTGACTTAAGTAAGATTAAAATTTATTTCTTAGTCTATTAACAGTCTAAGCTTAAGTAATCCAGACTGGTAGATTGGTTTGACAGAGGGAGAGCTCCAGGACCATTCTATCCTGTTGTTTCACCATCCCTAAGACTTGTCCTAGAGATAGTCCACATGGGCCATGACTGCTTGCCTCCACTTCCCCTTGTCTGAGGCAAAGAAAGGGAGTGGGGAGTACAGGTGTCCAGCTCAAGTACAGAGGTCCTATTAGTATAAAAAAATACTAGCAAACAAGTGTCCAACCTGGCAGGCAGCAGTATGCATAATATACTGGAATAGAGTATCTAACTTTGTCTCTGTAAATTCCCTAACTATTCTAGCACCAGGTTTCTTCACCCCTTAGGGGATAAGTATACTATCCTTGGACAGATTCCCATACCAAGGAGATGCAAAACAGTGCTTGGAAGAAATAGTAAACCAAATGTTAGGGGAGTTAGGTTTAAGTCTCAACTTATTACTTGTGAGTTGGGTGACTTTAGGTAGATTGCCTAAACTTATTGGATTTCAATTTTATTTTCCATATATGTGGTTATAAAAGCTACCTCTTTTTGTCACAATGTTTCTCATAACAATTAAAAAACAGCAAGGTACTGTCATTGCCTTTCAATTAGTATTGGATGTAGATGTGTGTGTGTGTGTGTGTGTGTGTGTGTGTGTGTGTGTGTGTGAGAGAGAGAGAGAGAGAGAGAGGGAGGAAGGAAGAGAGAGAGTTGGAAAAAGGATAAAAGTATAATATCAGGGAACAAGTATGAAAATGACTATGATTATGGCTGTGATCTTTATTCATTTCTTTATCTCCAGTGCCTGCCATATGGCAGACCCTACACTTATTAGTTGGGTTTATTTCTTAAATTGCAAGTTTTACTTTAGAGCATCACATCCAAATGCTTTTAGGGAAATTATTTATGTTTATTTTGAGTTTTTCAAGCCTTCCTTTACCTCATTTTCATCAACTGTCTAGAGTAGACCACATTGTAGAGAATAAAGGTATGGTTTAATATAAAACTTCTGTTTCTCATTTTATCAGGGAGACATCTAAAAGTGTCAATATTTTGAAAATGTGTAACCGTTGTATTTTATCATTCTTTTTGGGTTTTTTTTCATCATAAGTGTACTCTTTAATCCTCACTCTCTATTTTCCCCTATCGCCTCCCATCTCCCTTCCCTCTAGTAACCATCAGTGCTCTATAGTTAAGAATCTATTTCTTGGTTTGTCTTTTCTTTTACTCATTTGTTTTATTTCTTATACTGTATATGAGTGAGATAATATGGTATTTTTCTTTCTTTGACTGACTTATTTCACTTAGCATTATACTCTCTAGCTATATCCATGTTGTTACCAATGCAAGATTTCATTCTTTTTTATGGCTGAATAATATTCTGGTGTGTGTGTGTGTGTGTGTGTGTGTGTGTGTGTGTGTGTGTGTGTATCTATCTATCTTCTTTATTCATTCATGTATCAATGGACATTTGGGCTGCTTCCATAGTTTGGCTATGGAAGCAAATAATGCTGCAGTAAACATAAGGGTGCATGTATCACTTTGAATTAGCATTTTTGGATATTTTGGTAAATACCCTGTAGTGCAATTATGGTGTCATAAGGTAGTTGTATTTTTAATTTTTTGAGGAACCTCCATACTGTTTTCCACAGTGGCCGAACCAATATGCATTTCCACCAACGTTGCAAGAGGGTTCCTTTTTCTCCACATCCTAACCAACATTTGTTGTTTCTTATGTTTTTGATTTCTGCTATTCTGACAGATATGAGGTGATATCTCATTCTAGTTTTGATTTGCATTTCCCTGATGATGAGTGATGTTGAGCATCTTCTTATGTGTCTGTTGGCTATTTCTGTGTCTTCTTTGGAGAAATGTCTATTCATGTCTTCTGCCCATTTTTAATTGTATTATTTGTTTTTTGGGTATTAAGTTGTATCAGTTCTTTATGTATTTTGGATACTAACCTTTTATCAGATATATCATTTACAAATATCTTCTCCCATTCAGTAGGTTACCTTTTTAGTTTTGTTGATTGTTTACTTTGCTATGGAGAAACTTTTATTTTGATGTAGCCCCAGTAGTTTATTTTTGCTTTTATTTCTTTGCCTCAGGGGACATGTCTAGGAAAATTTTGCTACAGCTAGTGTGAGAGAGATTACTGCCTGTGCTCTCTTCAAGGACTTTTATGGTTTCAGGTCTCACATTTAGGTCTTCAGTCCATTTTGAGTTCATTTTTTTTTCATTCTTTTTTAAACTATATTTTCATGAAGCTCTCCTGTAAGATTAAACCATGAAGTTTTTTTGCCCTGGGAATGAGTCCCTAAGATGACTTTTTGAGTCCATAGTAATAGACTGGTTTTGAAATCTAGTTTTCTTGAGAAATAAAAGAATTTATTAAATTTTCAGTTTTCCCTCACTATAAATATAAAAAACCAAGCCTGGCACACTTGCTTCATAGAGTTTTATTATAAGTCGTATAAGTATATAAATGCTGAAGTCTGTTGTAAGGAAAGTTCCCATTAGGGTACTTAGGTTTGTTTTTTGGTTTTGTTTTGTTTTCCCATGGTGACTGGAAGGTAGAAGAAAGAGAAACAAGAAGTCAGATTTTATTGTCCTAGTGTAATTCTCTTGGAGAAAATCCCAAGAAGTGGAAGTGAGAAGTAGAAATTCATAGATAATTTTTGGAAGCTGCCTGTGCAGGGGGCTTGCTCCTTACTTCTCAGACAATATTGAAGCCAGCCCTTTAGATAAATTGTTTCTTTCTGTATATGCCAAGCATTATGGTGCCAACCAGGTAAGCATTTTAAAATGGTTCAGTGTCAAGTCAGATAGGCTAGACCTGATGTGCTGGTAACCTGTAGGTTAGGTTTGGCCTTTCGGCAATCTAAATACTTGTATATGCTTGAGTAGGAGACACCTAAGCACTGAATTAGGACAAGAAATCAGCAGATGTTGTTAAACTGATGATATGCCAGGGATCAATTTAATCTCAACAAATATCATGGAAGCATTCCTAGGGGCAAGACTAGTGGTTGGCAGGACCAACCACATGTGCTAGAGAGGGAAGAAAATAGCAGTGAAGGATATGGAAGCATCTCCTGTACCTAGGTGCCAACTTTGGAAGGTGGAGTTGGGGTGGGGGAACTCCTAGAGAAGGAAGAAACTTAAAGTTTACTGAATTAACCCAGAGGAAATAATTTTAATTTGGAAGAGAAGGGTTTTTACCCCTGCGTTAATAGGGGTTCATAAGTTATAGGGGCACCTGCATGGCTTAGTACATTAAGTGCTCAGTCCAACTTCGTGGGTTCAAGCCCCACTTCAGGCTCTGTGCTGACAGCTTAGAGACTGGAGTCTGCTTTAGATTCTGTGATTCCCTTGCTCTCTACCCCTCCCCTTCTTGTGCTCTGTCTCTCTGTCTCTCATAAATAAATACACAATAAAAAAAAGAAAGATAAGTTATAGATGATGGCAAAAGGTGTAGGATATATCTGAGTTGTTGCATACACATTGGAGCCTACTACAAGGACTTAAAATGTTCAGTACTATCCCAAAGTAAACATTGACATTCACTAGTGCTTAAAGTATATGCTATTTTGGTCAGTGGTTGCATGGTAGGATATTCTTTTTTATAAAAAAGAAGCCATTGATTCTAGAACTTTCATAACTTCTGAATTTCTTCATGACTAGGTGGTAGGGTGGAGAAATTTAAACCCCTCAAAAGAATTCCAGCTGGCCTCCATGAGCACTTGTCAAAGTACTTGGAACTTCCAGGGGTGATCACTGAGCATCTTGTGAAGGACATAAGAAGGAGGGAGAAAATGCCTATTGCCAATCAAAGGTAGGAGACTGAGCCAGAGAACCCACTCCATTTGCTTTTGTGCTTGCTGTTTGATTTGGCAAAAACAGGCTCCTTGCAGGAGGGAAATGGTTTCTACGTTGGTCTGCAGACTAAAAGGATGTGGAGTCAGTTGTTCTGACTAAATTAGTTTGGTTCATTTCCCTGGGACCTCCCTAAACACACTGACATTTTTACAAGAATGAAATGAAGGCAATGATGACAAAGAAGACATTATAACTGCCGCCTAAATTGCTAGTATAATATTTATTTGTTAGTGCTTCTGAAATGGTTTGTAAAGAAGGAAAATTTTAAATAAGTTATTTAATCTATCTTTCTGGTGGTGTAGAATTACCAACTACTATTTATTAAGGGTTAGGTAACAGATTTTAAAATGTCTAAGTTATGAGGGAAAATAATTCCATATATTCCGAAGGAGATACCTTGGGCAGTCTGGTTCTATAATTAAATGTATTTGCCAAAGAGCTCATAGTCTAAGGAGATAGTCAAGGAACATGCACTTAAAATGTAATAAATTTTTTAGTATTTTGTCATTCATGTATCCAAGTGTTATCAAATGCCATTATTGTGCCAAGTATTGGGCTAGATGCTGGGAATGTAAAAGCTTGCTATCTAACTGGAGTGATGAATTTGAATGATTCACTAGAATAAAGGAAGTGCTAAGAGAGGGACTTACAGAGCCATAAAGGAACATGAAGAGTGAAGACTGGGGAGCAGATTTGGGGAATCAGAGGAGGCTTCAAGGAGGAGGTATTATTTGTGAGAATCTTTTATAGAAAGCCACATAAGTCACTTCTATAATGTACTTCAAAACATGTACTTTGATGAAAAGGCCATTTTGGGGGTTTTCTTAAAAAACAAAAGACTTAATCAACTGGAGGGAGTTTCTTTAGTATGTGCCTTAAGACAATCTGAAATGAGGAGAGCAAGCCATTGTTTAATGATTTTTAAATTTACTTTGATCATCATTAAAGTAAAATCACCTCCACCATGTTGCATTGTGCTAGATGGCTTGGGAATGTCATTATGAAAGCCCGATCTCCTGAACCAAAAGTGAGAGGAAAAGTGGAGTTTGTCTAAGGGTATTTTCTAACAACTTCACCTTGTGCCCTTTCTTGGCCCCTTTTCCTCTTCCCTTTAACCATTGTGATGGATATCTAGGGTTCTCCCATTCTTTCTTGTCCCTTTGCTGGGTAGGAAACCATTGGCATGGTAGTCTACTGTATGACTACAAAATCCTAGTCATGGTATTATTTAAACGCTAAAAACTGATAAATAAATCTAATTACTTGAAATGTACATATACATGTGCAAATTCTCCATTTTTATTCCCAGTGTAGACTTGAGTGATAAGGGGAAAGGAAAAGGGAATGACAGGAAAAAAAAGTATATGTATATATATATGTTTATAATATAGATATATGTATATCTATGCATACATCTGGATGTTATATATCACACAACATGTTATTGTGCTAAATGATGTTGATTATGTTGCCAAGAATCATAGAGAAAGCCTGGAAAATTTTAATTCAACTTATAATCATCTTCTCTTTGTGTCTGGCACTGTCATTTTCCACCCCCAGAGCACGTGAACTTTTCAGCTTCTGAATTGATTGTTTTTAGCCATTAACTGGGTGAACTCTGTGAACCCAGAGTAAACTGATTCTGGGATGATTTCCTGACAGTACTTAGTGCTGGTCCTTTTTTTAGAGAAAGCATATGATTGTTATTAATGAGATTTTGATTGTTTTCAGTTTCCTCACCAGGCAGTTCTATGTGTTTCTGTTGCTCAGTTTTAGCCCCATAAATTTTCCTTTGTTATTTAAATTTATTATCTTGTATTGTATGCAGCCTATTACATAATTTAAGATAATTCTTATTCATCTTAATTCCCCACTGATTATTCTGGAAATTATTACTATATTGAGCCCACTATACTGAGCCCACTATATAGTACACTCTTTTCACTTCCCTTTCAAATGTTAATTTATTTTCTCTTTAATTTCACCAAAACTCTGAAAGGCTCCCACTATATCTAACCAAAAATTCTTGCCTTACTTAACACGATGTTTGTTTATTACTTTCATTTCAATTGCTTATGATTTCTTATAAATGTCAAGTGTAAGAAACAATGTAAAAAATTTAATATCTCTGCAACTCATAAAATCTTAAAATCTAATTTTCAGTTTGACACAAAATTCAAAAACAACTCAAACTGTTCAAATGCAACCTCTTGGAAACATTTCCAAATTGATTCCAAATATTCTTTTGTAGTTATGGGTCCTATTTCCCTCTGAATATTTGTTAATTTTCCTTTTTTTTTTTTAAGTTTTAGAAAAATGAAAGTTCAAACAAGTACCATATGATCACTAAAACATATACTCATTGGATTGGATAAGACCTGCATAGTTATTTTATACATATATTCATTGCATTTTAAAGTCTCCTTTACATACACACTCTCTCTAAGAGATAATCTGGCTTATTCTTGAATGCCTTCTTTTAAAGGAGCCTCTTCACATTGGACAAATAGGAGGGAAACCACATCAAAGTAGGTAGGAAAGGCTAAGCCACATACTCACCATAAACCCCACCCTTGGTATGGTGACTCGCAAAGGGTCATGGGGGGAGTCTCAAAATGCATCCAAACTTCTCCTGATGAGCAAAAGGTTCATACTGTACATGGGCACCCTAACTTTTAAGACAAGCACCTGAGAGATAAGCACCCAAAACATCTGGCTTTGAATACCAGTGGGGCTCATTTCAATAGACCCATGGGGTTATGGCAAACTAAGGAACATCTCTTGAAGGGTCAGCACACAGACTCACTCACCCCAGGGCCCAGTCGAGAAGCAACTCTTTGAAAAGTGCCCAGATTTTATGTGAAAGAGACTCCTCTCCTAATTTTGAAGCATTGGTCTAAGGGGCAGGGATGCTGCTAGGATATTTTCCAGGTATGGAGGCTGGTGGTGACATCTTCCTCCTGTCTCTCTGCTTTGCTAAAGCTGGCAAATGCCATATTTTTTCTTATTTCTTTCTTTATTTTATTTCTTTTCATTCTTTTTTTTCTCCTTTTTCTTTATTTCCTTTTTTTTCCCTCTTTCGTTTTTTGGGTGAGTACCATCTTTGCATTCCCCCTCTGCCTTGTCCAACTGGTGGCACCATCTTCACACTATCCCTCTGCTGTTCTCCAGAGCATAAGTATCTCCCAGAGTCGTGGTGGTTTCAAGAATGTCAGGGGATGCCCCTTGATCACCTGGCTTTGGAAAACAAGGGGGCTTGTGTTCTTGGGTCCCATGAGTCTCTAACAATCAAAGAGAGTTCTTGGCAGAGTATCACCCCCAGGGCAGTGCACAGGTAGCAGACTGATACACATCTCTAGCCTTTCCATGAAAGAAGCCTGCTTGCTACAACTGGAGCTTCAGCTTTAGGGGCAGACTTCAGGTGTGGCACACATCTAGAGGCTATGGAGGTGCTCTCAGATGACACAGGCTCATGAATGTAATCTTTGCATTGTCCCTCTGTCTTAGTATGATTTACTGAATTCTCCCAGTGACTGCTGCCCAGGAGACATCTCCAGTTTGCTTGATTGGGGAGCCAGTGGGGCTAATGTTTGCAGTCCTACAGGGTTGTGTATATTTGCATTCTTTAAAAGCTGATGCCTCAGGGGCGCCTGGGTGGCGCAGTCGGTTGAGCGTCCGACTTCAGCCAGGTCACGATCTCGCGGTCTGGGAGTTCGAGCCCCGCATCAGGCTCTGGGCTGATGGCTCGGAGCCTGGAGCCTGTTTCCGATTCTGTGTCTCCCTCTCTCTCTGCCCCTCCCCCGTTCATGCTCTGTCTCTCTCTGTCCCAAAAATAAATAAACGTTGAAAAAAAAAATTAAAAAAAAAAGCTGATGCCTCAGGATCTGGCTTCCAATCAGCCTGAATCCAAATGTTGACCGATCGTTTCCTTTGGGACACTGGCTGGTCTTGGCACAGCCTCAATTATTGGGAGCTATTAAAAATTAAACAGGCTGCTGGACAATCACAAAGATTTGAGAGATAACCAAGAGCTAGAGCAGGGATGAACAGTAAGTTTCATATTCTGCACAGCTCTTCAAGAGTGGCAGAGATGGCTGTTTCCTGTAATGCATGGAAACAAACACAGACAAAGCAAAATGAAGAAACACAGGAATATATTCTAAATGTAAGAATAAGATAAAACAGGGGCGCCTGGGTGGCGCAGTCGGTTAAGGGTCCGACTTCAGCCAGGTCACGATCTCGCGGTCCGTGAGTTCGAGCCCCGCGTCGGGCTCTGGGCTGATGGCTCGGAGCCTGGAGCCTGTTTCCAACTCTGTGTCTCCCTCTCTCTCTGCCCCTCCCCTGTTCATGCTCTGTCTCTCTCTGTCCCAAAAATAAATAAACATTGAAAAAAAAATTAAAAAAAAAAAAGAATAAGATAAAACATCAGGAGGTGGGGGAGAATCTGAGAAATGGGGAAAAGTAATGTACCTGATTTAAGGAGTTCAAAGAAATGGTCATAAAGATTTCAGGAAAAGGATAGATGAACATGGCAAGAACTTCAACAAAGAGAAAATATAAGAAAGTGCCAAACAGAAGTTAAAGAACTAAAGAATGCAATAATTCAACTGAAAATATTCTGAAGAGGTTTAATGATAGTATAGATGAAAATGAAGAAAGGAATAAGTGAACTTCAAGACAGAGTAAATGAACCTAATTGGAGCAAAAAAGAAAAAAGAATGGAAAGTAGTGACGATAGCTTAAGAGACTTAGGGACAAAATCAGACAGACATTCATATTATAGGATTTCCAGAAGAAGAGAGAGAAAAAGGGCCAGAAACATTATTTGAAAAAATAATGGCTGAAAACTTCCCTCATCTGAGATAAGCAACAGACATCCAGGTCCAAAAAGCCTAGACAGTTCCAAATAAGGTAAACTGAAAGATACTCACAAGACACATTATAATTAAAATGTCAAAAATTAAAACCAAAGAGAGAATCGTAAAAGTAGCAAGAGAAACAATACCTTGTTACATACAAAGGAACCCCTATAGGACTATGAACATATTTTTCTGCAGAAGCTTTGCAGTCCACGAGGGAGTGACACTTCTTTCAAAGTGCTGAAAGAGAAAACTTCCAACCTTGAATACCCTACACAGCAAAAGTACTCAGAATTAAGAGATATTAAGAGTTTTCCAGACAAGAAAAAGCCAAAGGAGTTTGTCATCTCTAAACTGGCTTCATTAGAAATGTTAAAGGGACTTCTTTAAACTGAAAAGGGAGGGCACGAATTAGTAACAAGAAAACATATGAAAGTATGAATCTCACTGGAGAAAGTAAATACAGTATATAGTAAAGGTAGTGGCTTAATTACCTATAGGGCTAGTATGAGGTGTAAATGACACATCATAAAAATAACTGTGAATAAAATAATTAATTAAGAGATAAAGAGATGAAAAGAGAGATGCATGTCTGACTCAGTTGGTAGAGCATGGAACTCTTGATCTCTGGTTTGTAAGTTTCAGCCCCATGTTGGGTATGAAGATTACTTAAAAATAAAGTCTTTTAAAAAAAAGATAAAAAGAGGGGCATCTGGGTGGCTTAGTCAAGCATCTGACTTCGGCTCAGGTCATGATCTCACAGTTCATGAGTTGGAGCCCTGCATTGCAACTGGCAGTGCAGAGCCTGCTGGGGATTCTCTCTCTCTCTCCCTCTGTCTCTGCCCCTCCCCCACTTGTGTGCACATGTGCTCTCTCTCTCTCTGTCTCAAAATAAATAAACTTTAAAAAAAAAGATAAAAAGAAAATGTGACATCAAAAACATAAATGTAAGGGGAATAAAAGTATAGATCTTTAGACTATGTTTAAATTTAAGTTGTTACCAACTTAAAATATACGGCTATAGATATAAATTATATGTAATCTTCATGGTAACCAACAAGCAGCAATCTGTAGTAGATATATGAAAGATAATGAGAAAGGAATCTAGGGTATCACTAAAGGAAGTCATCAAATCCCAAAGAAGGGACTAAGAGATGAAGAAAAGAACAAAGGGACTACAAAATAGCCAGAAAACAATTAACAAAATGTCAATAGATACATACCTATCAGTAATTAATTTAAATGTCAGTGGACTAAATTCCACAATCAAAAGACACAGAGTGGCTGAATGGATACAAAACAAAACCCAAATAAGAACCATTTATATATATGTTGCCTAAAAGATCTATGTTCACTAAAAGAGTGAATGAGTGAGGGGCAGAGAGAGAGGCAGACACAGAATCCAAAGCAGGCGCCAGGCTCTGAGCTGTCAGCACAGAGCCAACATGGGGCTGGAACTCACAAACTGCGAGATCATGACCTGAGCCGAAGTCGGACGCTTAACCAACTGAGCCACCCAGGCATCCCTGACTAAAGCTTAATTTTAAAAAATGGGTGTGTAACTTATTATCCAAGTATATTTTATTGTTTAATAAACAAAGTCATTTTATTTTTCCTAGTATATGGTGAGCCTCACCTAAAAATATCACTAATAATAGCTGGACAAAATTTCCAGACTGACTGACCATCCGAGCTCTATTTCCAAACTCTTCTCTCAGAAACTTCCCTCTCCTCATAGAGTTTTCCAGTACAGAGCTGATTTAAGCCATTAGGATTATAGTTACCTGTTACAAGAATGTCTTATAACTGTACTCCCCCCCCCCATAGGTTAATATAACACAAACCCAGTGGCCAGAATCTTTCTGTTAATTTTTTTCTCAAATGCCCTTGAACCCTATCTCCAATTTAATGTTTGGAGAGGTCTCAGCAATGATGAAATACATACAAATTAAATATGTCTGGTATGACCACACTTTCCTGGTGTTTCATGGAATCATGAGGTTTCAAAAACCACTAGTCCAGATCAGATTTTCCTTGTTTGTCAATGAATATGGAATGTGGGGTGGAATCATAGAATCACAGAATGTTCGAGCTGGAAGACTCTTAGAGTTCATCTAGTCCAATTCCTTATTTTGCAAAATCAAAAGCTTCATTGCCTGTTGGCCATTATCTGGTAACTTCAGGCATTCTCTGATCTTACATTCCTTGGGTTCCATCCAGACCCAGGTCTGAGATATGCTGTGCTCCTGGAGAAATGCATTCCACTTGGATAAAGCAAAACAAAAGCCCAGCCACCTATTCTACTAGCAGACAGGAGTATAAATATGAAGTTTTGAGGGTGCATCAACAATCAGCTATGCTGTGGTTCATTAAAATGAGGCTTATTTAAGTAGCCTTGGGTTTTCCTCTAAGGTCATACATTTCAGTTCCTTTAAGGTTTCTGTCAATCCAGTAGTAAAGACTCTTGATTTGTTTTATGTGTATATATATTGAACTTTAACTGAAGTTCAGGTTGAATATCCTGGATGTAGGGAAGTCTGATTTTTTTTAAAAACACATATCTTTTAAAAAAATTTTTTAATGTTTATTTATTATTTTTGAGAGATAGAGCGTGAGTGGGGTAGGGGCAGAGAGGGAGAGACAGAATCTGAAGCAGGCTCCAGGCTCTGAGCTGTCAGCACAGAGCCCGATGCGGGACTCGAGCCCACGAACTGTGAGATCATGACCTGAGTCGAAGTCGGACGCTTAACTGACTGAGCCACCCAGGTGCCCCTAAAACACCTATTTTTAAGCCTACTTTACCTTGTTTATCCTTAGAAAATTTCCATGAAGGGAATTCAAGGGTCTCTTTCTCATAAATAAATAAATAAATAAATAAATAAATAAATAAATACATGCTAAAATTTAAATTAAAAAAAAAAAAAGGAAAACGTGCAGATAGGTTTTCTGTTGCTCTTGGCTTCTCAAGAATAAAGCTTGTGGTAAAACTACAGAACTGCCAAGGTTTGGAGTTCTCACCACTGAAGATGAGGGGGGATATTTGAGAAGGTTGTCTCAGCTGGAGGAGAGCGAGGCTACTTAGCTCAGTTGTTCATTTCCCTTCCTCTCAATGAATTTACTAGAAGTTTCTGGGTCCTCAGTGTTTTTTCCCACTTGACTGATTTCTTGCAATGATGTTTTCTAAACTTGAATTTTCACCTCTCTCTTAGCCAAATGCAGGAGGCTACTCCTGTTTATGTTGCCCTTCCTCTCTCTTTTAGGGCCCAACTAAGTCACTTTCCCTGGTAGATGAATTTCTCCTTGAACTGGACTGGCTGAAGCTCTGGGGAATGGGACCTCTAGTTGCTGAGAAAACAACAACAACAACAGCAACAACAACAACACATATTTTTGTGTCTGTCTCTTTAAAATCTCACCAATTTTTGCTCCAGGGCAAATGAAGGAGCTAAATTGTGAAAGTAATTTAGGTTCACCCTTTTAAGCATTTCCTCTGTTTTGCTTCTTATTTTGAGAGTGTGGATAACTTCTTGTTTGACTAGAAAAATTCTCAGTAGAACATGTTGGGGACATGGGCCAAACTTGCTAGGAGGGCATACTGGCATGCCCTTATAGCAGTAGTGAAACTGGCTTGCCATATTTTTCTTCTGAGCTCCCTTTTGGAATTCTTCCTTGAATTCTTCCTTCTCTAACTCCTCCCCTCCATCTCTGGTTGGTCAGGTCTCCTAGAAAATGAATGTCCTGCTGGTAGCCCTTGGGTAGAGATTCTGCCATTCTCTGTCCCCCACATCCTGTCAAGGCCCCATCTGACTCCTTGAAATCCTGTTCCTTAGACATGGTCTCATTTTCTCAGTTCTGTCAAGAGTTTTGCTCTCACCTGATAAGTGAATGTGAGGTAGGATACACTGGTATATTTTAACAGCAGCCTCCAAAGGATAGTAGAACTGTTACTGGTCTCTGACCTAAAGGAGAGTTACACAGCAACGTAGGGAAAGCTGGGGAGGGCATCACACAAGGTGAGAGGGTCCCTTGCCCAGCTTGACCCTATGTCTGCTGGTAGCCTTGTTCCAGAGCAGTGAAATTTAGACCATGCTCTTGGCTGCATGTGGCTTTGTATGTTCACTCAGGCCTCTAATGTCTGCATGGACATCCCATTATCCTGGGTCCCACAGGGCAAAAGCCATTTTGAGGTACTTCTGGCTAATGTTGCTTGTGAATAAGCTTAAATCACACAACAGGACAAACTCCCATTTGGAGAACAAGCTTCTGTAATATTTATTTAGTTCCCAGAGCCACTTGAACTGTATGTTGACTTGGCCTTAGGAAAATTAAAGTAGAATAAGAAGTTGTTTATTAAACATTAAAATTAAGAAGTTAAAGTAGCAGTTTATTAGCATGTTCATCTCCCTTTCCACCTTTCCACGAAGAAAGGAGTAACATTTATACCGCAGCAGTGCCTGCATGGATGTAAGGAACTCCATCTAATGGAAATCCCATGCTTCAGGCTGAGCTGGAGGGAGCATCTTGAATGGCTCAGACCCAGGCCTTCGAGGCAAGGGACGGACACCGTGGTACTTGGTTTGTGGTGGAATATCTGGAAAAAGCATTGGTTACATATTTGTTACCCTTGGCTAATGAGTCCCAGTCAGTGGAGGCTAAGCTGAACACCACACAGGCAGCAGACCATCAGCTCGCTTCTCGTGGATGCAAAGAAGATGTCAGGGGAATCAGGCCTTGTCTTTTCATGTAACCTGGCAGCTGATTTCCCCCTTAATTAGTTACAACACTATTCACACAAAACAAAGGATTTTGTTATTTTTTTTTAAACAAATGGTGCCAGACTTCTAGAATTTATTTTCTAAGTATGTCATTAAGCATGTTTTTTTGTTGTTGTGTGTTTTTTTTTTAAACAAGTTTGAAGGTCAGAACAGAGATTTTCTAGTGGAGATTGTTTGCTGCCCATGCTCTCAGGGTTTCTTAAGAGAAAAGCATGATGACGGAACAATCTGCTCCATCTCCCCTAGGTCTTGCCCTTATATGTAATAACTAACAATTAATTTAGCATTTTGAAGTTTATAAAGCGTTTGGGTATGTAGCATCTTAAGTGGACATTCCCACTAGGATTAGAAGAAAGAAAAAGAGACTCATAAGGTAAAATTTCAGAATATTACTGCTTGAAGGGCTTTGGGAATCTTTTAGTGTTACAGTTCTTAAATTGTATACAGTAGGATACTGGTTCTGAGAAATGATATTTGAAAGTAGGGTTCCAAGGTTAAATAAGTTTGGGAAACATGGAACTCTTTTTCTCTTCCTGGAGATTCACAGCGAATATTAATATGTTATAGTCCCTGGGGAGTCCTAAAATGGAACAAAACAATTAACTTTGTTTTAATGTAGAATTTCCCACTTTTATTTGATTATGCAATATCTCAATATCTCTTGCCTCTTAAAAAAAAAAAAAAAAAAAAAAAAACAACACTCAGGCTCCAGATCATTTCATATCTTGCTAAGATTTGTGACTTGTTCCTTCCCTGACTCACAACTGAGGTTTGTGGAGTTGTGATTGGGTCATGCATCTGCGGGCTGTGCTAAGGTTTTGCTTTGCCAAGTCATTCTTAGGATTTGTCCTCAAGGAGCTTTATCTGCAAGAGGGGACCTTAATATATTCACACGTAGACAAATAGTGACAACTTGGTAATCTCTATAATGGAGGTAAGTACCAGCAATGGCGAGAGTGGATCTTCATGTCAAAGTGTTTTTAACTCCTCTGATAAAGTAAATTCTATCTGACAAGAACTGCTAGGGAACTTCAAATTTGTGCTATTCTTCAGGCCTTTAATCTAAGCCAAAGTCCTAGGTGGTGCTTAATAGATCTAGATTGGTGCCTGCATCATGTGGCATATGAGGTGAAAAAGCACCTTCCCTGTATCATAAAAAAGCTAGACAAGCTTTTAAAGTGATGTGTATATTCAGGTTAGTCTTAAATCTTTTCTTATTGAACAGAGGTAGCCCACTAACTTAGGGGAAACTGGATTTGAAAGATACTAAGAATTACTTAGCCAGCCAGCAACTTCTGAGCCACATGCAATAGGAAAGAAAGGCCTTTAAGTTTTTTATTTTTATTTTTAGCAAAAGTATAGCTCTTACTGCAATCATTAGGCCTTGACATCTCAATTATCTTCTTTTAAGCTAATCTCTGCAACTAAGGTACCAACATCACTTGGGTTTAAACATATTAGTCAAGTACATAATGAAGAATTGACACAAGAGGATTCATCCTAACACCTCTTCATTGGGGCTCTTTGGAGTATATCAGTTATGCAAAACTCTGGATGCAGATGATGACCCATGCCCCCCACAATATGCATTGTGGGGACATTATCCTGTCCATGAATGTCTTGGTTTCCTCTGTGTCTCTCTTTTCATACATCTGCCATACATCTGTTCATACATTGTGAACTCACAGAACATGAGGTTAAACAGTAGAATTCTACTGAGCTATAAATGGCATGGACTCTTTCTGAGAGGCAGTAGTGGAACAGTTTAATGCTCAGCTTTTGAAGTAGACATATTTGGTATTGAGCCATGGCTCAAACAGTAGTTATGTGATCTATGAAATTGGGAAAATAACACTCAACACACAGTGAGATCATGCAAGTGAATCCCTTAGCGCCTGTATGAATACACAAATAAACGTAAGTTGTTATTGAAATCTTATGTCCTATCCTTCCATTAAAAAGAAAAAAGTTTGTGCCTCAGCAATGTGAAATGACTTGTCCAAAGTCTCAGAGTCTTAAAGCTGATTAATAACAGAATTAATTTAGGGCTGACCTTAACCAGAGCCCTGAGATTTTAATATTCTGTTTTCAAAGTCTATTGTCCATAGAGTTAAACCCACAGTTCATTGCCTTGTGACTCAGCTCGGATCCTCTGAAATCCTCTTACTGTTTATGTCTGTGAGCTTCCTGTAGGTTGGGTTTTCTTTGAACATTCCTCACTTGCACCTCTCTTCTGGAGCCCCATGTATGCAGACATCCAGCAGTGTTCCCTGTCCCCTCCATTCCCCTGAACCCTTGGCCATGATGAGTGAATTCTGAGGTAACCACTCTTTTATTCAGATGGTTCACTTCAGGACTTACCTCTGGTTTAGAGTTGGTTGAAAGAGATTTGCAGACCACAACAAAGATGGGGAACTGCGACAAGATACCATTACCCTGGAGGTCCCAGGCAAAGCCCCAGGAGTGCCTGGCCATGGGGACTTTGGCTGAGGGCTCTGGGACTATAAGTGACACTTAGCACATAAGAGACTCCCAGTGCAATAGGCTTTTCTTTGATGCTTTCCCAGTATTTATCTGATTGTAAACTCTGTACTCTTATTTGAACAATTATTATACTTGTTTTCAGTAAACCAAAATGAAAAGTTCCTGAGTAATCCGTTTGGTACCAATAAAAAAAATCACTGTAGAGATGTGTAATTGTTATTTTGGTGAAAATATGAAGAATAAAACAATTCTATTTCTGTCAGCTTTAGTTCATCTTTTCTCTCATTTTGAGCTTATAATTCTGACTTTAAATCCCAGATCAGTGTTCCCTGCCAAAATGTACAGTCTCTGTGTCTGAATAGCTCAGAATAGTGTTTTCAGTATAAAGGAGAATTCCCCTGTTCCATCCAAAGGATTATAAGACCTCTGTGTGTATCTTGCTGCTGAGCTTGAGATCCTTAAAAGCCAGTTTTAGTTTGCTGTGACTTATCTGAGGTTTTTCACTGCATCCAACTCCACCCTTATTTTGTACATATTCTCAGAAGTGGATGTTTTAGGGGAGTACACATGCCATGAACACTACTTGGTAAAAGGCAAAAGATTTCTATGATCTGAAGAGAAATGAGAGTATCATGAATGCTATTTGGATGGGCTTGTCTTGCAGCCCCTGGGCATCCTGAAATCCTCAGAGAAGACTGTTTTGAATTGCATGAGTAGATTTTATTGAATTAGGTTCTGATTACTTGATGAAGAACCTCATTTGTATTGTATTTGCCATAAGCATTGCCACTGATATCCTTTGGACACATCCATACATTGTAGTCTGTGTGATACTGGCTTTTAGGTAAGTCTGAATTGAGATATCACATTTCTCCACTGAGTCATACCTGCCTCTGAGCTCTTGGCACAGAGCTTGACTAATCAATTAGAGAGAGAGGTAATGGCCAGAGGACTACAGTCACTTATGGACCATTGTGGGCAACCTGAAGCCATAAGCCAAGTGCAGCCATTTCATCCTTGTTTGCAGTTTCTCATCTGAATTTATAGAAATGTATTACATGCTTCATCCATGGTTCAAAGCCAAATATACATGCCTCAACTATTCTGTTCAGCTGAGTGTCATCAGAATACTCAATGAAAGAAGAGTCAGTAGAGGAAGTTTTTTATTCTTTTTTTCTAATGTTTATTTATTTTTGAGAAAGAGAGAGTGCACAAGCAGGGGAGGGGCAGAGAGAGGGGGGACAGAGGATCCAAATCAGTCTCTGTGCTGACAGCAGAGAGCTCAATGTGGGGCTTGAACTCATGAACCATGAGATTATGACCTGAACTGAAGTCAGATACTTAAACTACTGAGCTACCCAGGTGCTCTGGAAGTTTCTATTCTTACATATTGGTCTAAATTTGGGACATTCTACATGAGGTGGGCTTCAGAGGGGCCTGCCCTGTTTTGGCTTTCTCTCTTTCTCTATAAGTTTATCATGGATCCTGGAAAGAAAACCAGCTGTCATTAAAACTTTCCTCATCCTCAGCAACACCACTGATCTTCAGTATCACAGCCCACTGCTCTTTTTGCTTAGGCAAGTGGGGAGGGAGGCAGAGAATAAAGATAGAAGGCTGTCCTTGGAGATAGGAAGCCCACTATCTGGTTGGAGTTCTTATGTGACATTCCAGCACTGGAGTTTTCCCTGAGTGAAATGAGGGTACTGAAAACCATCATGCAGGAGGCAGGAGAGACAGTGGATAAACATACATCTGTTTATGTTTGACATAAACATATGCTTGAGTTCATACTCTGGTTCCACCATTTGCTGCTCTTTGACCTTGTGCTACTTTCCCAGAATCTCTAAGATGAGATAAATAATACTTACATATTGTATTGTAAAGATAATAGGATTAAGGGTAGTGTACATAGAGAATAAAATTTTTCATAGTGGTGGCTAATATTATTACTTACCTACTGTATTTGTGTTAGAAACTATGTGCATTCCAAGTGTCATCATATTCTCATTCCTTTGAGTGATGCTTCTCTTATGTTACCTTTAGAAAGAAAAGTAGATGCAGAAATGGATCTAAATGCAATTTTTTTTTTGCCTCTCTATTTGGAGTTTGGTTCAGCCAATATATTTTTTTTTTAGCCTGAGTTATGTTTATTAAGTCTATTTTGTGCCAGGCAGTATGCCATGTGCTGGGAATACAAGGATGACTGGGCTCCTCTGTCTGCCAAGTGCCATTAATTCTGATGGGAGGGGAGAGAGAGACTGAAAGAGAACATTTCAATGCAGTTTAATCAGTGCTATGTACAGGGTGTGGCAGAGGCTGTTAGTTGCCTCCCCAATAACCATTCATTCTTCATAATTGACAGAACTCTGATTTTGTTCAAACTGACAGGGTGTCCAGATAAATTCCAGGTCCCTAGAGTCCTTTTATGCTAGGTGTGGCTTTGTGTTGGAGATCTGATGAGTGGGACATATACAGAGGTTTGATGGGGATTCTGATGGAGCTGCTGTCCTGATAAATGGGGATTCATCACAGGGGACACTACTCTTCTCCCTTTTCCTACTTTGAACATGAACATAATGCCCAATTATTCAGCAGCCATTTTTTTTAAAAAAAAACCTAAAATTATATACATTTAAGGTATACAGCATGATGCTTTGATGTATATATATGTATAGTGATTACTATAGTCAAGCTAATTAACATATTCCTCTCCTCACATATAGTTACCATAGATTTTTGTTGTCAGAGAACCTGGAATCTACTCTTTTAGCAAATTTCCAGTATACAATGCAATATAATTAACTGTGGTCATCATGTTGGATATTAGATCTATGTCATCCTACCTAACTGCAGCTTTGTCCCTCTGACCAACATCTTTCCATTCTGCAGTCCCTTCCCAAAGGCCCTAGTTACCATTGTTCTACTCTCTGCTTCTATGTGGATTACACATATAGGGTTGGTCATGCAGTAGTCTTCTTTCTGTGTCTGGTTTACTTCACTTAACATAATGTCCTCCAGGTTCATCTATATTATAAATCACAGGATTTACTTCCTTGTTAAAGCTGAATAATATTCTAGTTTGTTATGTGTGTGCATGTGTGTATATACTACTTTTTCTTTATTGTATATATACTTTGTATATACTTTGTATATATACTTGTATATATACTTTTTCTTTATTTATTTACTTATCCATCAGCAGCCATTTTGTGACCATGAAAGACACAAGCATGAGGGAAAAGGTAAGAGAATTCAAGTGATACTAGTCCTGATGTCACTGAGTTCCTGAACTGATACTAACTATCCTCTAGATCCAAAATCTTGTTATGTGAGAAAAGTACATCTGTGTTTGTTTGAGCTGCTATAAGTCAAGTTTTCTG
This sequence comes from Puma concolor, assembly GCF_028749965.1. Classification (NCBI taxonomy): domain Eukaryota; kingdom Metazoa; phylum Chordata; class Mammalia; order Carnivora; family Felidae; genus Puma; species Puma concolor. Next base: position 112,778,472 of record NC_141675.1, read on the forward strand.
CTACTTGCAACCAAAGACATTCCTAAATAAGAAGTTCCTATGAATGTGAAGAAAGGAGATGCTATTTCTTGCAGAATACTAAGCAGCTAAGAGGAAGCACTATGGTTCCAGGCAGAAAATTGGCCCTGGATTGCATGGGAAGGGTGCTTGGCAAAATGCCTCTTGTTTGTCAATGAGGACATTCTCATCTATCACAGACACTTCAGATCACCACTCAGTCTACAATCAAGAAAGATAAAAAACTTGGATTGACCTGCCTCCTGGGAGATTCTAGTCCAATCTGAGATATGTTCCCCTAGAGACTTCTTCCATGAACTAAAGACAGTCTGTAAGCAAGGGCCAAACTAGTCATGATATCATATGATTGACCCCAGTTGCTCAGGGACCTCGGTTCGGAACTCATAGTTCCCTTTGACTTAGATCACACCAGAGCCATCCACAGTCCACATTTCAGGTTAAACCCTTGCCACGTTTTCCAGAAGTAGAGCCTTAGAAATCCTGACTGTGGCCAGAATCATAGATCTGCATCTGCCAAGACTAACAGACTGGTAGACAGTATTTTTTCTGCCCTTACAACTCCCAAAGAGATACCTGCTTTTTCCAGTAATTCACATTTCTCTGTTTTGCCCTTTTCTTTCTCAGGCACAAGTTGAAAGTCTCACAGATGGCTCTGGGGAAAATAGCTGCTTGTTTCAAACATGCTGTAGGGGATGCATTCCTGCTTCTTCTCTTCCTTTTGCATAGTTCTTAGCCTGCCTTGGTCCTATCTCTAGCAGATCGTGATGCTGTGGCCTCAGTCTATAAGTTCCCATATCTTCCAGCAGTCCAGCTGGCAGACAGGGCTGCTGGCATTTGCATTCTTCTTCTAAGTAGTTTGGCAAATAGGAGACTTTGCCTTTCTCTTTGGAAGCCTGGCTTTTAATTTTTGGACTAACCATAAAATTCAGTATTGTGCCTAGGAACTCACAGACCTCAGAGAACATTTCCACCCCTTTCTGTTATGCCTACCTGTAATCTCTAAAGTGTGGTTTGTGGTGCAAAAATAAACCACTGGAGTGAGCTGGTTTGAATTGGAACCCCATGTGGGGAGGTGAGGCAGCACAAGTTGGGCACCCATGGAGTATGAACTGGCATTGAGAGCTGGAGGAGAAGCCTTGGGGCAACTCATGAAAATGGTGTATCTACGATCCAAAATAAGGACAAACACACTTTGAGTTTCCAGGTTTAGTTTTGATAAATTAGAGGCAGGTGAAAAGATTAGGGCCTTTAAAGCAATTGCTTAGGTAAAGCTAATTAGATGTCAGAACTGAAAATATCCATTAAGATAAAAGGCAAGTGACATCTGACATTCAAAAGAGACTAGGCATGGGTTAAAACATGGTCTTGTCTTTCGGTTTCTCAAGGTTTTGTCTTTGTCTTTCTCTTTCCACTTAATCAGTGGAAACACCCCTGAGTAAGATTATTTCTGCTTTCTGCCCCAAATTTGTTTTATGTATTTTCCTGAGTTTTAGTTTCCTCACTGGTAATGTGGGGACATATAAATCCGTGTGTGTGTGTGTGTGTGTGTGTGTGTGTGTGTGTGTGTGTGTATAAATATATAATATTCATTCTAAAAGTTGTTTTGAAGCCCATATGAATTTATGTCTTTGAAAAACCTTTATAAACTCACAAGTTATTTTTTACCCTTCCTCCCTTGCTTTCTTCTTTTGAATCTCTACCCAGAAACCAAAAAAGAAAAGTCAGTCATGATGGGGCAGAGTAGGGGGAGTGCATCCAAGATGGTGACATAGGAAGATCATAAACTTACCTCCTCCCATAGACACAACAAATCTACAGCTACATGTGGATTTTTTTATATGAAAACTAGATGAACTGCTCTCTACAACAAAGGATAAAATGCACATTGAGATGGATAGGAGAGGCAGAGCCATGGTCTCACATCCCTTTCTCCCTCCCAAGCATGGCAACACATAGTAGGGAGAGCTCTCACCAGACAAGCATTTCTCCTAGAGGAGTGGGGGGGTGGGGGGGTTGGTGCCTCACATTGGGCACCCTGGTCCCTGGGATCTTCGTTGGAAATATGAGCTTCCAGAATATCTGGTTTAGAAAACCAGTGGGCAGATCTGATGTCCTGGTGGCGGGGGGGGGGGGGGGGGGGGGTGTGTGTGCAATGTACTATAGGAAACTGAGATTATCCTCTTAGAAAGCTTGCATGTGGTCTTGATCACCCCAAACTCAGTGAAAAAAGAGTTTGAAAGGCACCTAGAGTATACATGAGGGAGATTCTTTTGCTGATTTGGGAGCATTGGCTGGAGCATTTGGGAGACAGTTGAGGCACTCCTTCAAAATGGAGGTGCTGGCAGATACCACTCTCCATACAGTCTGTTAGAGGGAGTGACTTCAGATGTGGCAACCTCTCAACACCTTGCTGGACAGGGCAGGGATGAGCATCATGCCACTTGTTGAGATGAGAGGGCATTGGCGGTTGCAGCACTCCCTGTTCCCTGGCTGGAGTGGGTGAGCATGAATGGTAACAAGATTCTCCTGTTCCGTAGCTCAAATCTGTGAAAATAGGTGTTTGTGACACTCACCTGCTGGGGGCTGGTGAGCATGAAGAGTCATAGCATTCTCCCATTCCCAGCCTAAAAGCAGCATGTGCATACAAGCAATGAACTCTCTTGCTGCTTTGGTAAAGCCCACAGAAGCACATAGTTAAAAGCTTTTCCTGCTTTTCTGAAGCTGGAGAGCATGCCTCATCCAGTATACTCTCTAGCTGCCTAAAGCTAGCAGGTGTGCAAAATCTATACAGGGCACACCCCTTGATGGCCTGGCCCTGGTGGCCAAAAGACTAGTGTTCCAGAGCTACACAGGACTGTGACAATGGAAAGATAGCTTTTGGAAGGCTCCCACCCCCAGTACTCTGCACAGACAGCAGACTATAATACAACTCCAGTCTTCCTGTGGAAAGGTCTATTTACTTAGCCTGGAGCTTCAACCTGAGGGACAAGCTTCAGGTTTCCCACACATATGGAGGCTAAGGAAGTACTCTCAGGGAATGTAAGTAGGGAGACACCATCCATCCATGTTCACTCCCTTGACCTCACTACGGCTTGACAAAACTTCTCAGAAAAGAACTTATACACTCATCTGGAGCCCTGATTTTTGTAACTCTTGCCCAGAAGATACCTCCAGATCTCCTGGTGTAGAAGACAACAGGGATTACACTTGTGGAACCACAGAAATGTGTACATTTCCATACTGTAAAAGCTGCTTCCTGACAGTCTAGTTTCCAGTCAGCCTGAAACTAGGTACTAAATGAGAGTCCTCCTCTTGGATTACTGACAGGTCTTGGCACATCCTCAAAAACAGAGGTGTATCAAGAGTAAATCAGGTGATTTAGACAATCACAAAAGTCCAAGAGTTAGGGCAAGTTTAAATTAAAAGCATTAATACCTTAATAATGCCATTGCTTGAAGACTGAGGGAAGTAGCTCCTTCACCTAATACATAGAAATAAACCCAGAGAGTCAAGCAAAATGAGGAAACAGACAAAAGAGCAAGACAACACCTTAGAAAAACATCTTAATGATAGGGAAATATGTAATATACCTGATAATTCAAAATAATGGTTGTAAAGATTCTCACTAAAGTCAGGACAAGAATGAATGAACACATAACAGCAGAGTCACAGAGATGAAGAATTAAAAAAAATACAACTGAAAATACATTAAAGGCATTCAGCAGCAGGGTAGAGGAAGTTGAATTATGGATCAGTAAGCTGGGAGATAACTCAATGGAATTCACCCAGACAGAACAGAAAAGGGGAAAAAAAGGAATTAAGAAATAAAGATAGATTAAAGGATGTGTGGGACAACATCAAACAGACTAACATTCACATTGTGTGGGTCCTGAAAAGAGAGAGAAAGGGCAGAAAACTAATTTGAAGAAATAATGGCTGAAAACTTCCTTAAGGTAGGGAAGGAAACAGAAATCTGATCCAGGAAGCCCAGAGAATTCCAGATAAAATGAACACAAACAGAACCATACCAAGACATATAAATTAAAATGTCAAAAGTTATAGTCTTAAAAGCAGCAAGAAAAATGTTGTTACATACAAGGGGAACCTCACAGGTCTATCAGCAGATTTCTCAGCAGAAACTTTGCGAGCCAAAAGGGAGTGCTATGACGTAGTCAAAGTACTGAAGGAAAAAATTTCCAACCAAGAATAATCTACTCTGTAGATAAAGAATTTTCCAGACAAGCAAAAGGTAAAGAAGTTCATCACTACTAAACAGGTCTTATAAGAAATATGATAGGGACTTCTTTAAGCTGAAAAGAAATGGTATTAATTAATAACAAGAAAAAAATATAACATTAAAAATTTCAGGGGTTCCTGGGTGGCTCAGTTGGTTGAGCATCTGACTCCAGCTCAGGTCATGATCTCACAGTTCATTAGTTTGAGCCCCACATTGGGCTCACTGCTATCAGCACAGAGCCCACTTCAGATCCTGTGTTCCCCTCCCTCTCTGCCCTTCCCCTGCTTGCACTCTGTCTCTCAAAAATAAATAAAACATTAAAAAATATTAAAAATCTCACTGGAAAAGGTAAATATACAGTAAAGGTAATGTATTAATCACTTATAATGCTACTAAGGAGGTTAAAAGACAAAATTAGTAAAATTAAAACTATAATAATTAGTTAAGAGATATATAAAAATATGTAAAAAGTGACAAACATGGTGTGGTGGAGTAAATGTAGAGTTTTGGAAATATTCAAATTTAAGTTGCTATCAACTTAAACTGTTATATATAGGATGATATATGTGAACCTCATAGTAGCCAGAAAACAAAAAACTTATAGTAAATACACAAAAGAAAAAGATGAAGGAATCTAAACATAACATTAAAGAAAGTCATCAAAACACAAGGGAAGATAAAAAGATAGAAACTGAGGAACTACAAAAACAGCCAGAAAACAAAGTGACAAGTACATACCCATCAATAATTATTTTATATATAAATGGACTAAATTCTCTAATAAAGAGATGTAGAGTAGCTGAATGGATAAAAAGAAAAAAAATAAGATACATCTTATCTTACAAAAGACTCACTTCAGAAGTAAGGACACATGCAGACTGAAATGTAAAGACACAAACAAAATGTAAAGAAAGCTGGTGTAGTGATACTCATATCAGACAAGATAGACTTTAAAACAGACTATAATAAAAGACAAAGAGGGAATTATGATAAAGAGTTCAATCTAGAAGGAAGACATAACACTTATAAATATATATACACCTAACATAGTACCAAAATATATAAAGCAAATATCAACAGATTGAAAAGGAGAAATTGAGAGCAATGCAATAATAGTAGGAGATTTTAACACTCCACTTACATTAATGGATGTAGCAAGAAAATCAATAAGTAATATTGACATTAAATGACCTTTGAGACCAGATGGACTTAATAGATATATACAGAACATTCCATTCAAAAGCAGCTGGATACACATTCATCTCAAGTTCACATGAAACATTTTCAGGATAGATCACATGTTAATGATCTAACAATCTCAATAAATTCAAGTGGATTGAAATCATATCAAACATCTTTTCCAACCACAATGGTATGAAACTAGAAATTAATTACAAGAAAATGAAAAGCTACTGGAGATTAAACATGTTACTGAAAACCTACTGGTTCATAGAAGAAATCAAAGGAGAAATTAAAAAAAAAATACCTAGAGACAAATGAAAACAGAAAGACAACATAACAACATCTAAGGGGTACAGCAAAAGTAGTTCTAGGAGGAAAGTTCATGGCAATATAGGCCTAACTTAAAAAAAAAAAAAGAAATCTCAAATAAACAATTTAACTTTATACCTAAAGGAACTAGGGAAAGAATAAATGAAGCCCAAAATTGGTAGAAGGAAAGAAATAATAAAGATCAGAGCAGAAAAAAAAAATGTTATAGAGATTGGGTACCTGGAGAACTCAATCGGTTTAGTTTCCAACTCTTGATTTCAGCTCAGGTCATGATCTCACAGTTAGTGAGATTGAGCCCCCAGTCAGACTCTGCACTCATAGCATGAAGCCTGCTTGGAATTCTCTCTCCCTCTTGTCTTGACCCTCCCCCACTCTCTCTTTCTTTCTCAAAAATAAATAAACTTTTTAAAAAAAGAAAAAAAATGTAATAGAGACTAAAAAGACAGTAGAAAAGTAGACAGTAGAAACGATTGAAATAGAAAATAGACAATGGAGATAGACAATAAAAATGAAATTAAGAGCTAGTTCTTTGAAAAGTAAAATGGATAAAACTTTAGCTAGACAAACCAAGAAAAAAGAGGGCTCAAATAGAATCAGAAATGAAAAAGATGTTATAACTGATAAAACAGAATTATGAAAAATTAGAATACTACCATGAACAATGATATGCCAACAAATTGGACAATCTTGAAGAAATGGATAAATTCTTAGAAATATACAGTCTTTATGGGGTGCCTGGGTGGCTCAGTAGGTTAAGCATCCGACTTTAGCTCAGGTCATGATCTCATGGTTTGTGAGTTCGGGCCCCATGTCAGGCTCTGTGCTCAGGCTCTGTGCTGGCAGCTCAGAGCCTGGAGCCTGCATCAATTCTGTGTCTCCCTCTCTCTCTGCCCCTCCCCTGCTCATACTCTCTCTCTCTCTGTCTCTCTCTCTCTCAAAAATAAGTAAACATTAAAAAATTTTTAAAAGAAGAAATGTACAGTCTTTCATGACTGAATCATGAAGAAATATAAAATCAGAATAGAACTATTACTAGTAAGGGGTTGAATCAGTAATCAAATACTTCCCAATGAACAAAAGTCCAGGACCAGATGTCCTTAGAAAAGGAAGTCTCTTCAATAAGTGATGTTGGGAGAACTGGACAGCAACATGTAAAAGATAGAAACTGGACCACTTTCTTATACCATATACAAAAATAAACTCAGAATGGGTTAAGACTTGAATGTAAGACCAGAGACCATAGAAATCCTAGAAGAGAATATGGGCAATTAGCTTCTTTGCATCAATCTTAGAGATTTTTTTTTTTTGGCTATGACTTTAAAGGAAGGGAAACAAAAACAAAAGTAAGCAGTTAGGACTACATCAAACTAAAAGGCCTCTAAACAGTGAAGGGACCCATCAACAAAACAGGAAGACAACCTACTGAATGGGAGAAGATATTTGTAAATCATGTATTCAATAAGGCATTGGTATCTAAAATATATAAAGAACTCATACAACTCAAAACAAAACAAAAAACACCAGATTAAAATATGGGCACAGGATTTGTATAGACACTTCTCTAGAGTAGACATACAGATGGCAAACAGACGTATGAAGAGATACTCAACATCATTAATCCTCAGAGAAATGTAAATCAAAACCACAATGAGATGTCACCTCATACTTGTCAGAATGGCTACTATCCAAAAGATAAGCCATAACAAGTGTTGGCAAGAATGTGTAGTAAAGGGAACCTTTGTGCACTGTTGGTGGGAATGTAAATTGGTGCAGTCACTGTGGAAAACATTATGGAGGTTCCTCAGAAAATTACAAATAGAGCTACCATGTAATCTGGAATTGTACTGAGTATCTGTCTGAAGAAACGAAGATACTATGAAAGGATACATGGACCCATATGTTCATTTCAGCTTTATTTACAATAGCCAGATGTGGAAACAACCTAAATGTCCATTGATGAATGGATAAAGATGTGGTGTGTATGTATATACAGTAAAACCTTGGATTATGAGTAACTTGTTCTGCAAGTGTTTTGCAAGATGAGTAGACATTTCTAATAAATTTTAACTTCATAAACAAATGATGTCTTGCAATACAAGCAGTATGTGACGCCAAATGTCACATGATCACAACTTAACCAATGGTTCTTCTCTCACTGTGGGACTGTGGGTAATCATCTCCCATGCTTAGATGCTTGGTCCCAGGCCACGGTGTTTGACAGAAATCAGTGATTTTTCAGAATGTTGGAAGGTGCCCACAACTGACACTGATGTATTTTTTGTCACTTCAAAGCACCCAAGGACAGTCCTTTGATTTTTTTTTAAATTTTTAAAAAACGTTTATTATTGAGAGACAGAGACAGAGCATGAGCATGGGAAGGGCAGGCAGAGGGGGAGACATAGAATCCAAAGCAGGCTCCAGGCTCTGAGCTGTCAGCACAGAGCCTGACGCGGGGATGGAACCCACAAACCGGGAGATCATGACCTCAGCCGAAGTTGGACGCTCAACCGATGAGCCACCCAGACACCCCAGTCCTTTACTTTTCTGTACAAGTGTAAGCTTAGGAATGCTTTGCTTCATTCTAGGTCAGTCTGCCTGCAGATATAGACACTTTCCTCTGCTGCCTTATTGCCAGTTTCATTAAATAGAGTATATGACAAGAGTTTATTAATCCTGGACTATAGTCAACATCCTTGTGAGTATATGCAATGCCCTCCATGAAGAAAAACGTTGAAAAGAAAGGTAGTAAGAAGGAGATGATTATGGTGGAAGTTAAGAAGGAAATTGAGAAGTATGAATGAGTTATGCGAGTGTTGGAAATTGCAAGATTTTATAAGAAGTCTACATCTGCATCCCCTCTGCAGGGGAGGAGAAGAAAAAGGTGGAGGAATCCCTAACTTCAACTGAAATTAGGGAGATGTGCAAAATGTGGGAAATAGTGCAAAATTTTGTACAAAAGCACCACAAGAATAAGGTTGTAGCAGTGTGAGCAATGAATATGTTTAATGACAGTGTGCCGTCTCATTTCCACACAATTCTCAAAAGGGGGCAAAAACAGGTGTCGTTGGAAAGGTTCCTTGTTAAAGTTGCATGAAAGTAAAAAGATTCCATTGAGCTAATAGATGGCAGTGATTCCGTTAGTGATAGTGAAAGTCCTCCTAAACAATAACCCTGCTCTCTCTCGTCTCCCTCACACCAGCCACAAAGGTTTTCAAAGATAAGCCCAGGTTCATTTGTTAATTTTTCTTTATGTTTTGTATTTCTTTATTATTTTGTATTATAATACATTATTGTGACCATTTTTTTACATGAATATTTTTGGGTTGTGGAATGAATCATCTGAGTTTCCATTATTTCTTATGTGGAAATTCACTTTGATATACAAGTGCTTTGGGTTGCCAGCATGTTTCCAGAACGAATTATGCTCACAAACCAAGGCTTTACTGTACACATACACACATGCACACACACTCTTACACAATGGAATATTACTCAGCCATAAAAATTAATGAAATCTTGCCATTTCCAAACTACTGGATGGACCTGAAGGATATTATCCTAAGTGAATAAATTCAAAGAAATACAAATATCATGTGATTCCACTTATATATGGAATATAGAAAACAAAACAAAATTTAGACCCATTGGTAGAAAGCAGATGGTGGTTTCCAGAAATAAAGGGGTTAAGGATGGAAAAGTAGGTGAAAGGATTAAGAAGTATAAAAGTACAGTTATAAATGAGTTATGGGGATAAAATGTACATCACGGGGAATATGGTAGATATTATTACATTAATTTTGTATATTGGCAAACGTTAATTAGACTTACTGTGATGACCATTTCACAATGTACACATTACATACAATGTATCAAAATGTCAAATCACTGTTGTATACCTGAAGTTAATATAATATTGTATCACTTAAATAAGTTAAAAAAAATTAAGTCAGTCATAAAACAAGAGGCAGAAAGGCAAAACCCAGTGAGATACAAGTGAATATCTCCTTCTTAGCATTACTAGCTCTCAGTGTGAAGGGGGCAGAGTTGCTTTAAAATGTTAGGCTGTGATGCAGGACTGGTTACCTTTGCCATTACAGACTTTTAGGGAAGTAAGTCCGCTTGCAGAATCCACAGGATAGACTATGGATTTCCCTCCTCTCTACCTTTCCCTTGGAATGGAGACTAGAATCCAGAGTCAAGAACTGAGACAACTGACATCACATAATGGGCAGGTACATCCTCTGGAAAGCTGAGGCTATGTATAACTAGAACTTGATTTTAGGGTTTCAGAAGATAAGGGCATATGGCTCTAATAGTCATCAATATTCACTTCCCAATACACAGAGTTACATGCAATCCCATGCCCTTTGAAGTTGGGCATCGCCTAAAAGTGACTAGAGGTGGCCAATGACATGTAAGCAGGAGTAGCATGTATCCCCTTGCAATCTCAGTGACTGCTGGGGGACTTTTCTGCTCTCTGTCTCACTGCCATGCTGACTAAGGGGACCGCACACTTTAGATCCTGTGACCAGAGAGCAGAGTCTCTGAGCCTGGATCTCAGGAGGGACAGTTTCCCTGCAGAGTGTCCTGGACTGCAGATGATTTTTGTGTGAACAAGAATCAACCTTTGTGGTATTGGGTGGGGTAGCATGGCAGCATAACAGCCCATGCTGAACATTACAGGGCATATGGAAAGAGGGCTTCTCCTGGTGGCTTCCTTACACTCTGCCCACTTCTAAGCAGCCAAACCACTGCAGAGTGTCCCTCTTTTTTGTTTTTCCTGCATCCCAAACCCAGAGTAGCAGCTGTGTGGAGGGTTGCAGCTGTTGGAATTGAAGGAAGGAAATGGCTGCTCCCCTTCCCTTTGGAATTAGTTTTGTCACATAAGTGGTTTGCACACTGGTGGTCTCCACAGATGCCTCACATGTGTTCTCAGGTGCTTCCCCTATTTCATAGGCACCCCGCCCCACCCCCATTCCAATGCATAGACAGCAGTCACGGACCCCCCACAGAGCCAGGAGGCATTGTAACACTTTAGGAGGCCCAGGGTCCTTTTTGGAAACTAGCAGACCTGATGTGCGCCACCCACACACCCAGCTGTTGCAGAACTGATGTAGCCACAAGCAAAGAGAATCTGCAGAGCTATTTCCTGGCAGAGATGATGAATGTGGTTTGGTCTTTTTTCCTCTCCCAGAGTATAAAAATCATATATCTCCAGTGACTTAGAAAGGGATAAAGTGCCTGAAAGATAGTTTAAGTTATTCCTCTGGGTTTGCTTACCATGATGTGTTAATTTCGTGTTTTCCTCATGTATGCTGTATCCCTGAGGCTTTTAGAATTTGTATCACAATCTTGATATGGACATCATTTTGGTTTATTTACTTGGATGTAGTCATAGTTTAATGTAATTTTTCATAGCATTAATTTAAACAATTATAATTTAAAAATATGTAAAATGTAATAAATTTATTTGCTGATTAAAAGATGATAATTTTTTTAAAAAGTTCAAATCTTAAAATGGAGCTTTTAAAATATATTACTGAAACATATCTTCTCTGGAAAGTTATGATATTGATTAATTGATTACCTATACAACAGAGCTATGATTAGGAGAAGCGTATGATAGAATGCCAACATATCTAAGCCATTGCCTGTTTAGAAATATTGATGCTCATTCAATTAGTTAAAAATAAAGACAGATCCTACTGAAATCATCTTCAATTTTGTATTCATATTTTTAATGTTTATTTATTTTTGAGAGAGTGAGAGAGAGAGCGTGAGTGGGGTGGGGGCAGAGAGAAAGGGAGACACAGAATCTGAAGAAGGCTCCAGAGTCTGAACTGTCAGTACACAGCCCGACATGGGGCTCGAACTCATGAACTGTGAGATCGTGACCTGAGCCGAAGTCAGATAGTTAACCAACTGCCCCAGTTTTGTATTCATTTTAGTCCAAGAAGTGAGAACCTTTTGTCAGGTTTATTTTATTGAAACTTACTCCATTAAAAGATTTAAAGATTGTTGTTTCCTCTTACTAACTAAATTGCATTAAAAAAAATCTGGTACAAAGTCCTAGTTCCACATTTCTGACTTGGGAGGGCAGAGAGAATCTAACTGGAAATCAGGGGACAAGGACCATTCTGAACTTGAGTATAATTAATTACATTTTCTATTAGGTGTGATAACCCAGTATTAATTGTGGTGATGAGTGCAACCACTATGGTAGGGTTTGGATGAATTATCATTTATGTTGCATAGAGAGACATAAATGTACATCTGTGTGTCCAGTCCTCGTTTACTCAAATTTTGTCTTTGGAAATTCAGTTCTGATTCTATAGGGTAAATTCCAGATGAAAATTGTAATAAAAAATTAATTTAAAATACAGATTTTGGCCAAATCTACTCTTAGCTCTGCTCAAACAGCTTTTGTGGCTTTGATAGGAAACCTTGCCAGCACATGTGTGGACAAGATTTGGCCTGAAGTGGCTAGATCTGAGTGGTTGTCATGTACAGAGATAGAAATTGCTTAGTCCATTCATGAATTCTCAAATCATGCATGCAAGGGTCTTTTTGCTTGAGGCAACCAGTTGAGACTAAAAGCCCGAAGGGACCCTGAAATCTGTGAAATGAAGCACCCAACCCCTTAGACTGGATGAGAATCAAGGTGCAGTAATAGAGTATGTCTTAACCTCTGTTTATTCTTAGAGAGTTTGCCAAAGATTAATACTTGTATGAAGTCTCTAAAGGAAGGATTGTCTAGCTTGTCTCAACAGGAAGAATTGGTCTTAAAACTGTGACCTTTGGAGGCATTTGGGACTGGGGAAGAAGAGGAAAATTAGAGGGTTCTCATAAATGCAGCCATCCCTATTTTTCCTCTTTGATCCCCTTACACAGATGACTATGCATGAAATTATTTCTTCTACTGGTTTATTTTTCAGTGTCACAGACTGAAATATTTGTTGAAAAGCTTATTAGCAATAAGCTGCCAATGAGCCTTTGAATGTTTAAATAATAGTCGTAAGGAAAATCCTTAATTAAGAGCAGTCCATACTAAAATTTCATAGATTCAAAACGACTCCATTGACCTATCCCATTGAGTATTAGTACTGGATTGGAATAACATATTTAAAGTATGTCTACCAGCTGAAATAGAATGAATGCTTGGTAACAAAGAACTATAAAATTTTAGAAGTTTAAAACATTTGCTCACATTGCATGTCCATTGTAGGTTGGTTTCAGGGTGGTGGTGGTGGTGGGGAATCTGTTCACTCTCTTCCACCAGAAAACAAGATAGGAGAGACTACATGTCCACACTGCCACGTTGTCAAATCAAAAAGAAAAAAGAGGAGTAGGGGGGAGCAAAAAAGGAACAGAGTATACGCCGATTCTTAGAGCTTCTTCTGAGTATTTACACACAACACTTCTGTTCACATTCCATTTGCCAAAGATATTTACATACCTTCCCTACACACCTACCTTCAAGAGCAGGAGTATAATCCTATGAATTTCCCAGAAGGAGAATTAAAAATATTTGATAAACTTAAATGACAGCCACCCTGAACTTGAATTCATTCTAGTCCACCTAAACCCTGTGCTGAAGTGTATTTTAATTAGGAATTCATACATCAGGTACTTGGGTCTCATAGATACATCTAAACTTCAGCCAATACATCGGGAAAGTTGGCCCTTCATAAACATGAAAATGACCTTAGATGTAGTAGCAGAGTTTAAAGGAGTAGATGATTAGTCAGCACTAGAGGTGAAGTTGTGGGGGCATGCTAAGAAGGGGCCAAGGAATAAGCATATCCAAGAAGATAATTCCAGTATAGTAAAAAAGGAGACAGTATTTGAAGTCAGAAGATCAGTTTTAGCCCTAACTTTGGAACACACTGCCTAAGTAATTATGTACCCATTGTTTACCCTCTAGGAGCCTTAGTTTCTCCACCTGAAAGATAATCAAATGTATGACTCATAAGAACTATGTAACTATCACTGAAAGGAAGAATACTAGTGTTCTGAGCCATGGGCATGTCTGAGCTGACTTTTAATAAGTCACAATTTTGTCTCAGAAAATAGAACTGGTATTTGGCATGGCACTAACTAATATCATTTTTATATGTCAGCAACTCTAGTTTTAAATCTATAGGATGTAATCAAAATAAAGGTAATACTTTATAATACTTTACTGAATTATTTGACACCATATCACTCATGGTTCATATCAGTTGCTATCACTGAAGAGAAAAGGATTCTAAGAAACCAGATGAGCAATAAATCAAGTAACAGAACATAAACAAAACCTGAACAAGAAATTAACATTAAATGAACTTCACTGGAGGAAGGCAAAGTAAAAAAATAGGACCAAAATGTAAGTTGCTATATCTTTGCATCAGATGTTATAACATTATAAGCCTATAAGCTATGTGCAAACTCTCTTTTTTATTTCATCACTACATTTTGAATATTTAGAAGCTTGTCGCTCATTCAATAAATACCATTTTGGGCTTACTAATTGCATATTTAGGTTCTGGAAACTTTTTAGGGAGTTATATTTAAAGATTAAAGTCTTCCTTTCCTTTTTTTTTCTTTCACTTTTCTCTTTGTTCCTTCTACATTTATTAACTATGATTAATATAGTTTCATGGAAAGTACTGGTTAGGAATGTCATTGTGTTTATAATACTTTCCCCATCCTAGAAGGATGCAAAAGCTAGAGAGAGTTATGAGGTAGAGGCTATAATATGATTGAATAATGTGCTGCAAGAGCAAGGAAAAGAAGGTATTTATGCTTACGGAGGTCAGGAAAGGATTCATATAGGAGGTGACATTTGAATTGGACTCACTGTGTAAGAAATAAAAGTGGAGAGAGAAACAGTAGGTAGAAGAAACAGCTTGTGCTAAAGCACAGTGATGGGGAATAGTATTATGCATCTTAAACATCAAGTACCTTAAAGTTGTTGCAAAGCAGGATGTGTGTGGAGAGGTGAGATTGCAAAGATAGGCAGGAGACTGACCAGGTGATCTCTGTAGGTTATGGTCAAGGAGTTTGTGGTGTATTCTAAGTGGGTTTTAAATAAGCTAATAAAAAGGCTAACGTTTTTATTTATGGAACATTAATATTACACACACATGGAGAAAAAATAACATTTACTCTCGTTTATGAATTTGTAAAATGCTTTATTACTTTAATATTGGTATCTAACTCACCACTTTGATTAATCTATGTGATCAGGATGATCTTTATAAAATAGAAAATCCCCTGTCCTGATCTTCAAGTCATTTCATAAAAGTACCAGTCCCTATTAGGGAATCTAGTCCACATACCCAGTATTTTAACTCCAAAGCATTTGAGCACAATTCATTTCTTGGAGTTGTATTTGACTTTCATGTAATTGTTACAAACATACAGACACAGGGAATGTCCTTGAGATTTTTCCATTGTGTAATCCAGTGCTGAAAGCTTTTAAAATGAATGGAGCTGGCATGCAATTTCCTTCCCCTTTATAATGTCATCTCAGTATTGCCAAGAACCCTAGTGCTGAACAAACTAATTTTTGATATCAAAGAACCAAAGATACTGTCATCTTAACTTTTCAGAGTGAGTTCACTTTGTCACATGTTATAATAATAAGTATCTTTGGAAAATAGCAATCATAAACTAATGAACATGATTCAGAATGAATTAGCAAGCTGGAAACATTTTGGTCATTGTAGTTGGATTCTTTAAAAGAGAACTCAGTAATGCATGCTCTCTTTTCTGTAACTGTAACATTTACAGAAAAGCAGGCTTTATAGGCTAGAATATGCCTATGGTGTATTTAAATTTAACATAACCTATAATAATTGGGTATTTGGGGAGATATGCAATCTTGATTAATTATATTACTAGGACTGTAATTCATACTCCTTTTTTCATTAAAAATGGGTAAGACTAATAAGATTGGTAGTGCCTTCTAAGTAAAATATGTTATGACTGTCCTTGGATTCTGATGTCTCTGGGACATTATATCAAATTCTGTAGAAGGTAAATAAAAAAGCAAAGCTTGAAAAATGGTCATTAGATTTAGTGAGTACAGAGGGACAACTTGAGAGTGAAGTTTTAGTTGAGTATAGGATAGGAAGAAGCCAGGTAATGCTGTAGGATGATGAGGAAAAGATTCATCTAATTTCTTGTTATCTCTGTAAGTTCTTTGTTTACTTCACTCTTAGTCTGTTTTTGTGAAACTTTGGTTTCAACTGGCCACAACATAGATGGAAGATGATTAATTTTTAGCATTTGAAGTTGTAAGGGCTTGGATTCTGCTTTACATAGTAGGTTTGAAGAGATACTTGGCTAGTTAGTTCATTCACTCCCCAACTCACTGTCCCCTTACCTAGCCATAGGGAAAGAAGATAAAGACTCTAAAATGATGGGGAAACTTCTGAGGTGGGCTGACTTTTCTCTCTTGTGGACATTTGCCAGATCCTGGGAATTTTTCCCTTTGGGATATTTAACTGACTTAGGGCATCACCTGCAGCTTGGACTTGATTTAGGCATTAAGACACTTCCAGGGGAGAATAAAAACCAGCAAAGTGTTGATGTGTTAGCATTGTCAGGCAGCTGAAGAGACAAATTGGAAACTTTAGGGGCTTCTTCAAATGTATGGCTAGTTCACTCTCTCTGTCATATTGGCTCACTTTGAGATCTGTAGCAGCCCTGGAGATGAGAGAGGAGGTCCAAAACCTTCAAAAGGGCAGAATGAAATCTAAGACATACCAGAAGGCATGGGCCTGCCTTAAGCATTCCATTAGTCTTTCAATCAAGAAGTTTCCTAGATGATTAAGATGTCTAGAATGGGGAGCTGAAGAGCTGAAGAGTATGAATGACTAAGCTGGAAGTCCTAAATTATTTCAGAATTGAGGAGAAAGAGACCAATTTGATTCTCTCTCAGTAAACTTGAGATGGTTATTCCTAAGACAGTGGACTGAAACAGTTGTACACTGAGACTTACTCTGAAATTCAGCTCTGACCCAGGTTGATTACTGATTGGATAGTGATTAGCCTCTTACCTGAGCTGCATAAGAGAGAATAAATGGAAGTTGGGGTGGGGGACCTTCCTGGTGAAAGATAAAATCATTGAGACCCTCTTCATTTCTTTTATACTCAGTGTCTGACACACAATAAAATATTACTTTACATACAAAAAATAGATGAAAATACAATTGCTGATCAAGAGGAAAAAGATGGAAACTAGTAGGAGACCAATAGATGATTCAGACGTCAGAGTTACCAATCTGTTCTTTGAAATAACTATGATTAATATATAAAATACATACAGAATATGTAAAGAATAGATAAAAGTATGGAAAATTTCTTCAGGGAACTATATTCTTCTGTTAAAAAAAAAAGAAACATGAACAGTCTAGAAAAATATATCTAGAAGAACTCAATGAGTGGATTTAAGAGTAGATTGGAGAGAGAAGTATATAGGAAAAGTGAATTGGAAGACAAGTCTATCAAAATATACAATATTGAGCATATGGAAAAAATTAGAAAAAATGGAAATATGTAGGATCATTCAAAGGTCTAACATATATATAATAGGAGTCACAGAAGGAAATTGAGAGAAAATGGGGGAAAATCACTATTTAAATTTTCCAAAGCTGGTGAAAAATACCAGCTGAGAGATTCAGGAGAATCTGGGAATCCCAAGTTGAAGACAAACAAGGAAAAGCATACCCAAGTATATCAAAAAAATTCTGAAAACCAAATACAAAGAGAAAAAAAACTTAGTATCTATATCTTTAAAAACAATTCACCAAGACTTACATCTAACTTTTCAACAGAAATGATGGATGCTAGAAGACAATGAAATAACAGCTTTAAAGTAGAAAGAGAATAACTGCCAACTAATAATTTTATACCAAAAAAACCCTTAAAAATTAAAATAAAAATAATATTAGCCAAAGAAAAAATGAGGGAATTTGTCACTAGCAGACCCACATTTGTAAAAGTAAATTGACCTTCTTCAAGTAGGAAAATTATTCCTAATGGAACATGGAAATACAAGAGCATTTATGAACTCAAGAGGAGTAAATATGTGGGCTGCAAAATTTTTAAAAGAGGACTACTGACTATATATAAAACAGTTAACTTTAACGTCATCTATGTATCTCACCTGAATTATAATGGAAATGCAGCATGTCAAGACTTGTATTGCTGCAGCTAATACAGTGCTTAAAGAGAAATTGCAACAATATAATTTTTTATATCTTTCCATTAAAATTCAGTTCAAAATGGTCCCTAACTTCTAGTGTAATTCCACCATGGTCAGAGAATATTTCTGTATATTGGGAAAGAAGAAAGACTGAAAATCACTTTATTTACAACTTAAGAAGCTACAGAAAAAAGAGCAAATCAAAGGTAAGGATAATGTAAGGAAAGAAGTCATAAAGAGCAGAAATTTTAAAAAAATGAATATAAAAGAAAAATCAACAAAGTTAAGGGTTGTGCTTTGATAAAATTCATAAAATTAATAAACTCACAAAAGTGATTAAGAAAAAAATTGCACCAGTTTTCAAAAATGAAAATGTACAGGTCAAATGAGATATTATGAACACTTTCTCAATAAATTTGATGATTTGGATGAGATGGATTAATAACTCAAAAACTGAATAACTTATTAAACTTTTATAAGAAGAAAGGGAAAACATGAGCAATCAGAGATATATTTTTAAAAATGAATTCTTTTTTACAAAATTTTTAATGTTTATTTTTGAAAGAGACAGAGAGAGAGACAGAGAGACAGAGAGAGAGAGAGGGTGCGAGTGGGGAAGAAGCAGAGAGAGAGGGAGACACAGCAGCTGACGCAGGCTCCAGGCTCCAAGCTGTCAGCACAGAGACTGACGTGGGGCTCGAATTTACAAACCGTGAGATCATGGCCTGAGCTGAAGTCGGAGTATTAACCAACTGAGCCACCCAGGCACCCCGAAAAATGAATTCTTAAAGTGCTCTCATAGTCAAATTCTTAGGCCAAAATAGTTTCACTGGTGAATTCTTCCAAACACAGAAGAAATATGTAATAGCAATATTTTAAAAATTCTTCCAGAGAACAGAAAATAGGGAACAATTTCTATTTTTAGGAGGCATCATAACATGGACTATAAAATTGTGAAGACATAAAGGAAAATTATAAACCAAATTTTTTCATCGACATCGATGCAAAAAAATTAACAAAGTCAACCTAACAATACATAAATGAAATTCTATATCATAACCAAGAAGAATTTATTTCACATATACCAGGATGGCTTAACATTAGAAAATCACTCAATTTAATTTATCACATCAACTACAGAAAAACAGCAAGAATTTATAAGCAGATTTAGCAATGCCCCTGAATATGAATTTAATGAATATTTCTATATACCAAAAGCAAATGTGAAATGAAATTTAAAATATTATCACTTATAACAACATTTTAAAAATCATAGATCTAGCAACTGGTGTAATGAAACATGTTCAAATACTTCCATAGGCACACTATAAAACACTGAAAGAAATTAAGGAGGATTTAAACAAATGGAGGGATAGTCCATGTTTACAGATAGAAGACTCAATATTGGTAGAATATTCTGCCCAAATGAATCTACATGTTTAATGTAATCCTAATAAAAAATATGAGCATACTTTTTGTTAAATGAAATTTAGAAATACAAAGGGCCAAGAATGTTCAAAGTATTCTTGGAGAAGAACATAGCTAAAGGATTTACTTTGCCAGATATCAAAATTTATTATGAAAATATAGTAACTAAGACAATGTGGCTTTGGTAATAGGATAGACAAACTGACCCTTAGGATAGACTCTAGAATTAGACTCATGTATAGTCATTTGACTTAAGATAAAATTATAAAAAAGTGCAGGGGCATCTGGATGGCTTAGCCGGTTAAGCTTTGACTCTTGATTTTGGCTCAGGTCATGATCTCACAGTTTGTGAAATTGAACCGTTTTGGGCTCTGCCTTGATGATGGGAAGCCTGCTTGGGATTCTCTCTCTCTCTCTCTCTCTCTCTCTCTCTCTCTCTCTCTCACTCTCTGCCCTTCCCCCACATGTGCTCTCTTTCTCCTTCTCTCAGCATAAACTTTTTTAAAAAAGTATAAAAAAGTGCAGTGAAGAAAGAATAGTCTTTTCAATAAATAATGCTGAATCAATTAGATATCCATATGAAAAATATGTGCTTGACCCTTACTTCATACCCTATAGAAAATAATAAAATTCAGATGGATTGTATATCTAAATGTGAAAGGCAAACAATAAAGCTTTTAGAAGAAAAATAAGGTAATCAACTCTGTGATCTTGAAGAAGGCAAAGACTTTTAAGCAGGGCACAAGAAGAACCTATTTTTTTGTACTATTATCTGTTAGAGCATTATTGTCCCGTGGAATGAATATTTTATTTCCATGAATTAAGTACTTGTCATATTTGCACATTTACTTGTCTACTATAAGCTCTAGTAATTAGATCTTTTTCAAGAATGAACTTTACTATATCATTGTCACTTCTTTAAATTTTTTTTTTTCAACGTTTATTTATTTTTGGGACAGAGAGAGACAGAGCATGAACGGGGGAGGGGCAGAGAGAGAGGGAGACACAGAATCGGAAACAGGCTCCAGGCTCCGAGCCATCAGCCCAGAGCCTGATGCGGGGCTCGAACTCACGGACCGCGAGATCGTGACCTGGCTGAAGTCGGACGCTTAACCGACTGCGCCACCCAGGCGCCCCTCATTGTCACTTCTTTAAAAGTTTAAAAAATTTTTTAAATTAAAAAATGTTAATGTTTATTTTTGAGAGAGAGAGACAGAGACAGAGAGAATGAGTCGGGGAGGGGCAGAGAGAGAGAGAGAGAAAGACAGAATCCAAAGCAGGCTCCAGGCTCTGGGCTATCAGCACAGAGCCTCATGTAGGGCTCAAACTCACAAACTGCAAAATCATGACCTGAGCTGAAGTCAGATGCTTAATGACCGAGACACACAGTCACCCTTAATTTTTTTAATTTTTAATTGAAATATAGTTGACATACAATACTATATATTAGTTGCAGGTGTACAACACAATGGCTTGACAATTCTATTTACTACAAAATGCTCACCATGACAAGTGTAGCCACTATCCATCAACATACAAAGCTATTATAGTATTATTGACTATATTCCCCACACTGTTTTCATCCCATGACCTATTCACCTTATACCTGGAAATCTGTACCTCTCATTCCCCTTACCCATTTTGCCTAAGTCCCCACCCCAGTCCCTTCTTGCAACCACTAGTTCTCTGTATTTATGAGTCTGTTTCTGCTTTGTTTGTTTACTTGTTTTGTTTTTTTAGATTTCACATACAAGTAAGATCATATGGTATATTCTTTCTCTGACTCTTTTCATTTAACATAATACCCTTCAGGTCCATTCATCCATTCATGTTGTTATGAATGGCAGTTATGGCTGAGTAATATTCCGTGTGTGTGTGTGTGTGTGTGTGTGTGTGTGTGTGTGTGTGTGTGCATGGCATCTGTTGATGTACATTTAGGTTGCTTCCATATCTTGGCTATTGTAAATAATGCTGCAATAAACATAGGCATGCATGTATCTGTTTGAATTAGTGTTTTTATTTTCTTGGATTAAATACCCAGAAGTGGAATTACTGCATCATATAATGACCTATTTTTAAAAAAAATTTTTATGTTTATTCATTTTTGAAAGACAGAGACAGAGCACAAGCAGGGGTGGGGTGGAGATAGAGGGAGACACAGAATCCAAAGCAGGCTCCAAGCTCTGAGCTGTCAACACAGAGCCTGACATGGGGCTCGAACTCACAAACCGCGAGATCATGACCTGAGCTGAAGTCAGATGCTCAACCACCGAGCCACCCAGGCGCCCCTGATCTATTTTTAATTTTTTGAAGAACCTCCGTATTGTTTTCCACAGTGGCTGCACCAATTTACATTCTCACCAACACTACATGAGAGTTCCCTTTTCTCCACATCCTTGCTGGTATCTGTCATTTCTTATCTTTTTGATACTAGTTCATAATAGGAAAAATTCATAATAGGAAAAAAACTGAATACTCCTCAGGAGCCACCCTACTGCTGACAAGTGTTCACCTTAGGACTTCATTCAGAAATGTGTACTTGTTTCTAGAGTGTGTTTAATACTGTTTCTTTCTTTCAGAAAGAATCAGACCTGTTCTGGGTAACTCTAGGGAGAGTATCATGCACCTCTCTGGTGAGGTGTTTGGCCTGTGAGAGTCCTTTATTTGTTCCTATAATTTGCCCATTCTGTGTTCATTATTCACATGTGGCTCACTATTGCTTGAGCAGTTTGGCCTTGTGTCAGCTGAGACTTGGGTACTGTGTCCCTTTAGTCACAGAGAGACTAAAAGTGATCAGTATCTCCCACCAATTCATTGGTGTCTACTCAATGGTTTTATTCAATGGGATAGAATTAAAGTATTTTTAATTTGAAACTTTTTTTTTTTTTTTGGTTGGGGAGATAGGGCTGAAAAACATACCCCCAGATGTTTGAAGAAAGCAATCTGGTGTGAGAAGTCTTGCATTAAAAATCTGTCCCTGAGGCTGAAATTGCTATTTTGGTATGCTTTAATGTGGCATCTAACATGCAGTGAGGAAAAAAAAATGAGGGAGGATTGGTTTCCTTCTGTGACAATGAATTAGACACAAAGCCTTGATCATTAAACTTCAATCTGCAGTCAAACTAAGTTTTGTAGTATCTTTTTAAGGGTCAGGAAGTTCTACTACCAAGTAAAATATTTTTCTTTTACCCACATTACCATACTACTGACAAGTCTTCATCTCAGAAATCATCATTCAGAAATGTGTAGTTATTTCCAGAGTGTGTCGAATACTGCTGGAACATGCATTTCAGAAAGAAATGGGAGGCCCAGTCTGGGTAACTCCTTGGAGGGTGTAGTGCACCTCTCTAGTGAGAGTTTGGCCTGTGAGAGGCGATGTTTCTGTCATTTGCCAATTCAGCCTTTGCTACTCCCACATGGCTCACCAGTGTCTGAGCAGAGTTTGGCCTTGTGTCAGCCGGGGACCTGGATGGTGTGTCCCTATAATCACAGAGTGACCAAAAGTGATCAGTCTCTCCAGCCACTTTAATGATGTTTTGATACTAAAAGAAAAAAGAAGTCAGTTTTTAAGAACATTAATCATATTGACTCATTTTCTAAGGCATGTTTTTTACAGTTCCTGGCCTAGAATGGATATGTCACTACTGGGCATCAGCAGTCACAGACTTGGCTATTTTAGCAAAGTTGGGAGAAAGTAGTGCTGGTGGCCAAGTAAGTTGCCTGAGTTACTAAGAGTTGGAGTGAGTCCTGATCTAGTCAGGGTTAGGTTCCTCCTACTTACCACTGTTCCTGGCAGTGTCACTCATTGTGGCTGACAGGGGCCCTCTAGGACTCAGGAATTTGAGACTGTAATGGGAGAGGGGAGGTCCAGGTCCTCCCAGAAAGGAGATGTCTCAGAGTAATGTCATGTGGCCGACATGTGCCTGGCCCCTGTGCCAGTCTGCACTCAGCTGAGGTACCACTTAATTCTTTCCCATGTCTACATGGAGCTGCCTGGCCTCCAGCAGGGAAGGAGCACTCAGGACACTGGAGCCATTCATCATGGTTTCCAAGCAGGTTCAGCTGTCTTCACTTGCCACTTATGTAACTCCCACAGAGCAGACAGATAGTTTCTCCAAAGAGAGTAAGGGGTGGGGGAGACGATGGAGGAGAAACAGTTGTTATTCCCAGGTAGACTATTATTGTCTGGGAATTAATTACAAGAGGTCAAACAATTTTAGAGATGGAAAGATCTTAGATATAAAATCATCTCAGTCTTTCAGTCTATTGTGTAGAAGGACTCAAATAACTGAAGCGACTTACCCAAGGTCAAAGTGATAGCACAGTCAGGATTAAGATTGTTTTTCCCCCAAAGGTTAAGATGTCTCTCTTTCTCTCACTCTCCACCTATCTAGAAGTACAGTATATACCTACCTTTGGGTTTCAGTTAAGAAAATTATATTATTCTCAAAATCCCCATGATACTGAAATTATATAATATTGAGTAAACTTTTTTTCTATGCTTATTTGTTAGGTCCAAGGATTGTTTCCTCTTGGCTACAGCAAATCCATCATTTTTGAGTTTCTCCACCTTAAAAATTAAGGAATTTTTTTTCTTCCCTGTATTTGCCTGGCTGAATCCTCAATCGAAAACAAACAAGCTGTTAATCAGTGAAAAAAAAAGGAGAGAGAAAAATCTTCAGAAATTATGTTTAGCCCCATCTGGCCTTAGAAAAACATGGGGATTGGTGATCAAGTACATTCAGCAGGATGGCTGCCTTTCAAGGGAAACAATATCTGGATATTTCTATGTCTAGACCACAGAGGAAAAATGCTTCCTTGGTAATTAACCCATTCAAAGCAGAACAGGCCCATGTGATCTGAGAAACAGGGAAGAGTTGGAGGGATGCGTTCACTGAAAATTCAGCCCACAGATGTGAAAGTTTGTTCCCTAGTCTGTATTTCAGCATTTTGGATCCAGAGTTTATATAAAGAATGACTAGGGAATGCTAAGAGGTTTTTTTTTTCTTTTCCTTAAGCCAGTCAATGGTGTTTTTCACTTTACTCTTCCCTTTTCACTCCCTATTTATATACCACTGCTAATGATCTTATGAGAAACCTCCATTGTCCTGGCATATAAAGCAGGGACCCTATAACCCAGGCCTTAAGGACACTTTCATTGAGAATTAAAATATAAGGTTACTTAGCTAAGTAGTTTGTCTGGGTTCTGGAGGGGAAATTTATGTGAACCTGGATGGGATTATAAATCTTGACTCGATGTAATAAGCTCAGTGTTTGAGTTCTGCTTTATCATTTGCAAAAGTTCTGCTTTATCATTTGCAAAAGTGAGTTGATGTGCATCATTACCCAACTATATGATTTATTTTTTAAGAATACCTTGCAGGTATCGGCCACAGAATAGCCCAAATTGCAATGAGACCTTTTGAACTTCTTGTGTGCATATTACACATTAACAATCATAGAAAGTGAAATAATTCCTTTTACAATTAATTTTCTCAGTACAATCTTACACATTTCTTCCATAAGCATTTATTAAATGCTCCTGCATGCTTACAGTGTTGTTTAAAATCATAGGGCTCTGAAAAGATAAACACAGAGTGCCTACTTTTAAAATGTAGTCTATGTGGAGAAACAAAATAAATACGAAAACAAATGTATGCTTTATAATTAATCATAATTAATATCCTATAAAAGATATAGCAGTGCTGAAAAATATGCAATAGAAGCAGTGGCCAGTATGTGTTGAAGATAGTTGTAAAAGGATTTTTAGGGGCGCCTGGGTGGCGCATTCGGTTAAGCGTCCGACTTCAGCCAGGTCACGATCTCGCAGTCCGTGAGTTCGAGCCCCGCGTCAGGCTCTGGGCTGATGGCTCAGAGCCTGGAGCCTGTTTCCGATTCTGTGTCTCCCTCTCTCTCTGCCCCTCCCCCGTTCATGCTCTGTCTCTCTCTGTCCCAAAAATAAATAAACGTTGAAAAAAAAATTAAAAAAAAAAAGAAAAAGAATTTTTACAAACTTCAGTTAAATGACAAAATAATGGTATACACAATATTCCAACAACTACAAAAGTAATAAAAAATGAAATAAAATCATTGAAACTAATCTAGTTACACTTTTTTTTACATTCTCTTCTAAGCCTTTTCCATATTCAAGCATAATTTTAGGAATCTTCAGTAGAACATGAGTTCATCCATGATGAAACCTTTGCCTTTCTAGCCTCCTCCCCACCTTATGTCTTCTCTTTTGCCTACTTCCTGTGAAAGGTCCCCCTTTCTCTATGATATAGCTCTTCACTCTGGGGCCTTTCACCTTTACCTGCAGTCCTCTTTTTCTGCACCATCTCCCTATCTCCTCTTCTTTCATCTGTCAAACTCCTGTTCACACTTTTAAGCCTTGGCATTGCATCTTCCAAGAGTTCTTCCTGAAATTTCCATGACTCCTTTCCTTTCCTGTTTCTCTTTTTCTTAGTCTCACCTCTTCTCTCCTCCCACAGATTGTATTAGATGTTCTTCCTTGGTAAACTTATAAGAACCCTGACATTTTTTATCTGTGTATTGACTATATTATATATTAATGATCTATTTCTATGTCTGTCCCTCCAAATAAGATGTAAGCACTTTGATACCAGGAATCATCTTTTGATATAATATTTTTAATGCCTGTGTCCATGTCTGCCAAATAGAAAGGGTTCTATAAAGTTTGTTGAATGAACCAACAACAAAACCCCACCTATAGTGCTGAATGAAAAATACAAACTTGGCACTCAAGGAGTTTATAATCTAGTAGAGAAATACACAATACATACACAATTAGAAATTATGCTAATGCAATTAAGGAAACAGAAAGTTTTTAAAATTTTTTTTTCAACGTTTATTTATTTTTGGGACAGAGAGACACAGAGCATGAACGGGGGAGGGGCAGAGAGAGAGGGAGACACAGAATCGGAAACAGGCTCCAGGCTCTGAGCCATCAGCCCAGAGCCCGACGCGGGGCTCGAACTCACGGACCGCGAGATCGTGACCTGGCTGAAGTCGGACGCTTAACCGACTGCGCCACCCAGGCGCCCCTGGAAACAGAAAGTTTTAAGATAGAGAATAACAGAGCAGATATGCCTTAGATGAGTGATTATAAATGTTAGGCTTTAGTTACAGTTGCTGTGTCTTTTTTTTAAATGAAATTTATTGTCATATTGGTTTCCATATAACACCCAGTGCTCATCCCAACAGGTGCCCTCCTCAATGTCCATCATGCACTTTCCCCTCCCCCCAGCCCCCCATCAACCCTCAGTTTGTTCTCAGTATTTAAGATTCTCAAATGGTTTGCCTCCTTCCCTCTCTGTAACTTTTTCCCCCCTCCCCCTCTCCCCTGGTCTTCTGTTGAGTTTCTCAGCATCCATATATGAGTGAAAACATATGGTATCTGTCTTCCTCTGCCTGACTTATTTCACTTAGCATAACACTCTTCAGTTCCATCCATGTTGCTACAAAAGGCCATATTTCATTCTTTCTCATTGCCAAGTAGTATTCCATTGTATATATAAACCACATCTTCTCTATCCATTCATCAGTTGATGGACATTTAGGCTCTTTCCATAATTTGCCTATTGTTGACAGTGCTTCTATAAACATTGGTGTACAAGTGCCCACATGCATCAGCACTCCTGTATCCCTTGGGTAAATTCCTAGCAGTGCTATTGCTGGGTCCTAGGGTAGATCTATTTTTAATTTTCTGAGGAACCTCCACACTGTTTTCCAGAGTGGCTGCACCAGTTTTCATTCCCAACAGTGCAAGAGGGTTCCCATTTCTCCACATCCTCGCCAGGATCTATAGTCTCCTGATATGTTCATTTTAGCCACTCTGACCAGCGTGAGGTGGTATCTGAGTGTGGTTTTGATTTGTATTTCCCTGATGAGGAGTGATGTTGAGCATCTTCTCATATGCCTGTTGGCCAACAGGATGTCTTCTTTAGAGAAGTGTCTATTCATGTCTTCTGTCCATTTCTTCACTGGATTATTTGTTTCTCAGGTATGGAGTTTGGTGAGTTATTTATAGATTTTGGCTACTAGCCCTTTATCCGATATGTCATTTGGAAATATCTTTTCCCATTCCATCAGTTGCATTTTAGTTTTGTTAATTGTTTCTTTTGCAGTGCAGAAGCTTTTTGTCTTGATGAGGTCCCAATAGTTCATTTTTGCTTTTACTTCCCTTCCCTTCAGAGATGTGTCAAGTAAGAAATTGTTGTGGCTGAGGTCAGAGAGGTTTTTTCTTGCTTTCTCCTCTAACATTTTCATGGTTTCTTGTTTCACATTCAGGTCCTTTATCCATTTTGAGTTTATCTTTGTGAATGGTGTAAGAAAGTGGTCTAGTTTCATTCTTCCGCATGTTGCTGTCCAGTTCTCCCAGCACCATATGTTAAAGAGTCTTTTTTTCCATTGGATATTCTTTCTTGCTTTGTGAAAGATTAGTTGGCCATACATTTGTGGGTCCAATTCTGGAGTCTCTATTCTATTCCATTGGTCTATGTGTCTGTTTTTGTGCCAATACCATGCTGTCTTGATGATGACAGCTTTGTAGTAGAGGCTAAAGTCTGGGATTGTGATGCCTCCCACTTTGGTCTTCTTCAATATTACTTTGGCTATTCGGGGTCTGTTGTGGTTCCATACAAATTTTAGGATTGTTTGTTCTAGCTTCGAGAAGAATGCTGGTGCAATTTTGATTGGGATTGCATTGAATGTGTAGATAGCTTTGGGGAGTATTGACATTTTAACAATATTTATTCTTCCAATCCATGAGTATGGAATGTTTTTCCATTTCTTTGTATCTTCTTCAATTTCCTTCATAAGCTTTCTATAGTTTTTAGCGTACAGATCTTTTACATCTTTGGTTAGGTTTATTCCTAGGTATTTTATGATTCTTGGTGCAATTGTGAATGGGATCAGTTTCTTTATTTGTCTTTCTGTTGCTTCATTATTAGTGTTAAGAATGCAACTGATTTTGGTACTTTACTTTTGTATCTTGAGACTTTACTGAATTCATGTATCAGTTCTAGCAGACTTTTGGTGGAGTCTATCAGGTTTTCCATGTATAATATCATGTCATCTGCAAAAAGTGAAAGCTTAACTTCATGTTTGCCAATTTTGATGCCTTTGATTTCCTTTTGTTGTCTGATTGCTGATGCCAGCACTTCCAACACTATGTTAAACAACAGCGGTGAGAGTGGACATCCCTGTCGTGTTCCTGATCTCAGGGGGAAAGCTTTCAGTTTTCCCCATTGAGGATGATATTAGCTGTGGGCTCTTCATATATGGCTTTTTTGATATTTAAGTATGTTCCTTCTATCTTAACTTTCTTGACAGTTTTTATCAAGAAAGAATGCTGAATTTTGTCAAATGCTTTTTCTGCATCAATTGACAGTATCATATGGTTCTTATCCTTTCTTTTATTAATGTGATGTATCACACTGATTCGCAAATATTGAACCAGCCCTGCAGCCCAGGAATGAATCCCACTGGATCATGGTGGTTAATTCTTTTTATATGCTGTTGAATTCGATTTGCAAGTATCTTATTGAGAATTTTTGCATCCATATTCATCAGGGATATTGGCCTGTAGTTCTCTTTTTTTACTGGGTCTCTGTCTAGTTTAGGCATCAAAGTAATGCTGGCTTCATACAACGAGTCTGGGAGTTTTCCTTCCCTTTCTATTTTTTGGAATAGCTTGAGAAGGGTACGTATTATTTCTACTTTAAACGTCTGGTAGAACTCCCCTGGGAAGCCATCTGGTCCTGGACTCTTATTTGTTGGGAGATTTTTGATAACTGATTCAATTTCTTCACTGGTTATGGGTCTGTTCAAGTTTTCGATTTCTTCCTGTTTGAGTTTTGGAAGTGTGTGGGTGCTTAGGAATTTGTCCATTTCTTCCAGGTTGTCCAGTTTGTTTGCATATAATTTTTCATAGTATTCCCTGATAATTGCTTGTATTTCTGAGGGATTGGTTGTAAGAATTCCATTTTCATTCATGATTTTATCTATTTGGGTCATCTCCCTTTTCTTTTTGAGAAGCCTGGCTAGAGGTTCATCAATTTTGTTTATTTTTTCAAAAAACAAAACAAAACAAAAACTACTCTTGGTTTCATTGATCTGCTCTACAGTTTTTTTTAGATTCTATATTGTTTATTTCTGCTCTGATCTTTATTATTTCTCTTCTTCTGCTGGGTTTGGGGTGTCTTTGCTGTTCTGCTTCTATTTCCTTTAGGTGTGCTGTTAGATTTTGTATTTGGGATTTTTCTTGTTTCTTGAGATAGGCCCGGATTGCAATGTATTCCTCTCAAGACTGTCTTTGCTGCATCCCAAAGCATTTGGATTATTGTATTTTCATTTTCATTTGTTTCCATATATTTTTAAATTTCTTCTCTAATTGCCTGGTTGACCCATTCGTTCTTTAGTAGGGTGTTCTTTAACCTCCATGCTTTTGGAGGTTTTCCAGACTTTTCCCTGTGGTTGATTTCAAGTTTCATAGCATTGTGGTCTGAAAGTGTGCATGGTATGATCTCAATTCTTTTATACTTATGATGGGCTGTTTTGTGACCCAGTATGTGATCTATCTTGGAGAATGTTCCATATGCACTCGAGAAGAAAGATATTGTGTTGCTTTGGGATGAGAGTTCTAAATATATCGGTCAAGTCCATCTGATCCAATGTATCATTCAGGGCCCTGGTTTCTTTATTGATCCTGTGTCTAGATGATCTATCCATTGTTGTAAATGGGGTATTAAAGTCCCCTGCAATGACCACATTCTTATCAATAAGGTTGCTTATGTTTGTGATTAATTGTTTTATATATTTGGGGGCTCCCGTATTCAGCGTATAGACATTTATAATTGTTAGCTCTTCCTGGATAGACCCTGTAATTATTATATTATGCCCTTCTTCATCTCTTGTTACAGCCTTTAAAATGAAGTCTAGTTTGTCTGATATAAGTATGGCTACTCCAGCTTTTTTTGACTTCCAGTAGCATGATATATAGTTCTCCCTCCCCTCACTTTGAATCTCAAGGTGTCCTCAGTTCTAAAATAAGTCTCTTGTAGACAGCAAATAGATAGGTCCTGTTTGGTTTTTTTGTTTGTTTGTTTGTTTGTTTTTATCCATTCTGATACCCTGTGTCTTTTGGTTGGAGCATTTAGTCCATTTACATTCAGTGTTATTATTGAAAGATATGTGTTTAGAGTCATTATGATATCTGTAGGTATCACTACAAGCATGAGCTTGTAGTGGTGTCTCTGGTATTTTGTGGTCCTTGCAACATTTCTCTCACAGAGTCCCCTTTAGGATCTCTTGTAGGACTGGTTTAGTGCCAATAAATTCCTTCAGTTTTTGTTTGTTTGGGAAAACCTTTATCTCTCCTCTATTCTGAATGGCAGACTTGCTGGGTAATGGATTCTTGGGTGCATAGTTTTTCTGTACATCACATTGAAGATTTCCTGCCATTCCGTTCTGGCCTGCGAAGTTTCAGTAGATAGGTCTGCTACTACCCTTATGTGTCTACCTTTGTATGTTAAGGCTGGTTTACCCCTAGCTGCTTTCAGAATTCTCTCTTTACCCTTGTATTTTGTCAGTTTCACTATGATATGTCGTACAGAAAATCAATTCAAGTTATGTCTGAAGGGAGTTCTTTGTACCTCTTGGATTTCAATGCCTGTTTCCTTTCCCAGATCAGTGAAGTTCTCAGCTATGATTTGTTCAAGTACATCTTCAGCCCCTTTCTCTCTCTTCTTCTTCTGGAATTCCTATGATACAGATATTGTTCCGTTTGATTGCATCACTTAGTTCTCTAATTCTCCCCTCATACTCCTAGATTTTTTTATCTCTCTTTTTCTCAACCTCCTCTTGTTCCATAATTTTATCTTCAAATTCACCTATTCTCTCCTCTGCCTCTTCAGTCCATGCTATGGCCGCCTCCATTTTGTTTTGCATCTCATTTATAGCATTTTTTATTTCCTCATGACTATTTCTTAGTCCCTTGATCTCTGTAGCAATAGATTCTCTGCTGTCCTCGATGCTTTTTTCAAGCCCAGAGATTAATTTTATGACTATTATTCTAAATTCTTGTTCTGTTATATTGCTTAAATCAGTTTTGATCAATTCGTTAGCTGTTGCTATTTCCTGAATTTCTTTTGAGGAGAATTCTTCCGTTTTGTCATTTTGGCTAGTTTTCTGTCCCTTATGTGTTTTAAAAGTGTGTTGTGAGCACTGCTATATTAAAGGAGGGTCATACAGTGTCCAGGACCTGCCTTTCACGAGGTGTTTTTTCAGGGATTGTTACTTGCTCTCTGTCGTTGTGACTTCAGTTATTTAGTTAGCCTAGTCATAGTAATATTTTGGACCCTCCACCAGATGTGCTTTCATTTGTTCCTTGGAATAGCCCTGTAAAGGAAAACAGGTAGACAAACAGGAGATAAAAACATGCAAACAGACAAATAACATAAACAAAGACAAAAACACTTAAGACTAAAAACAAACAACCGAAAAACACCGACTACAAGTAAAGAAGAGGGTGGAGACGATGCTGATGGAAGAACATATACAAAGAGAGAAATGTCAGGAGTGGGGTGGGGGGAGAAAAAAATAAACATTACTAGGCAGAGAGACTAAAAGCCTTAATCCAGAGAGAGAGAAAGGAAAATAAAGGAGGTGGGGAAAACAAAATGAAGATAAAGTTACCCAGACAGAGGAACTATATGGCTTGATTATTTCAGAGAGAGAAAGGAGTGTAAACAAGGAGGTGTAGAACATGTATCAAGACAATGGATTAAATGTGTCTGTTTAGACAGAGCAATAACCAGAGTAACTAGCCTAAGGGAGGGAAGAGATGAGGAGAAATGGGGGGGAGGGGAGAATATATCTATATATCCAGAATTGACCTAGAGTTCATCCAGGCAATGCTGCATCGCTTGTAGGTAGTAGCTGTCGGCAGGGTCTGTGCCGCTGTGGTGGATACACAGTTACAAGTACAAGAGGGCGTGGTTTGATGTTTTCTGGACCCACCTCCACTATGGGCCCAGGGAGTGACCCCTGAGGCCCTGCCTTGGTGGTAGTGGTGGGGGGAAGGGGGGAGAATGGTGATCCCCCAGTCTCTTCTCCACAAAGCCTGACCTGGTGGACTCAGTTGAGTCGTCCTCACTGTGCGGCGGGTGCAGACAGGGCAGTCCTTTTTGCTCCACCAACTCCCCTGACCCTGCGCTTGGCTAGGATTCAAAGTCCCACTCTGTGCACTCTGGCACTGGGGAAGCACCTCTCAATGCCTCGCCATGTGGTCCCGGCTGGCTTTGTGCCACAGCACTTCAGGGAGGACCGCCTTCTCCTACTGTGGACTGAGCTGCCACCTTCGTTGTGAGCCCCCGGGGTGGCGGCCACAGGCAGCCTTTTGTCTTTTCCCACAGCATTCCAGGGAAATGGTGGCCTTTTCCTCCTGCAGACTGTGCCCTTGGCCCAGCCACTGCACCCGGGGGTGGCGGATGCAGGCAGGTTCTGTACTATTGTGCAGCCCTCCAGTGAGGTAACTACTTTTTCCAACTGCAGACTGAGCCCCTGACCTGCCACCACACCCAGGCCCCTGGCTCCTCCTCTCCTCCCCAGGTGCAGGAACAGGGAGCCAGCTCCAGTCAGAAGAAAGCACTGCAGTTAGAGATTGGATCCTTCTCAGTCTCAGTCCGAGGTCTTTCTCCTGTCCAGATATGGTCCTGCACTTCCCTAGCCGCTGTTTCTCTTCCTTTTGTTTGTCGGCAGAAGGGGGTCCCTCCCCTTCGTGCCCACACGGCCTTTTTGTTATCTCCCTCAGTTCGCAGTTACCCACCTATCTTTTTTCCAGCTTTCCCATTTTCTTCCTGGTGGATTCAGTCTCTTTTCCTCCCAGGCTCTGGTGTTCAAAGTCCTTTGGCTTCTACACTTCTTTGTTTGAGAGACGCGGGAAGTATGGATTCCCCCTACTTCTCTGCCATGTTGGCTGCTCACTCCACAGTTGCCCGTGTCTTATGATGATTGTACATTTAACTTTGTAATAAACTCCCAAACTGTTTTTCATTCTGAACTATTTTGCAATTCTAACAAGATATGAAATTTCCGGGTGCCTTAAATCCTTGCCAGCACTTGACATTGTCAAACTGAAAAAAAAATTAGCCACTGTAAAGAATGCGCATTGGTATCTCATTGTGGTTGGAATTACCTGTATGATGAATATAGTTTCATGTACTTATTTGCCATAAATTTACCTTCCTTGGTTCTATCTCTTTTGCCCATTTTTTATTGGATTATATTCTTAATATTCATTTTTGAGAGTTTTTATAATTTCGATAGAAATCCTTCATTAGATGTGACTTACAAATATTTTCTCCCAATCTGTAACTAGTCATTTTAGACTCCTAACTGTGTCCTTTAAGGAGAAGTTTGTAATTTCGATGATATTTACCTTGCATATAAAATACTTTGTAGATGTTTTTTCTCTTTGGTGTTTTAAAGATGACACTCCATTCTGGCTTTCATTGTTTTTTAATGAGAATTCTGCTGTAATTTTGTTGCAATTGTATACGTAATGTGTCTTTTTCTCTGACTTTCTTTAGGGTTTCCTCTGGTTTTCAGCCCAAATTATGCCATTTTTATGTCATTTCTTTTTAAAAATTATGTCATTTCTTTTTAAAAATTCTCTGTGGTGTTTTTTAAGCTTCTTAAATATGTAGTTTAGTGGCTATCAGTAATTTTGGAAAAATTTCAGAAAAATCTAAATATTTCTTTTCCTTTGCTGTTTTCTGTTTCTGACATTTTAGTTATACTTGTTTAGACTTTTTGGTTTGTACCACAGCTCTGGGATGTTCTGGGCTTTTCTTTCTTTTTTTTAAATTCTCTCTTTTTTATCTTTGTGCTTTAGTTTGGGTAATTGTTACTGATTTACCTTCATGATCAATGATTCTTTCCTAAGTTGTGTCAGCTAGACTGACAAAACTTTTGAAGGCATTCTTGTAATCATGATTCAGATTTGTTTTTAAGTTTATTTATTTATTTTGATGGAGAGAAAGAGAGAGGCAGAGAGGGAGAGAGAGAGGCAGAGAGAGTGAGAATCTCAAGCAGGCTCTGTACCACCAGTGTGGAGCATGACATGGGACTTGAACTCATGAACTGTGAGAGCATGATCTGAGCTGAAACCAACAGTTGAACCCTTAACCAACTGAGCCACCCAAGCAGTCCCGTGATTCAGATTTTTAATTAGCTGTTATAATGAATGTAGTAATGTTTTCTCTGGTAATATTTATTAAAAATGAGACTGTACTAATATTGTCTTTTCTTATACTGTCCTGTTTGAGATTTGTTATTAAGCTTTTCCTAGCCTCACAAAATAAAATGGCTAGTTTTCTCTCATTCAAAGAGGCAGTTGGTATTATATAGGCATTACTTGTTCCATGGAGTTTTTCTAAATCTTTCTTGTAAAGTTATCTTGTTCTGGTGGTACTTTGGGGAAAACTTTTTTGAAGTGAAATTCACATAACATGCAATTAACCATTTTAAAGTTCTATTCAGTGGCACATATGGTATAATTCAGTAGTATTTAGTATATTCACACATTTGTACAACTACCAGATCTTTTTAGTTCCAAAACTTTTTCATCACCTCATAAAAACATCTCATATCCATTAAGTAATCTCTCCATTCCCTTCTCCCCATATCCTCTGAGAACCTCTTTAGTGTACCTTCTGTCTTGATTGATTTGCCTATTCTGGATATGCCATATAAAGAGAATCATGTAATATGTGACTTTTGTGTCTGACTTCTCCCACTCAGCATAATGTTTTTGAGCTTGACCCAACCTGTAGCATGTATGAGTTCTTCATTTCTTTGTATGGCTGAATCATATTCCATTGTTTGTATATACCATATTTTGTTTAGCCATTTGTCTATCGATAGACATTTGGGTTGTTTCTGCCTTTTGTCTCTTATGAATAATGCTGCTACAAAATTTTGTATACAAGTTTCTGTGTGGACATGTTTTTATTTCCCTTGAAGTGAAATATACCTAGAAGGGGGAATTATTGGTAATTATATGTTTAAATTTTTGAGGGACAGCCAAACAGTTTTCCACAGCAGCTGCACCATTATACATTCCCACCAGCAATATATGAGGGTTCCAATTTTTCCACATCCTTGCCAATACTTGTTGTTTTCCATTTTCTTGATTAAAGCCATCCTAGTGGGTGTGAAGTGTTATCTCATTGTGGTTTTAATTTGCATTTCCTCAATGACAGATGATGCTGAATACCTTTTCATGTGCTTTTTGGCCATCTACATATCTTTAGAGAAATATCTGTTCAAGTCCTTTGCTCATTCGAAATTGTGTTGCTTGTCTTTTTGTTGTTGAGTTGTAAGAATACTTTATAGAATCTGGATATTAAACCATTATCAGATATATGGTTTACAAATTTTTCTCTCATTCTGTAAGTTATAGAAAAGATTTTTGATTAATTCTTAACAGCTAGTTTTCTTTCATGGTGTATTTTCAAGTTGTATGTTCTTAACTTTTTTTTTCTACAAGAATGAATTTTTTATCAATTTTATTAAATTTTAAAAAATAGTTCTATAAAGTTTATAGATGATAGTTTTAATATCTGCTCTATTTCAATCACCCCTTGTTGTTGTTAATATTTTTTCTTTGTGTATTTTTTGAGTATTTGTTGGTCTTATAAATCTTCTCTTTTGGGTCTTTGTTTTCTACTTCATTATTCTCTATTCTAAAGTTTTTTCTCTCCTTCTACTTTCCTTAAGTACTTTGTTTTTCTTCCAATCTCTTAATTTTATTACTTAAATTATTATTTTCTTTTTTTTTTTTAATTTTTTTTTTTTCAACATTTATTTATTTTTGGGACAGAGAGAGACAGAGCATGAACGGGGGAGGGGCAGAGAGAGAGAGGGAGACACAGAATCGGAAACAGGCTCCAGGCTCTGAGCCATCAGCCCAGAGCCCGACGCGGGGCTCGAACTCACGGACCGCGAGATCCTGACCTGGCTGAAGTCGGACGCTTAACCGACTGCGCCACCCAGGCGCCCCGATTAAATTATTATTTTCAAACACACTTATAGTAAGTATATTTCAAGGCTTAAAGTTTATATGAACTGCTTTAGCAACATCCTGAAATTTTCATATGTAATGCTTTCATTGTCCCAATCAAAATATTTTGTCACTTTCAATTTGATTTCTCCTTAAGCTGGTAAATTACTTGGGACTGCAGTTCTTAGTACACAAACGCATAGGTGTAAAAATTATTGTGTTGTTCATGTTTGTTTATTTTTTACTGTTAATCACTAATTTCTTTTAATTGGCTTTAGAGAATGTAGTCTAAATAACGTTGGTTCTTTGTTAGTTGTTAAAACATCTTTTGTGACTTAGTAGATAGTCAATTTTAGAAAACAATAAATGTTGAAAAGACTACGGCATTCTCTCTCTATTGATTGGATTCAGAGTTTGTAGGTGACCAGTTAGATGAAATATATTTTCTTATTCAAAATTCTGTAACTTGGGGCTTACTGGGTGGCTCAGTTGGTTAAGCATCCGACTCTGGATTTCAGCTCAGGTCATGATCTCATGGTTCATGAGTTAGAGCCCCACGTGGGTCTCTGTACTATGCGGAATTTGCTTGAGATTCTCTCCCTCTTCCTCCCCCTTCTTTCTTTCCCTCTCTCTATCTTCTTCTCTCCCTACCCCTCCCTCTGCACACATACCCACTCTCTCTCTCAAAATAAATTTAAAAATTCTGTGATTTTTGATTTATCAATTTTTGACAGAATTGTTTAAAAAGTAACTCATAACGATTTTAAATTTACAAAATTCACCTTTAGTTTTGACACTGCTAAATAAAATTTTAGGCTATGTATTTAGGTTAATATTTATGATTATATATTCTTGTTAGATTATGTTTTTAATTATTATATAGTATTTCTTTTAATTTTCATAATGTTTGTGCCTTTAATTTCCTTTTATTTGACAGTAAGTTATTATACTGGGTTTATCTTGGTCAATAAATATCTGGAGTATCTTTCTTCTTATGTTTATTTTCTGTGTGGCTTTATTTATTATGTGTCACTGTTAGTAGCATATAACTGTATATATATATTCAGATACCAATCTGGTCATCTCTGTATTTTATTAGATGAGATTAGTCTATTTATATTTATTATTATTGATATTTTAGACTAATTTCTTCCATCTTATTTTGTTTTCAATTATGTTTAACATCTGTTATTTTTGTTTCTCTGTTTACCTTTTTCTGCTTCTTTGCTAAGTATTTTCCTGATATCGAATGGACTGATAACATTTAAGAAACTTTTTCTTTTTCCTGCTTTTTAAATTTTCAAGTAACGTATTTCTAATCTTTAATGGATAACCTTATATTTTAAACTTTCATATTTAGCTAGGAAGTTTTCTAACAAATCTATAGTTAGTCAGCATTTATATCTTATTCTTTTTTTTTTTTCAACGTTTATTTATTTTTGGGACAGAGAGAGACAGAGCATGAACGGGGGAGGGGCAGAGAGAGAGGGAGACACAGAATCTGAAACAGGCTCCAGGCGCTGAGCCATCAGCCCAGAGCCTGACGCGGGGCTCGAACTCACGGACCGAGAGATCATGACCTGGCCGAAGTCGGACGCTTAACCAACTGCGCCACCCAGGCGCCCCTATATCTTATTCTTTAATATGAAAAGCTTTATTTATCCTTTAGCAACCTACTATACACTAGATATTATTATTTTTCTTTAGGGTATAGGTTTTACCTTATTTTTAAAATTATTTTATTTTTAAATTTACATCCAAGTTAGTTAGCATATAGTGCAACAATGATCTCTGGAATAGATTCCTTAATGCCTCTTACCTATTTAGACCATCCCCCCTCCCACAACTCCTCCAGTAACCCTCTGTTTGTTCTCCATATTTAAGAGTCACTTATGTTTTGTCCCCCTCCCTGTTTTTATATTATTTTTGCTTCACTTCCCTTATGTTTAACTGTTTTGTGTCTTAAAGTCCTCATATGAGTAAAGTCATATGATATTTGTCTTTCTCTAATTTTGCTTAGCATAATATCCTCTAGTTCTATCCATGTAGTAGCAAATGGTAAGATTTCATTCTTTTTGACTGCTGAGTAATACTCCATTGTGTGTGTGTGTGTGTGTGTGTGTGTGTGTGTGTGTGTGTGTGTATACACACACACACACCACATCTTCTTTATCCATTCACCAGTCGCTGGACATTTGGGCTCTTTCCATACTTTGGCTATTGTTGATCATGCTGCTGTAAACATCGGGGTGCATGTGCTCCTTCGAAACAGCATACCTGTATCCTTTAGATAAATACCTAGTAGTGCAATTGCTGGGTCATAGGGAAGTTCTATTTTTAATTTTTTGAGGAAACTCCATACTGTTTTCCAGAGTGGCTGCACCAGTTTGCATTCCCACCAGCAGTGCAAAAGGGATCCTCTTTCTCAGCATCCTTGCCAACATCTGTTGTTGCCTGAGTTGTTAATGTTAGCTATTCTGACAGGTGTGAAGTGGTATCTCAGTGTGGTTTTGATTTGTATTTCCATGGTGATGAGTGATGGGGACCATTTTTTCATGTGTTGGTTGGCCATCTGGATGTCTTCTTTGGAGAAGTGTCTATTCATGTCTTTTGCCCATTTCTTCACTGGATTCTTTGTTTTTTGGGTGTTGATGTTGAGTTCTTCATAGATTTTGGATACTAACCCTTTATGTGATATATCATTTACAGATATCTTCTCCCATTCTGTCAGTTGCCTTTTAGTTTTGCTGACTGTTTCCTTTGCTGTGCAGAAGCTTTTTATTTTGATGAGGTCAGAATAGTTCATTTTTGCTTTTGTTTCTCTTGCATCCAGAGACATCAAAGAGGTTTTTGCCTAGGATTTTTATGGCTTCCTGTCTTACATTTAGGTCTTTCATCCATTTTGAGTTTATCTTTGTGAATGGTGTAAGAAAGTGGTCCAAGTTCATTCTTCTGCATATCGTTGCCCAATTTTCCCTGCACCACTTGCTGAAGAGACTGTCTTTGTGCCATTGGATATTCTTGCCTGCTTTGTCAAAGATTAGTTGGCCATACGTTTATCGGTCCATTGCTGGGGTCTCTATTCTGTTCCATTGATCTGAGTGTCTGTTTTTGTGCCAAACTTATTTTTAAACCAAAAATATATTAGTTTTATAGTTATTAATTTATTAAATATATCAGTACATGTCATCACTGTCTGTGTTCCCCAATGTTTAGTTTAACCTTTGCTTTCCTTATGTGTTTATGTAATGCTTAATATTTGTCTTATTGTTAATCATAGCCTAATGTAATACCAAAATTCAGTAATGGTTTTAAGGGGGATAGGAATAAAGACTCTTAATTTTTATATCTGAAGTTGCCTTTATTTTGCCTTCACAATTAAAGACACAACTGAAGTCTATTGTCAATCTCCATACATTCAAGCCTCTGAAATTATTCTTCATAGATTTTAGCAACTTTTAATATTTTTAAAGTCTCCTTATCTTCCTGTTGTACATTGTAAATAAATTCTTCAGTACAATATACAATTTCACTAATTCTCTCTTTGATTGTATTCAGTATAGAATTCACTTGATTTATTGAGATTAGAACTTTTTTTTTTCATTTTTAAAAAGGTATCTAATTCATCCTTTTCCAGAGTCATGCATTTTGGTCAGTCTGTTTATAATAATTGTTTTATCCAGAATGAATTCACAATGATTTTTTTGCTTATTTTTTTCACTAATAATCTTCATGTGCTTTGCAACTTTGTTTTGCAAGCCCTTTTTAAAAAATTTTTTTAATATTTATTTTCAACACAGAGAGAGAGACAGAGCATGAGTGGGGAGGGGCAGAGAGAGGGGGAGACACAGAATCCAAAGCAGGCTCCAGGATCTGAGCTGTCAGCACAGAGCCTGACATGGGGCTTGAACTCACAGGCTGTGAGATCATGACCTGAGCCGAAGTCAGACACTCAACCGACTGTGCCACCCAGGCGCCCCACAAACACTTTTTTCATAGAGTCTTATCTTTTCTAATAGTTTGCAATTTTTTCCACCTGGATTCCTGAACCCTCTTTCTGCACTAGGTCTTATAAGGGCATTTTGGCATTATTTTTTTGTGGTTAAGGTTGCAATATAATTTGCAGTTTTGTTGTTGTGACTATGACAACAGCAATCCATAGTTGCAATTCTGTTGAAGATACAGCCTTAGGTTGCTATTGAACAACATTATTTTCAGCCCGTTCTTATAAACAGAACAGCTCATCCCCAGTCCTTGGCATTAAGTAGTAAACCTGACTCAGGTCCCCTATAATTTTGTGTGGAACACATTTTATTCCTATACCCCACCTTCCAATTCCATTGTATCCAACATGCCTTTGGCTCAAACCCTTCCCAGTGCTTTGCAGGTTGGTAGGTTCTGTTTCTGATCAGTAGAGATGTTTATTTTTATTTTGTGTGTATGTATACATATACATACATAATTTTAAAAATATGTATACACCTAACATGTATATGTACATGTGTGTATATAGACACATATATACATGTGATAAATATTTTCCAAATATGTAATTTAAATAAATACATTTTGGCAATCTCTAATGTATTTGGAGTAAAATAATTTTATATATTATTAGTTTATATCTAAAGTTGAATTTAATATGTTGTATGTTATCATTAATTTGTTATGTAATGTTTAAACATATAGAAAAAATTTAAAAAAATTACCTTATAACTTGACTCCTATATGTTATATTTCTCTCCCAGTTTTTCAAAGTAGGTATTATAGATAAGACTAGTGTTTGCTTAAA
The DNA here is from genome assembly GCF_028749965.1 of Puma concolor. Lineage (NCBI taxonomy): Eukaryota > Metazoa > Chordata > Mammalia > Carnivora > Felidae > Puma > Puma concolor. The sequence goes on from NC_141675.1 coordinate 112,819,738, forward strand.
CTATGACTTCTGGTTGATTTTCCCTCCCTGACTCTAACAGCAGCCACTATTATATGTTTGGTGTGTGTCCATCCAGTTCACATATATATGCATTCATAATAAAATATAGTATCATTCTCTATTTTTAAATGTGCTTTTAAATTCTTTCTTAGATATCTTGCAAATATGTTGCTTGCTAAAAATCATTGTGTGCTTATCAGAAAGCTGAATGCAAAAATGATACCCACTATATTGCTTTTTAGCTAAGAAGTGATATGATGGAATTCTTGGTAAGATATGTGTTCAGACTTGAAGAAAGAAATGAGGCACAGAGGACCCAGTAAGTTGGCTTCTCGCTAATTCAGGTGCGGACAAATGACATTATAGATGTGAGTGGTGATAATGAATATAAGGGTAGGTCAAATTCAAAAACACACAGGACGAGTGGAAACCATGGAAAACAAAGATGTTAAGTACATTTCAAATTTTGTGTTTTAAGAATCTTACCCAGGAAGTTGGCAATAAGAGGAAATAAGTATTGACATTTTATATTTCTCAAGTTCCCAAGTAGTTACAGGAAAATATACTGCCAAAAGCTAGAATGCAAAGCTTAAGAATGGTCGTCATTGTACAATCAGATTGGAATATGTATATGCTCACAGTCTTGATGGATGACATGGAACAGGAGTGGGAATTGAAGTATGCAGGTGAAGTTGTGGTGCCAGTAAAAAAGAAAAAAGGAAGAATTTGTGGCCTCTGAAAGTGAGATAGAGCTAGAACATTCTCAGAAGTAAGAGAGAAACTAGGAAATTGTGGGTGCAAATGTGCTCTAATGGCATCCTATGCTCACCTCCACTTATACTTAGTGTTTACTGGATCCTTTTGCTGTGCTTAACCCTTGCTGTACTCCAGCTAGGAGAAACGAGTGAGGCTATAATTGTCTTCCCCTTTCCAAAAAAAAAAAAAAAAAAAAAAAAAAAATTCCTCTCTTCCTTTGTATATTCTAGTGCCTGGAACATATTGTTCATTTGACAAATGTAGGTGAAATAAGAATGGAGAGAAGAAAGGAAGAAAGGAAGGGTTTAATAGAACCAAGTGCATTTATTTAATTTGTGTTTTTTCACTACCTTGTTCCAGAAAGAATTTACAGTAGCAAAGAGTCAACTATAAGTACGGCTAAAAAAGATAGAAAAAATGAAATAATACATTAAGAGACCACAATTTTCATAGACCAAGTAACAGGTAAAAGTTATGATTTTTAGGGACCTGAAGTTTATAAAATAAAAATATATGTATTTTTTAAAACCCTTGGAAAGAATACTTTGACAAAAATTACTGCACTTTACCCAAAGAATGCAAAAAATGCTAATTCAAAAGGATACATGCACCCTGCTGTTTATACTATCACTATCTACAGTAGTCAAATTATGGAAAGAGCCCAAATATCCATAGACTGATGAATGGATAAAGAGGATGTTGTATGTACGTATGTATGTGTGTGTGTGTGTACATATATATGAATGGAATATTACTTAGCCATCAAAAAGAATGAAGCCTTGCCACTTGCAATGACATGGATAGAACTAAAGTTCATTATTCTAAGTGAAGCAAGTTAGGGAGAGACAAATACCATATGATTTCACTCATATGTGTAGTTTAAGAAACAAGACAAATGATCATAGGGGAAAAAGAGAGAAAATCCAAGAAATAGACTCAAGTTCGAGGGGCAGTGGATGGGGGGAATGGGCTAAATAGGTGATGGGAAATAAGAAGTGTACTTGTTGTGATGAGCAACAGGTGTTGTATGTGTTGGATCACAAAATTGTATACCTGAAACTATTATTACACTGCATGTTAACTAACTGGAATTTAATAAAAACTGAAAAAAATAGTGCACTTTAAAATAAAAAAATCAATAAAATACTTAGGAATAAATTTAACAAAGGAAACGAAAGATCTATGCAATAAAAAATATAGTAGGGCTTTACTTAAAAAAATTTAAAAAGACACACATACAAAAAGAAAGACATTTGTGATCATGGGTTGGAGGAATTAATATGTTAGAGTGTCTGTACTACCCAAAGACATCCAGAGACTCAACACAGTTTCCACAAAAACACCAAAGGTATCTTCACAGAAATGGAAAATACAACACTAAAATTTGTGTGGAATCATAAAAGACACTGAATAGCCAAAGTAATTCTGAGAAAAAAGAACAATGCTGGAGGTATTATCATTCCTGATTTCAAACTATACTACAAAACCACAGTAATAAAAACAGTATGGTATTGGCACAAAAATAGATGCATAAACTGATGAAACCAGAATAGACAACCTAGAATTAAATTCCAGCATATACAGTCAACTAATACTTGACAAGAAAGCAAAGGATACCCAATGGGGAAAGGATAGTCTCTTCAACAAATGCTACTGGAAAAACTGAAGAAACACATGCAGAACAATGAAATTAGACCTCTATCTCACACCACTCATAAAAGTTAACTTGAAACGGATCACAAACTTAAACATGAGGCCTGATACCACAAAACTCCTAGAAGAAAATATAGGAAGGAAGCTCCTCAACATTGGTCTTGGCGAGGATTTTTTTTTTTTTTTTTTTTACATAATACCAAAAGCACAAACAAAAGCAAAATTAACATATAGGACTACATCAAGCTTAAAAGCTTCCACACAGCAAAAATAACAAAATGAAAAGGCAACCTACATAATGGGAAAAATTTCTGTAAACTATATATTACATAAGGGGTTAATATCCAAAATACATGAGGAACTCACACAACTTAAAAACAACAACAAAAATAACCCACAATGTGACTAAAAAATGGGCAGAACAACTAAGTAGACAGTTTTCTACTTCCTAAGTAGACATTATCCTACTTCAAGGATATCAAAATGGCCAAAGACCTAAGAAAAGATTCTCCATATCAGCAATCATCAGGGAATTGCAAATCAAAACAAAAATGAGATATTACCTCAAAATCATTAGAATGGCTATCATTAAGAAATTGAAACAAAAGGTGTTGGCAAGGATGTGGTGAAAAGAAAACCCTATACACTATTGGAGCATATATAAATTTGTCCAACTACTATCCAACACAATATGGATATTCCTCAAAAAAATTAAAAATACATCTACCCCACAGTCCAGCAATTCCACTATTGGGTATATACCCAAAGGAAAGGAAAATAGTATTTTGAAGTGATATCTGCCCTCTCATGTTTATTGCAGCATTATTTCCAATACCCAAGATATGGAAACAAATGCCTATCAATGGAAGAATGGAGAAAAAAGAACCTTTGTTATTTTAAATAACTAAGTCAGTGTAATCCAGACGCAAGGGCTTTTCCATCTTTTGTGGGGGGCACTGATGATGTGCCCCTTATTTGTTCAATTGTTTTCCTCTATACCCCTCCATAGATCCTTTATTTTTAGCCCCCCCCCTTTGCAGCAAAAATACCTTCTTGAAACTTCTTGAAAGATTCCTTTATTTTTATAGAAATGGAAGGAAAATTTCCAAACCCATTCTATGAGGCCAGCATTACCTTGATTCCAAAACCAGGCAAACACCCCATTAAAACAGAATTATAGACCAATATCCCTGATGAACATGGTTACAAAAATTATCAACAAGACACTAGCAAATCAAATTCAGCAATACATTAAAAGAAATATTCAGGGGCACCTGGGTGGCTCAGTTGGTTAAGTGGCCGACTTCAGCTCAGGTCATGATCTCGCGGTCTGTGAGTTTGAGCCCCGTGTCAGGCTCTGTGCTGACAGCTCAGAGCCTGGAGCCTGTTTCAGATTCTGTGTCTCCCTCTCTCTCTGACCCTCCCCTGTTCATGCTCTGTCTCTCTCTGTCTCAAAAATAAATAAATGTTTTTTTAAAAAAGAAATATTCGCCATGATCAGGTGGGATTTATTTCTGAGCTTCAGGGTTAGTTCAGTGTCCACAAATCAATCAACGTGATACACCACATTAATAAAAGAAAGGATAAGAACCACATGATCCTCTTAATAGATGCAGAAAAAGCATTTGATAAAATACAGCATCTTTTCTTGATAAAAACCCTCAAGAAAGTAGGGATAGAAGGAACATACCTCAACACCAAAAAGGCCATATATGAAAGACCCACAGCTAATATCATCCTCAATGGGGAAAAACTGAGAGCTTTCCCCCTACGGTCAGGAACGTGACCGGGATGTCCACGCACCAATGTTGTTCAACATACTACTGGAAGTCCTAGCCTCAGCAATCAGACAACGAAAAGAAATAAAAAGCATCCAAATGGCAAGGAAAAGGTCAAACTTTCAGTCTCTGCAGATGACATGATACTCTCTATGGAAAACCTGGAAGACTCGACCAAAAAACTGCTAGACCTGACACATGAATTCAGCAAAGTCACAGGATATAAAAATCAATACACAGAAATCAGTTGCATTTCTATACACCCATAATGAAGCAGCAGAAAGAGAAAGCAAGGAATTGATCCCATTTACAATTGTACCAAATATCATAAGACACCTTAGAATAAACCTAAATAAGAGGTAAAGAAGTCGTCTGAAAACTGTAGAATACTCATGAAAGAAATTGAAGAAGACACGAAGAAATGGAAAAACATTCCATGCTCGTAGGTCAAAAGAACCAACATTGTTAAAATGTCAATACTCCCCAAAGCAATCTACATATTCAGTTCAATCTCTATCAAAATAACACCAGCATTCTTCACAGAGCTAGAACAAACAATTCTCAAATTTGTATGGAATCAGAGAAGACCTTGAGTAGCCAAAGCCATGGTGAAACAGCAAAGCAAAGCAAAGCAGGAGGCATTACAATTCTGGACTGCAAGCTGCATTACAAAGCTGTAATTATCAAGACAGTATGGTACTGGCACAAAAACAGACACATAGATCAGTGGAACAGAATAGAGAACCCAGAAATGGACCCACAACTGTATGGTAACTCATCTTCAACAAAGCAGGAAAGAATATGCAATGGAAAAAAAGAGTCTCTTCAAAAAAATGGTGTTGGGAAAACTGGACAGTGACATGCAGAAGAATGAAAATGAACCACTTTCCTACACCATACACAAAAATAAATTCAAAATGGATGAAAGACCTAAATATGAGACAGGAAACCATCAAACTCCTAGTAGAGAACACAGGCAACAACCTCTTTGACCTCAGTCGCAGCAATTTTTTGCTCAACACATCTCCTAAGGCAAGGGAAATAAAAACAAAAATGAACTATTGGGACCTCATCAAGATAAAAAGCTTCTGCACTGCAAAGGAGACAACAAAATTAAAATTCAACCAACAGAATGGGAAAAGATATTTGCCAAAGCAAAAATCTTTAAAAGTCCTACAAAATATCTACATGTCCCCATTATTTCTCTGACCTCTTCTAGTATCTTCGCTACTGGTCACTCTGCTGTAATCATACTGACCCTCTTGATTTCCTTCCAATGTACCATCAATACTTGTATTTTTGGGACTTTGCCTTAATTGTGTTTTCCCCAAGGATACATTTCCCCTAATAACTACATCACTGATAATCACCTCTTTCAATTACACTTTCACAATGGGGCCCACCCTCACCATCATATTTAAAATTGTAGCCCACCTTTTCATCCTGGAACCCTTGACACCCTTTAACCTGGTTTGCTTTTACTTTTCTACATAGCACTTATTACCTTCTAACATATTATACCATTTACTTATTTGTGATGTTTATGGTCTGTTTTCTGACTCTAGAATCTAAGAACCTGGTATAAAGAATAAATATTTATTGAATAAATAAATAAGTGATATTTAAAATGGATATTATAATATCTAATGTCTAAACTAAAGTTTTAAGAGACAAAATGGAGATTTCATAAAGCATGAGAGACTCTTAAAAACTGAGAACAAACTGAGGGTTGATGGGGGGTGGGAGGGAGGGAAGGGTGGGTGATGGGTATTGAGGAGGGCATCTTTTGGGATGAGCACTGGGTGTTGTATGGAAACCAATTTGACAATAAACTTCATATATTGAAAAAATAAATGGTTTTTAATTGAAAAAAAGAACTTTAGATATGAGAATTTTCTTATCAAGGGTCATTTGAAATTTATTAGTTATGGGACCACATACCTTTTTATTTATAACAATAATTTCTCTTAAAATACAGTATATACTCTAACCTCCTAGTATCTGTATTGTCCAAATCATTGAATTATTGTTGTTATTTAGTAGATTGCTTTCAATTAATCTTTTTTTTCTCTAGCTCATTGGCCCATAGAAAGCAGTATCCTTGCTGAAATGCCTTTTTGCACTTTGTGGGTCACTGAGTAATCAATTCAGTGTTCACTCAGGCTTGATATCCAACATCCCTCAAAAACTTCTATGCATTCCCTTTCCTCAGTTTACAATTATCTGAGAAAAGCCTTTCTGGGGAAGGACTGGAGAAGTTCTCTGTTATTTACTTGGTATTCTATGGCAATGTCCTTCTTCAAGGGATCCGGCTTCTTTGTGGTTTATATGTTTTTTGCTTTTTGTTTTTTAAACAAATTAGCGTGCATCTCCTGTAGTCCAATACAGTAAGATTCAGCCTTATTCATTCTCCTTCAATACTGTATAGTGCTTAGCTCACTGTTGGAGTTTTGTTATTCATCTTTAAGATAGAAAAAATGAAAACGTTAACATTTAAAATTTGTCTTGGGGCGCCTGGGTGGCTCAGTCAGTTAAGCTTCTGACTTTGGCTCAGGTCATGGTCTCACAGCCCCTGCGTGAGGCTCTGTGCTGACAACTCAGAGCCTGGAGCCTGCTTCAGATTCTGTGTCTTCCTCTCTCTCTGCTCCTCCCCCACTCATGCTCTGCCTCTCTTTGTCTCTCAAAAATGAATAAATGTTGAAAAAATTAAAAAATTAGAGGTGCCTGGGTGACTCAGTCACTTAAGTGGCCAACTTCAACTCAGGTCATGATCTTGTGGTTTACAAGTTTGAGCTCTGCATTGGGATCTGTGCTGACAGCTCAGAGTTTGCAGCCTGCTTCAGATTCTGTGTTTCCATCTCTCTCTCTCTGCCCCTCCCCTGCTCACGCTCTCTCTCTTTGTCAAAAATAAATTCTTAAAAATTTTTAATTAAAAAAATTAAAAAATAAAACTTGTCTTAAAGACCTTGTCTATAAGGAATGTCACTCTTATAAGGAAAAGTTAATTCATAAATACAAATGACATAAATTTTACTTTATGATGTTGAATTTTATGAGTTGTTACATTAAATCAAGTTTTAGTTCTTTCTAATGACAGTCAAGAAAATGTACTTTGCATTTGCTGTTCTTCTGCTTTCTGTGAACCCACTTGTGTTCTTCCTTTCTTCCTCATTTTTTATTTTATAAATACATGAGCACCAAATATGCACTGAGTATAGGCTAAGCATGGTGCTAGGCTTGAAGAACACTGGTAAGTCCTGGAATGTTGAAACACATCTGGACAAAAACATTCTTACCCATACATTCAGCAGGTTGGCAATCAATTTCTGCAGCAGACACTTGTACAAACAGAATCCTTGAATGGAGTGGGGACCACATGTCTGAGAGACTAGTGATGCTTTAGATGAGATACATAAGGTTTAGCTATTTTATTTTATATTACTGCATAATGCATGACAATTAACAACCAGCTAACAAAGAGAAATACACACACTAAACTGTGAGAAGAACATTTTATAAACAGCCTGCATACCTCTGTCTATATGCTTGAGTGCAGGCAAACACACCCAGAGGAGAATTCCATAATTACCAATGAACTGCGTTCAAAGATGGATCCAGGAATGAGCCAATTAGAATTGCAGAAGAAAAACACATATAGAGAACACAAATATAGGAAATATTTTGCTTAAGTTTTCTCCTTTGTTTTGGCCAGATGAAGCAAACTAATAAATCCAACATGTATACTTTTTATTAATATAAAATTATGGGGGTTTGACCCATAAATTAATGGACAAGAAATATTTTATTTTAAATATTTTAACTTTATTTATTTTGAGAGAGAGAGAGAGAGAGAGAGAGAGAAAGTGCAAGTGGGGGAGGAGCAGAGAAAGAGTGAGAAAGAGAATCCCAAGCAGGCTCCATGCTGTCAGCACAGAGCTCAACATGGGGCTTGCTTGATCCCACAAACTGTGAGATCATGACCTGAGCTGAAACCAAGAGTCAGACGTTCAACCAACTGAGTCACCCAGGTGCTCCAACAAGAAATATTTTAAAACTGTAATTTTGAAGTGGCATTGTGATTGGCAGTATGGCAGTCCCCAAAAATGTTCATGTCCTAATCCTGAGTACCTTTAAATATGTTATATTACATGGCAAGTGAGACTTTGCAGATGTGATGAAATAAGGCCATGAAATAAGGATATTTAGTGGATTATACAGGTAGCCCGGATTTAATCAAAGTGGTTCTTAAAAACAGAATTTTCTCTGGTTGGAAGCAGCACAACAGACACTAAAGAGAGGTGACAAAAGAAGGAATCAGAAGAGAATTAAATGTGAGAATGATTCAGCATGCTTTTGCTGGTTTTAAAATGCAGTAGCCACATGCAAGACCTACGGAGAAGCTTCTAAAAACTAAGGGAAGCCCATGGCGACAGCCAGCAAAGGAGCAAGAACCTCAATCCTAATCTGCAAGAAACTGAATTCTCCTCCAACCTAAATGAGCTTGGAAGGAGCTTATTCCCAGAGTCTTCTGATAATAGCTCAGCTGGCCAACACCTTGATTTTGACCTTGTGAAACATGGAGCAGAGAAACTAGTGTGATAATAGATTTGTGTTTTTTTAAGTTGCAACAATAGACATCAATTCATTAGTATTTCCAAGACACCTAGCTTGAAAGAGTTCCAAATATTCAACTTTCTGTCAATTTGGGGGGGGGGGTCTTATAATCTATTTATAGTACAGATAAAGGCTTATTGAACATCTATGTCCCTAGACAAGCTCATAAAGCTTTGATTTAACCTGTATCATGCTTTTAAGCGTAGCACTTGTATTTTAATCAGTCTATCCATTCTGTATACCATTATTTCTGTCAATAAATTCATACCAAGTCCAACACATCTTTTTCTCTTGAGAGCAACAGTTTTTCTGAAAAAGGCATTGGAGAGCATCGTGTGTGTTGGAAACCTGCTTGGGTAGTAACTCATGAATTCAAAAAGAATTTCACTAGAGGGTATACTCTCTCACTGTTCTGAATAGAACAATAAGGGGGTAATTACTTTTGCATAAGAAATTAATCCTTTGATAGTTTATTAATTAGATATTTATTAACAATCTATTGCATGCTAGGAGTTACCTTAAGGATTGTGGAAACAGATGTATTAAAGATCCTGTTCATGGTCTTTTCCTTCACGGAGGTTACAGTCCAGATGACAGACACATACAAAGAATAAAAATGTAGGAGAAGGAGTTTATTAGTCTCTTGGGATTGCTCATGGAAGCCTTCTCAGAAGAGATGGTTATTAAACTCAGACTGAAGGCTCATAGAGGAATGACATATGGATAAAGAGGATTTGGGTTTGTTCCAGGTAAGATGTAACTCATGTTAAAGACAAGCAGGGGAGAGGTACTACAAGAAGCTCAATGTTTCTGGAGTGTAAGGGGAGGAAGTGAATGAGAAAAGAATGGATTAGTTACAAGACGCCAGACCATGAAGAGTCTTGTGTGCTATGCAAAAGTCTTGGTAGGAGTTTAGAAATGTATAAACTAAGTTCTTGTACATTTCTCTATATCTTTGAAAGAGTCTTTATATACTCACCTATGCACATGTATACCTGTGTATATAATTGTATACATGTGTTAGTGTACAGAGTAGATGCACACTACATTTTTGAAGGAATGTTTGGGAAAAATAAAGTCAGAAAGTAAGGAGAAAAAAGGAAGAGAACAGAGTTAAAAACTGGAACCTATTTTTGAAAGGAAGTTATAGTTCCTGAATCAAAGAAACAATTCAGGGAGAAATGGGATCAGAAGCATATTTTGATTAGGTAGACCCAATATCAAAAAGAAATGATCCAAAGTGAATCATGGGAACTGGCTCTAAATTTATTGTTTCCTGACATAATGACAATAATGTGTGCAGTTTGTATGTAATCTCAGGGAATGAAAATTGCTTGTGGTCATACTCAGTAAATTTATAAAATATTAAGTGTTCATATTAGACTCATCTAATATCTTTTTTTTGGAATTTGGCATTAATATAAATGCTGTTCTATAAGAAACAATAGACATTGAAGTCAATAATCATTCTTTTCAAGCTGGTAGGCAACCACCTCATTTTTAAATATGGTAGAGTTTTATGACTTTGTCTGAATGTAAAGCTTGGCTCCAATTTATTTTAACACTTAAGTTAGATTTAGTATGCCAGAATATCAAACTATTGCTGAACAAAGTTAAAATGTCAGAATATGATGATTTATCTCATCTTACCTAAAAAAGCAAACTAAAAACAAAAATTATAGCCAGTCCAGACAGACACACTTATGTAAAATAACTTCCCTTCTTATCATTCCAAAAGCAATGATTTCTTAGTGGAAAACCTGTCATTCTCCTCCTTGGGGAGGGTTCTATAAATGTGGTGGATTACCTCAGCCTAACATTCCTGGAAAACAAAGGAGTGGTTTATTCTCTGAAGAATAAAATCTGACTGCCTCCTTTTTAATCAAGCTCCAAAACAGCTAGAATTGAGTCAATGGGCAGAATAGACACAATTGACCTTGCTTCAGTGACTTCTATAATTTAATTTTAAAAGACAGTCCATGGAGAGGCTTTTTGGTTTTAAAATACAATGACTTTCACTTGGACTATTTCCCCAATTTGGCTATTATAAATAATGCTGCTATAAACATCGGGGTGCATCATCCTTTTGAATTCGTATTTTTGTATTGTTTGGGTACTTAGTAGTGCAATTGCTGAATCACAGGGTAGTTCTATTTTTAACTTTTTTTTTCTTCCAAGGGTTTTATATAAAATCAAGTTAGTTAATACATGGTGTAGTATTAGTTTCAGGAGTAGAATTTGGTGATTCATCACTTACATATAACACCCAATGCTCATCACAATAAGTGCCCTCCTTAATACCCATCACCCATTTAGCCCATTCCCCCCACCCACCTCCCTCCAGCAACCCTCAGCTTGTTCTCCATATTTAAGAGTCCCTTATGATTTACCTCCCTCTCTGTTTTTATCTTATTTTATTATTCCTTCCCTTCCCCTGTGTTCATCATTTTCTTTCTTAAATTCCACATATGAGTCAAATCACATGATATTTGTCTTACTGACTTATTTTGATTAGCATAATACACTCTAGCTCCATCCACATTGTTGCAAATGGCAAGATTTCATCTTTTGATGGCTGAGTAAAATTCCATTGTATATATTTATTCCACACTTTCTTTATTGATTCACCAGTCAATGGAAATTTGGGCTTTTTACATAATTTGGCTATTATTGATAACGCTGCTATAAACTTTGGGGTGCATATGCCCCTTTGAATTAGAATTCTTGTATCCTTTGGGTAAATGCCTAATAGTGCAATTGCTGGGTCATAGCATAGCTCTATTTTTAACTTTGTGAGGAGTCTCCATACTGTTTTCGAGAGTAGCAGTACCAGTTTGCATTCCCACCAACAGTGCAAAAGGGTTCCCCTTTCTTAAGGATTTTCCTCAAATGGGTCAATATGGTTACAGCAGAGTGACCAGTGGCAAAGATAGTAGAAGATGAGTTCAGAGAGGTAATGGAGAGGTCAGATCGTGTAGATACTTTCTGGACTTTTAAAGACCTTTGCTTTGTCTGAGGGAAACAGGGATCCATATTTAGATATTGAGCAAAAAAGAGCCATGATCTAACTTATGCTTTTAAAGGATGTCCTTGAATTCGGTTTTTGTAATGAATTGCAAAGGGGCAAAGATAGAAGGAGGGAAACTTGTTTGGAAGCCACTATAACTATTCATATGAAAAAATGATAATAGTTCAGACCCTAGCAATAGAAAAGGAAGTGGTAGGAAGTAGTTATGTTACATGTATTTTGTGGCTTATCCCGATAGGATTTCCTGATGTCTACTGAGCATGAGAGGAGGGGGCTCAAGGACTCAAGTTCTAGTCTAAGCACCTGAAAGATGCTATTAACTAAAATGGGGAAGGCTGCAAATAGAATAGATATGGGGCAAAAAACCAAAAGTTTGGTTTTAGACATGTTGAGCGGGACATGTCCACTAAATATCCAAGTAGTGAGGGCAGATAGGTAGTTGTATTTGTGACTTTGGAATTCTAGAGTGAATTTTGGTCTAGAAATACAAATTTAGAAGCCTTCAGCCTGTATGTGGCATTTAAAGACATGGGATAGAATGAGAGTCAGGAGTCAACATACATGAAGAAGAGAACAGACATTCAGTACTCCAGCATTAAGAGATTGGAATGATAAGGAGAGACTGACTCATGACTGAGAAAGAACAGCCAATAAGACCAAAGGGAGGCAGGGGATGGGGGGAAGTATGTTGGGAACTGGAAGTCAAGAGAAGGAAATTCTTTTTTTAAGAAAAATAGAATGACAACTGTGATAGGTCACATAAAGTGAGAAATGCAAGTTGACTATACTTTTAGTAGTGTGGGAGATTATTGGTGACATGAGTAAAAGTAATTTCAGAGGATTAAGGACAGTGACAGCTTGACTTGAATGAGTTTAAGACAATGAGAGGTGAAGAGTGAAGATACTAAAAATAAAGAGATATTTTTTATACCTTTGTAGTACACTTTAATATTTGACCATATAAAATTTAAATCCAAGTTAGTTAACATACAGTATAATAATGGTTTCAGGAATAGAATTTGGTGGTTCATCACTTACATACAACACCCAGTGCTCATCCCAACAAGTGCTCTCCTGAGTACCCATCGCCCATTTAGCCCATCCCCTCACCCAACACCTCTTCAAACAACCCTCAATTGTTCTCTGTATTTAAGAGTCTCATATGGCTTGCCTCCCTCTGTTTCTATCTTATTTTTCCTTCCCTTCCCCTATTTCATCTTTTTGTTTCTTAAATTTCACATATGAGTGAAATCATGATACTTATATTTCTCTGATTGATTTCACTTAACACAGTACATTCTAGCTCCATCCACATTGTTGCAAAAGGCAATATTTCATTATTTTTGATCACCAAGTAATACTCCATTGTGTATATTGATTCCACATTTTCTTTATCCATTCATCAGTGAATGGACATTGTGGCTTTTCCATAATTTGGCTACTGTTGATAGTGCTTCTACAAACATTGAGCTGCATGTGCCCCTTCAAATAACCATTTTTGAATCCTTTGGATAAATACCTACTGGTGAAATTGCTAGGTTGTAGGGTATCACTACTTTTAATATTTTGAAGAAACTCCATACTGTTTTCCAGAGTGACTGCATACTCACCAATAGTACAAAAGGGTTCCCCTTTCTCTGCATCCTAGCCAACATCTGTTGTTTCCTGTGCTATTAATTTTAGCCATTCTGCCAGGTGTGAGGTGGTATCTCAGTGTGGTTTTGATTTGTATTTCCCTGATGATGACTGATGTGAGCATCTTTTCATGTGTCATTAGCCATCTGGATGTCTTCTTTGGGAAAGTGTCTTGTCATGTATTTTGTTCATTTCTTCACTGGATTCTTTGTTTTTGGGGTTTTAGTTTCAGAAGTTCTTTATAGATTTCAGATACTAACCCTTCATCTGATAATGCAATTTGCAAGTATCTTCTCCTATTCCATAGGTTGCTTTTCGTTTTGTTGACTGTTTCCTTCACTGTGCAGAAGCTTTTAATCTTGATGAGGTTCCAGGAGTTCATTTTTGCTTTTGTTTCCCTTGTCTCTGGCGACATGTCTAGTAAGAAGGTGCTAAGACCAAGATCAAAGGAGTTGTTGCCCGTGTTCTCTACTAGGAGTTTGATGGTTTCCTGTCTCATATTTAGGTCTTTCATCCATTTTGAATTTATTTTTGTGTATGGTATAGGAAAGTGGTTCATTTTCATTCTTCTGCATGTCACTGTCCAGTTTTCCCAACACCATTTTTTTGAAGAGACTCTTTTTTTCCATTGCATATTCTTTCCTGCTTTGTTGAAGATGAGTTACCATACAGTTGTGGGTCCATTTCTGGGTTCTCTATTCTGTTCCACTGATCTATGTGTCTGTTTTTGTGCCAGTACCATACTGTCTTGATAATTACAGCTTTGTAATGCAGCTTGCAGTCCAGAATTGTAATGCCTCCTGCTTTGCTTTGCTTTGCTGTTTCACCATGGCTTTGGCTACTCAAGGTCTTCTCTGATTCCATACAAATTTGAGAATTGTTTGTTCTAGCTCTGTGAAGAATGCTGGTGTTATTTTGATAGAGATTGAACTGAATATGTAGATTGCTTTGGGGAGTATTGACATTTTAACAATGTTGGTTCTTTTGACCTACGAGCATGGAATGTTTTTCCATTTCTTCGTGTCTTCTTCAATTTCTTTCATGAGTATTCTACAGTTTTCAGACGACTTCTTTACCTCTTATTTAGGTTTATTCTAAGGTGTCTTATGATATTTGGTACAATTGTAAATGGGATCAATTCCTTGCTTTCTCTTTCTGCTGCTTCATTATGGGTGTATAGAAATGCAACTGATTTCTGTGTATTGATTTTTATATCCTGTGACTTTGCTGAATTCATGTGTCAGGTCTAGCAGTTTTTTGGTCAAGTCTTCCAGGTTTTCCATAGAGAGTATCATGTCATCTGCAGAGACTGAAAGTTTGACCTTTTCCTTGCCATTTGGATGCTTTTTATTTCTTTTCGTTGTCTGATTGCTGAGGCTAGGACTTCCAGTAGTATGTTGAACAACATTGGTGCGTGGACATCCCGGTCACGTTCCTGACCGTAGGGGGAAAGCTCTCAGTTTTTCCCCATTGAGGATGATATTAGCTGTGGGTCTTTCATATATGGCCTTTTTGGTGTTGAGGTATGTTCCTTCTATCCCTACTTTCTTGAGGGTTTTTATCAAGAAAAGATGCTGTATTTTATCAAATGCTTTTTCTGCATCTATTAAGAGGATCATGTGGTTCTTATCCTTTCTTTTATTAATGTGGTGTATCACGTTGATTGATTTGTGGACACTGAACTAACCCTGAAGCTCAGAAATAAATCCCACCTGATCATGGTGAATATTTCTTTTAATGGATTGCTGGATTTGATTTGCTAGTGTCTTGTTGATAATTTTTGTATCCATGTTCATCGGGGATATTGCTCTATAATTCTGTTTTAATGGGGTCTTTGTCTAGTTTTGGATTCAAGGTAATGCTGGCCTCATAGAATGAGTTTGGAAGTTTTCCTTCCATTTCTATTTCTTGGAAGAGTTTCAAAAGAATAGGTATTCACTATTCTTTAAATGTTTGGTAGAATTCCCCTGGGAAGTCACCTGGCCCTGGACTCTTGTTTGTTGGGAGATTTTTGATTACTGATCCAATTTCGTT
The DNA here is from genome assembly GCF_028749965.1 of Puma concolor. Taxonomy (NCBI): domain Eukaryota; kingdom Metazoa; phylum Chordata; class Mammalia; order Carnivora; family Felidae; genus Puma; species Puma concolor. The sequence continues at coordinate 112,835,236 of NC_141675.1, forward strand.
GCTGGTTATGGGTCTCTTAAATTTTTCTATTTCTTCCTGTTTCAGTTTTGGTTATGTGTTTCTTCCAGATTGCTCAATGTTGGTATATAATTGCTCATAATATTTTCTTACAATTGTGTGTATTTCTATGTTGTTGGTTGCGATCTCTCCTCTTTCCTTCATGATTTTATTTATTTGGTTCCTTTGTCTTTTCTTTATTTTTTTTTTAATGTTTATTCAGTTTTGAGAGACAGACAGCATGAGAGCAGGAGGGACAGAGAGAGAGGGGAAACAGAATTGGAAGCAGGCTCCAGGCTCTGAGCTGTCAGCACAGAGCCTGATGCTGGGCTCAGACTCACAAACCATGAGATCATGACCTGAGCTGAAGTCAGCCACTTAATGGACTGAGCCACCCAGGTGCCCCATCTTTTCATTTTGAAAAGTCTGGCTAGAGGCTTATCAATTTTGTTTAATTCTTTCAAAGAAACTGCTCCTAGTTTCATTGATGTGTTCCCCTGTGTTTTTGATTTCCGTATCTAATCTTATTTTCCCCTTTTCTGCTGGTTTGGGGCTTTATTTGCTGTTCTTTTTTCCAGATCCTTTAGGTGTAAGGTTAGGTTGTATATTTGAGATTTTTCTTGCCTCTTGATCAAGACCTGTATTGCAATATTCTTCTCTCTTATGACTGCCTTTGCTTCATCCCAAAGGTTTTAGACTACTGTTTTTTCATTTTCATATGCTCCCAAGTATTTTTTATTTATTCTTTAATTTCCTGATTAACCCATTCATTCTTTACTATGATGTTCTTTAACCTCCATTTATTTGTGGTCTTTCCAATTTTTACCTTGTGGTTGATTTCAAGTTTCATAGCACTGAGGTCTGAAAATATGTATGGTATGATCGCAGTCTTTTGGTGCTCATTGAGGGCTGATTTGTGACCCATTATGTGATCTATTCTGGAGAGTGTTCCTTGTGCACTAGAAATAATATGTATTTTGCTGCTTTAGGATGAAATGCTCTGAATATATCTGTTCAGTTCATTTGGTACACTGTGTCATTCAAAGCCATTGTTTCCTTGTTGATCTTCTGCTTAGATAATCTGTTCATTGTTGTAAGTGGGGTGTTAAAGTCCCCTACTATTATTGTGTTATTAGCAATAAGTTTCTTCATGCTTGTTATTTTTTCTTTTAGTTTTTTTTAATGTTTGTTTATTTTTGAGAGAGAGGGAGGGGGGAGGGGCAGGGAGAGAGGGAGACAGAATCTGAAGTAGGCTCCAGGCTCTGAGCTGACAGCACAGAGCCCAACGTGGGGCTCAAACCCATGAACCACAAGATCATGATCTGAGCTGAAGTTGGATGCTTAACCAGCGGAGCCACCCAGGTGCCCCCTCTTGATGCTTGTTATTAATTGATTTATATATTTGGCTTCTGTCAGGTTAGGGTCATAAATATTTTCAATTGTTATATATTATTGTTGGATAGACCCTTTATTATGATATGCCTTTCTCTATCTCTTATTACAGTCTTAGGTTCAAAACCTAGTTTGTCTAATAGAAGTATGGCTACTCCAGCTTTCTTTTGTAGTCCATTTTCATGATAAATGGTTCTCCATCCTCTCACTTTCAATCTGCAGGTGTCTTTGGATCTAAATGAGTCTCTTGTAGGAAGCATATGGGTCTTTTTATTTTTATCCGTTCTAATATCCTGTATCTTTTGATTGGAACATTTAGTCCATTTATACTCAGCTTAATTATTGATAGATATGAATTTAGTACCATTGTATTACCTGTATTACTTTACAGGTAGACAACCTGTAGATTGTCTCTGTTCCTTTATAGTCTTTGTTGTTTTGGTCTCTCTTTCCCACTCAAAGGGTCCCCTTTGATAATTCTTACAGAACCAGTTTAGTGTTCACGAACTCCTTTAGTTTTTGCCTATCTTGGATACTATTTATCTCTCTGTCTATTCTGAATGACAGCCTTGCTGGATAAAGTGTTCTTGGGGATTATTTTTCCCATTTAGCACATTGAATATATCATGCCACTCTTTTTTGTCCCACCAACTTTCTGTGGACAGGTCTTCTGCTAACCTTATGTGTCTACCCTTGTAGGCTAAGGACCTCTTGTCCCTAGCTGCTTTCAGAATTCTCTCTTTATCTTTGTATTTCATAAGTTTCACTATGATATGTTGTGGTGTTGACTTATTTTTGCTGATTTTTAAGGGAGTTCTCTGTGTCTTTTGGATTTTAATGCTTGTTTCCTTCCCCAAATTAGTGAAGTTCTCAGGTATAAATTGTTCAAATAAACCTTCTGCCCCCTTTTCCGCTTTTCTTCTGGAACTCCCATGATGCAGATATTATTGTGCTTTATGGAATTGCTGAGTTCCAAAATAGTATATTCATGATCTAATAGTTCTTTCTTCCTCTTCTTTTCAGCTTCATTATTTTCCATAATTTTGTCTTCTATATTACCTGTTCATTCCTCTGATTCTTCCATCCTCATGATTGCATCCAATTGGTTTTGCATCTTATTTAACAGAATTTTTAAAATTTTGACCTGACTAGTTTTCAGGTCTTTTATCTCTGCCACAAGGTTTTCTCTGGTGTCCTGTGTGCTTTATTCAAGCCCAGCTAGTATTCTTATGACTGTTGTTCTAAATTTTTGTTCAGATATATTGTTTATATCTGTTTTAAACAAATCCCTGGCTGTGGTTTCTTCTTGATCTTTCTTTTGGGGAGAATTCCTCCATCTTGTCATTTTCTCTAGGTTTCTGTGTTTTTCATGTTATGAAAGGTGTTTTGTTTCCTGCCCTTGAGAGTAATGGTATATTACGAAGGGGCTATACACTGTCCATGGCCTGGTGCTTCAAGAAGTGTTTCTGGTGTATGCTGTGTGCACTCTGCTGTTGTGATTTGGCTGCTCTTTCCCCTAAGTCAGTCCTCTGCAGAGTTCCTCCTTTCAGTAGGGTGCATTTGGACCTTTAACTAGATATGCTTTGATTTGTTTGTTAAAACAAGCCTGATTTAAAAAAAAAAAAAAAGCCTTATCCAAAAAAGGAGGAAAGGAGAAGTAACAACAACAAGAAAAAGCAAACAAAAAAAACTATAATCCTGACTCCAAAGAAAAACAGGAAAAAAAAATCCTGATCCAAAAAATGAGAAAAGAAAATGAAAAACAAACAAATGAACAAAAAACTGGAAGCCTAATTCCAATAAAGAAGAAAAGAAGAAGGCCTGGTCCTATTTCCACCAGAACTGAAGCTGACGCCTTGGGGCACTCTGATCAGTAGACTTTTTGCATGCAGGGTGCCTTTCTTGGTCCTCTGTGGGGGAGGCCCACTGTGCTGGCTCACAGTCAGACTTGTCCTAGTAAAGATGTCCCTGCCAAGCACGGGGGAGGGGGGGGGGATGGGGGGGTGGGGAGGGGTTTAGTGTAAGTGCCCCCAGCCTCCACTAGGGGTGCTGTGTCAACCGTTTCGGTGGACTGTGGGGAGGATGGTGTCACTCTGTTCTCTCTCACCCTGCTGTTCAGGGACTCCTCACAGAAAAGTGAACAACCTCACATCTTTTGTTCCACACTTCCATCAGATCCTTGCCCTCAACCTTTCTGTGCCCATGCCATCAACATGCCACCTACCAAAGCTCTCCTGTGTTTTATCTCTGGTGCGCAGATGGGATTCAAAACTCCAAATCTTAAAGAACTTAACAAGGTCCAGACCCACTGCCCTCCTCTAGGGGAGAACCTTGAAGTGCTGTGCCTGGTGTCATTCTGTCCCAGAAAGACAGCTGAATGCCCACATAGGTGCCTAGAGCTTATGTTGAAGCCCAATGGAAAGCTGCAACCAGATAATCTGCCTTCTGTGTGAGCCTCTGTCCCTTGCTATTGAATTGCCACTCAAGGGTGCCAGCTGGACCTTTGTCCTTGGAGAGGCAATATACCCTCTCCCAAATGCACTCCAGGAAGGGGAACGTTCTCTCACAGTGTAATCTAGGGGAACCCCACAACTCGCTGTCCACAGTCTCTTCCCAGAACTCCACCCTCCTTCTCCCCAGGGGCACAGCTGCCTGTTAGATTTACTCCAGTGAATGGCTGAATGGTGTGGACCTTCAAAACCTCGGAATCTGAACTCCACTGTTTGTAGTAACTTGTGATAGTTCCTCCCGATTCCCCATTCATTGGTTTTGGAGGAGTGACTTTCTTGTGCAAACCCAACCATCTACTCTCACTCCCCATCTCTCTTTTTCCTCTCCACGAAAAGAGCTCCCTCCATTCCACAACACCATGGCTTTTCTGTCCCTCAGTTCATGTCTCTGCACCTGTGTCTGCTGTGTTTTCTACCTCAAGATACACAGATTGTTCTCTTAATCCTCCAATTGATTTCCTAGGTGTTCAAAATTATTTGATGTTGCCCTACCTGTGTTCAAGGGATGAGGCAAGCCCAAGGTTCCCTTACTACTCTGCCATCTTAACTCCTCATCCTCCTTTTTTAAATGTTTTGAGTAACATCCACACTGTTTTCCAGGGTGGCTGCATCAGTTTGCATTCCCACCAACAATGCAAGAGGGTTCCCCTTTCTCCATATCCTCGCCAATCCCTCATTTCTTATGTTGTTGATTTTAGCCATTCTACCAGGTATGAGGTGATATTTCATTGTAGTTTTTATTTTTATTTCCCTGATGATCAGTGATGTTGAGAATCTTTTCACGTGTCTCTTGGCCATCTGTATGTCTTCTTTCGAAAAATGTCTATTCATGTTTTCTGCATATTTTTTAGTCATGAACTGATGAATGGATAAAGGAGGTGTGTGTGTGTGTGTGTAAAACATATATAAATGTTGCTATTTACAATGACATGGATGGAGCTAGAGAGTATTATACTAAGGGAAATAAGCCCATTAGAGAAAAACAAATACCATATGATTTCACTCATGTGGAATTTAAGAAACAAACAAATGAACAAAGGGAAATAAAAGAGAAAGAGTAAGGCAATCCAAGAAACAGACTCTTAACTATAAAGAATAAACTGATGGTTACTAGAGGGGAAGTGGGTTGGGAGATGCGTTAAATAGGTGATGGAGATTAAGGAGAGCACTTGTGTGTTTTTTTTAATCTTTTTTTTTTAAAGTTTATTTTGAGAAAGAGAGAGAGCAGGAGAGGGGCAGAGAGAGAGGAGAGTGAGAGTCTCAAGCAGGCTCCATTCTGTCGGCATGGAACCTGACTTGGGGCTCAGTCTCACCAACCATGAGAACCTGAGCCAAAATCCAGAGTCAGTCAGAAGTTTAACCAACTGAGCCATCCATGTGCCCCAAGGAGTGCACTTGTGATGAGCCCCAGGTTGTATGGAAGTGTTGAATCACTGTATTGTACACCTGACACTAATATTATACTGTATGTACAAACTTGGGGCGCCTGGATGGTTCAGTTCATTAAGTGTCTGACTGTAGCTCAGGTCATGATCTCACAGTCAGTTAGTTAGAGCCCTGCATTGGGCTCTGTGCTGACAGTTCAGAGCCTGGAGCCTGCTTTAGATTCTGTGTCTCCCTGCTCTCTCTGCCCCCCACCCCCACCCCGCAGCCCACTTGCACTCTGTCTCTCTGTCTATATATATTTATATATAGTGATTTTTCTTTTCCAATACATCCCTTTGTATGCAGGAGGAGAATCTTCACCTGCTGTTGCTCTAACATTTTCTAAAGACAGTTCACCATCTTCGTGTAATCTCTGACATTAAGGGTGGATACTGATCAAAATGGGTAACCAGATTGCCCCATATTCAGCACCCCAGTCATCCCATGTAGTGTTCTCTTTCAGAAACATATCATTTATAAAAATGTATCTCTTTTTAAGTTCAGAATGAAGGGAAGTGAATAGAGAGAGGAGCTAACAGGAAGAAGAGTTAGAGGGGTTTGGCTCGCAAAACTGTGGTATTCAAAGAAAGAGGGCTACTAGCTATCCTCTCCAGTAGACTATTTTTCTTATACCATGATGCCAACATGTTTTTGGGGTATTCTGCCTTTAAATTGACATACTCATGGAAATGAAATGACATTTCCTTCTGAGTTTTTAACCATGCCCCATTCCCAAAATTGGGTATTTAGGTTCCTTTAAGTGAACTTGGAACTTCACTTCTCTGAGCTTCCATTTCTTTAACTGAAAAAAAAAAAAAAACTGAAAAAAGAAATGGTTCATTTCTTCCAGCTCTATGAGTTTTGTCTAACTGCAGACCTTAAAACTGAGATCTTCAGGTACTGAACACAAATTCTTAAGAAATGGATCAAACTTTATACTTTCCTTCCTTCCTAATGACTTATGTATCTACCACATGTCAGACTTTGTACCATCTCCTTTTTTTCTTCTGTTCTAAGTTTTATGCCACATACTTTAGGTTGTTAGGGATGCCATAGCAAAGCACCACTGAGTGGGTGGCATGACCAATGGACATTTATTTTGTTACTGTTGTGGAGGTTAAAAACTGAGATCAAGGTATTAGGAGTTGATTGCTTTTGAGGCCTCCCTCCTTGGCTTGTAGATGGCAATATTCTTCCAATGTCCTTTGTATATGTCTGTGTCCTAATTTTCTCAGATACAAGTCATAAAGACACAAATCATATTGGATGAGAGCCTATTCTGATCACCTAATTTAACTTAATTACCTCTTTAATCATGTTATCTCCAAATACAGTCACGTTATGAGATACTAAGAGTTGGAATTTCAACATATAAATTTTGGAAGGACACAATACAGCCCATAATACTACATATGGACTCTGTGCCTTGTCCTCTTTTTGCATATCGAAGTCTCTTAGCTGGGTGCATACTGAATACTGTTCGTAAAAATAGTTCAACTGTTACTCCTGAGAAAATTTGCATGAATATGATACACATAGGGACTTTTGTAGATGATACTGATAGCGGAATGTGTGTGTTTATAGAAGTATCTATGAAGGAGAAAGGTGGATATAAAAAGGAATACAAGGGGCAAAGATAAACTTTGTTCTTCCCTTATCCTCAGCCCTGATCAAGTGTTCTTGAGCCCATAATAAGAGAGTTTTTTAGGCAAACACTCATAAGACTAAGACAAATTCATCTTTTTCATTTACGCTATGAAGATAAAATGCAACATTTTCTTAGAGAAATAGTGTTTCTTCTTCATAGCTTCCCCCGACACCTGATCTGACCACTCTGTCACAGATCACAGGACAGCTTTGGTGTTTTGGGGCTTAGTATAGCCCCAGCAGCAAATTGCCATCCATCACTCTGATGGAGAAAGGGAACAGAATGAAGAGGCAATATTGAAGCTGCTGGATGAGGAGACCACAATGGAAGAAAATGGAAACCATCTGAAATTGCAGGCAGCCTATAAGAGGATGGAATTGAAGTCATTCTTTCCAAAGATGCTAACATCTACTAAGAAACATGGAATGCTTGGAATTTATGTAAAAGAAACATCATCTATACCCCCAACTGGTGAAGCGATGACCATTTGGGTCACATTTGTTAACAATTGCTTGCTTCAACCATTTTTTTCTCCTTTTTTTTCACACTGAATTTTAGGTAAAAGATCTGTCACTTCCAAATTCTGTGGAGCTACAAGCAAATAGTGCCTTTGGAGAATTCAACTTACCCTCTCATTCAGTGTTTTCTTTCAGTCATTTATTACATGTGAATAAATTGAAATCTTAGTATATGGTAGACTGCTTCCTCGTTTTCAAAAATTATAGATAGTTTTAATGTTAATAGCTTCCTTTAGAAGGGGGACAGATATTTAGGTATTTGAGATGTTCTAGAAACGATTCGCAAATTAATTAGTATCAAAGAAAAAGTCTAAGTTATTTCATTTCTAGTCATTGAAAATCAGCAGGAAATATGTATAAGCCGTAACATTTATCCTGACATCTGAACTATCAACTAAACAACAGCAGATCAAGCTTCAAACATAGGATTCCAAGCTGGACTTCATGGTAGACAATCACCTTATGGTGTAGCAGATGCCTTTTTAGGCTATACACAGGTATTAAACCTCAAAGATGGACAATTTCATGAAGGAAATCTGGGGGGGGGGGAGAAATTTTACTAAATCCCTATGTTAAATAGCCTAGAATGCCCTCAAATGAATATCAGATGAAGAATATCTTTTCTCCCACTTTCTTTTGTGTTCACTTGACACCAATAGAAAGTAAATCAAAGTAGCTAAATTAAATATAGACAAAGCTTGATGTAAGGTTTCATGTATTACAAATGCATTGAGTAGTATAATTTGAGAAACATTATGAGGGAAGGTATTTTCTATAAACAGTAGTGGGTGTCTGTTATTGGAGATGTCAATGAAAATCCCATTTTTCTAAGTAAGAAGAAAAAATGGGGAGCCAGTTCCTTCATATTTTATTCAAAAGAAAAGATGTGAAAGGAATTGACTGAATATACATAATCTGACTATAAAGTCCATCTGAAAAAAAGATTCAGATGTTTCTCAAGACATGAGTTTTTAAAGTAAGTGACTTCAGAAGTCAAAATATGAATTAGGGAGTTAGTTGTAAGAACTTTCCAAAATTGAATATATGACCAAGGACTTAGGATGTTTTAAAATTTGACAGCTAATTTGTATTAAAGTATGTTATGGATGCCAGACCCAAATAAGTAGAATAGATTTTAATGTTTCTTTTGAGTGAGATTCAGCACATTGGACAGGGAGACCAGTACTGTCTAGAAAGCTTTTATTTATATAATCAACTCTTTATTATGGAATAATAACTGGAGATATTGAACCATTAGGGTAGATTAAAGAATCATAGGAAAGAAAGTTATCTTGGTTAAAAGAAGTTTTTATTGGGAACAATAGAGTTTTGATTAGTGTATACTCAACTAACTGATGCTTTCTTAGACCATTATGGAGTACTATGAACACTAGAATTTTTCCAGGGTTGTTGTTGTTGTTTTTTTTTTTTTTAGTGTGGTTCTTTCCACATTCATTGTTCTGAGAATACTCAAATTCTATAATCTGTAATTTTGTGTCCTTCAATCATGGATATTTTCTTTGATAATTTATTCATTAAAATCTCTTTCTTTTAATTACTATTAGTTAGATGCTGATCCTATAATTTTTATATATTTTTTACTGCCATATTCCTCTTCTTTGCATTTTAATCCTACTTTCTGGGTGATCCTCATACCTTGTTTTTCTACATCTACATTTTACTTTCTTTTTTTAAGCATTAGCTGTTTGACTTTAATTTCTAAGAATTCTTTCTTGTTTTGATTTTCCTCTTTTTGTAACATGTTTTTATTTGAAGATTACAGCATCATCTTCACTATCTGAAGGTTTTAAGTATTTATTTGAATATCTATTTGCATTATCTCTATCGTCTCTGTTTCTTGTATTAGATTTGCTTGGTTTGCTTTGGCCTTTCTTTTCCTTATTGGAAACTTTCCTTGAATATGTGTTGATATTTGTTTTGTACAAGAGTGGAGGAGCGCCTGGGTGGCACAGTCGGTTAAGCGTCCTGCTTCAGCCAGGTCACGATCTCGCGGTCCGTGAGTTCGATCCCCGCGTCGGGCTCTGGGCTGATGACTCGGAGCCTGGAGCCTGTTTCCGATTCTGTGTCTCCCTCTCTCTCTGCCTCTCCCCCGTTCATGCTCTGTCTCTCTCTGTCCCAAAAATAAATAAAAACGTTGAAAAAAAAAATTAAAAAAAAAAAAAAAGAGTGTGGAACTGAAAGCTGACTGAAGTTCTGTGTGCATGGGTGTGACATGCCAAGTAGTGAGCCTCCTTTAGAACAACTGGATGAATTTCCGTTTCAGATGCAACAAACGTCGGTGTTTGTATATCAGGTTTCTAGCTCCTCTAACCTGTTGCTTAGGGGCTGTGAGCCTTACTGCTGATGTTCAGGAAGCAGGTTTGACAAAGAGGCTGGGGTCTCACTACTTAGTATTCACACTTACACTTAATGTCTTCATCCTCATTCTGTAATCTCATGCTTTCCCTCCTCTGTGCTTAGTGTTTCAGTCTCTGGAGCTTTGCTGACCCAGTTTCTCTGGAATAAATTCCTTCTTGTTCCTGGGATTGAAAAAGGGAGGCAGTCATCTGACGCTACAGGTTGGAGTTGTTATTAAGGGCCTAACAACTCCATATATAGGCTTTCAGACCCCAGGCTCCCAGTGAGTCTTGATTTTTGGCCTAAACATCATACTGTCTTTGCTCTTTGATTTTTATTTAAAAATGGTTACATACTGAGTCCTACTAATAGAACTTCCATATTTCACTGGTCCTATCACTAATGTGTCCTGTTCTCCACAAACTTCCACTCTCCTCAAACTTGTAGACCTGTCATCTCCTCATTTATCCTTAGTAGATGGCATCACTTTGGACCTCCAAGCCATCAAGTTTCCAATTCTTCTGACTTCATCGCATGAAAACTTTGTTCCTCCTTTCCCCATCTGGAAATACAGGGTCCTGGATTTCATCCTTTACTGCTTCCTCAGTACCCTCTTTTTATTATTTCTTCTTTTTCCTTTCACTTTTCTTTGCCCCATCTAATCAACGCTTTAACATGCTTTAAGCCTCTGTCTTGAGGGAAAACTAACTTTTCTTGAGGGAAAACTTTCTGAATTTCACATTTCCTTCCAATCACTAACTTACTTTTCTCTTTACCATCACAGAAAAGCTTCTTGAGTTTTCTACACTTGTTCTTTCCACTTCCTTACTTCTTATTTACACCGAAACCTATTGCAGTCTGATTTTATACTTATCACTCTATAGAAACTGTCCTCATTGAAATAAAAAAAAAATTAAAAATGGCTTTTCTGTAGCCTAATACAGTGGACATTAGCCCTTAAAGTATTTAACTATATTCAATTTTTAGCACTCTTGAATAATCCTATATTCTGGAAACACTTTTCCTTTGGTTTTCATGATAACCCAGTATCAGTCAGGATGTGTTACCTTATGCTACAATATAAAACATCCTTTATATTCATAGCAGATTGAGTTGGGTTCTGATCTGCCTTGTCTTACTCTTAGACACAAGCTGATAGAGCAGACATTATCTGGAACATGGCCAACTATTAAATCAAAGGGAAAGTGAGAGCATGATAAATTGGATACTAGCCCTTTTAGCCTCATTTAGAAATTAACATATGCCACATCTGTTCACATTCCTTTGGCCAAACGTGTTGTGTGATCTCAATTATCTCCAAGGAAGCAGAGAAGCGCAAACTTACTAAGTGCTTACTGGAAGTAATTTGGGAAAAGCACTGAAGAGAACCATTACCACCTTTTTCCATAAAACTGCCCTAAATATTTATATCTAGGCAAGCAGTATAAACCAAAATACACAATAGTTGGAAGTGTCATTTTAGCCATTTTACCAACTGAATGCATCAATCATGATTAAGTAATAGCCACATATATTAGGAATAAATATGTTTAGAATACCGCATAAATTGTAATGAAATCTAAATACATACCTCCATTTATTGTATTTCCACTAAGTACTTACTGTATGCTTGGCACAGTGACAAATGATGAAGAGTAAACAAAATATAATAGATATAGGGAAATACTGCATAAATCCCGTAATTCTTGGTTTTGTTCCTTATTCATCAATGAATTGCAAAAAGTGAACTTATAAAAAGTGAACCTGAAAATACAGTTATTGTTGCCCACAAGATAGAAATTTGAGCATTAGCTGGAAATGGGAAGCTCCAGCCGGCAAGAGCAGAGAGCATTCCAATTGTAAAAATTCTTTAAAGTTCCTGTTTAAAAAAAAAAAAATCACAAGATTTTTCAAGTGCTTCTTGAGAACATGCTGAGATGGAAAGAAAGTTAGATGAAAGATAGTGACTGGGAGCAGACAGTAACTCAGAAGTCTAGTTATAAAATACTTTTTAAGGTGGAAAAACCATGCTAGCACTTCCAAAATCAGGCCAAATTCATTTTAGCTTATGCAGTTGTTTCCTACTGAGTCAGTGCACTATAGAAGGCAGAGACATCCAACACTTCTGTAATAGGTCAAAGAAAAGAATGTGTGACTGGAGGAAAGAGCGTGAGGCTCTTATAGCAAGGAGGGCTGCTCCAAGATCACCGCATGGAGACCTTACAGGGTGACTGTTTTTTATCTCAACTGTAGGAAAAATGTTATGACTCAATTTACATGGTTAGGAATTCATTTAAACAGGTCTGTCTTCGGTTACTTTTTGGAGGTCCATGATTATTTTAGTTGGATCTTTAGGACTACAGGTGCCCTTCAACTGGAGGACATTTGAAAAAGTGAAACATTGGTATTTATTAAATAAAAAGGGTAACTTGAGTTGGAGGACACATATACCTCATGGGGCAAGTGCAACTGTTATCAAGATGCTGTGTGATTGTCATGTTAAACAATCAGCATTGTCCATCAACAGGCTCTCCAGTCTGCTTTACCTGGGATTCTCTTAAAGGCTCACATAGGTGTTCGATATAGAAACAGCTAGTCAGCTGGGTAAAATAAGGAGAGTTCTGGCTGACTTCCTTTACCAAAGCCAGTCTCTGATCTCACATCTGTCCTTTATGCAGGAATATCCCTGGCTCTGTTTTTGTATAGCTCTTCAGTAGACCATTAGAGTTGACTCAGGGGAACCAGAGGAAAGTGGCACATGTCCCACCTAGACCTACTTCTTTGGTTATTCAGTTGTTGGGGAAAGTGTAAAGGCATGATCTCCTGTTGAGACTTGGCTCATGATAAGTAGAAGAAAATATCCATATTAGGAGAGTAGTTGCAAAGTCCAAGTTAAATATGACACCCTTCCTCCCCTCAGGTTCCCATATGTGGATATGTGTGCTTAACAGAAGGACTAAAACATTTCTAGTTTCATTTGGCTTAATTTGGCACATGTGAACACAGTTTCTCTTCTTGGAGTGGTTGCTGCTCTCTGGCCAGGTTCCAATGATCTCACAGTAGAAATTTTCAACGTTAAATTTTATGTGTGTGAAATATTTTGGAGATTTAAAAATTTTTTTTATTTACTTTAAGAAAAAAATGACAACATGAAATAAAATACTAGCACTTCTATTAACAGCTTGAACTGAATCATACACATAATATAGTAATATAGATGATATCAAATTTAAGCAAATACAGCCACTATCACAGTTTGCCCCAGATACTTTTTTGTATATGCAAGATGGCATTTCTGTAAGAGTGGACATTTAAAATGTGACTGGCCTTGCATTCTGTCTACAAACTGAATATTCAAATGAAGTGAATAGCCCCAAAATGTATTTCCAGTTGTTCAAGTAAACCCATGTTTACCATAATTCAATTCAGTAAACACACAGTACATACCTCAAGGTGCGCAGCTCAGGGGTTAAAAAGACGGACAGCTACTACTAATTTTGCCACCTTAAGCAAGTTACTTCACCTTCTGTGTCTCATTTTCCTCTTCTGTAAATAAGGATAATGTAACTACCCAGAGTTTCGGTGAGGATTAAATGATTTAACATATGTAAAAAAGTGCTTACAGCAAGGCTTGGCACCTAGTTAAGGCTCCATAAATTGTGGTTATTGCTGCTATTGGCCTATTCCAAACATTGCCCTAGGTGCTGTAAGACAAAGATGAATGAACAATAGTCCTTACCTCCAAGGTGTAGAAATCTAAGAGGTATGTAGTGAATTATAATTCAACTCAGGCTGCTATAAGGGCTCGAACAGAGACACAAAGTATAGTTGACAGTATAGGAGAAGGTCAGGCTGATGACAAGGGCTACATTTGATTTGAATCTTAAATGATAGGTAAGATTCTGACAGGAGAAAAAGGGAATCATCAAACATTCTAGTCAGAGGATACAAACAGGATATAAACTTATAAAGATAGATAGAATGTAGCATATAGTATCAATGTAACTGACAATTGTTTCCTTTGCCTGGTGGCAACCATGGCTAATCTATTTCAAAATCCTTTCCTGCTGATCCTGATTTGCCGGAGAGTTCTTAACATAGGGCTCAAAAAACAGCTACTTTTGACCATTTTGGTTTGAGTAATGAAATCTGTTTGCCCCCTCAAATATATGATAGCTTAGTGGTAGGAGTGAGTGTAGTAGTAGATAAATTGGGAAAAGTAAAAAAATAAATAATAATGACTACCATATATTGAGTATTCATTATGTGCATTCATATGTGCAAATTGAATTCTCACAACAAATATGTAAGGTAGGTATTCTTTCTATTTTATATGTAAATAAACTGAGACAGAGGGTTAAGAACTATTTCCAAGTTCACTTAGCTAGAAAATGTTGCAGTTTGGGGTGCCTTGGTGGCTGTCATTTAAGTGACTGACTTCGGCTCAGGCCATGATCTCACAGTACATGGGTTCAACACCCACTTCGGGCTCTGTGCTGACAGCTTGGAGCCTGGAGCCTGCTTCAGATTCTGTGTCTCCCTCTCTCTCTCCCCTTCCCCTGCTCATGCTCTGTCTCTCTCTTGAAAATAAATAAACATTAAAAAAAAGAAAGAAAAAGAAAATGTTGGAGTTAGAGTTTGAAACCAGGGCTTTTAAAATTTTAAAGCTATATTCTTAATCACTTTACAATATTGGATCTCTTTAAATAACAAGGAATTAAGCCAGCCTTTAATTTCATGTTAAATTTTTTAAAAGTCTATTCTGCATGTAGAGGGAAGCTACTGAATGCTTCTGAACAGAAGAATATCTTGATTGCATTTGTGCTCTAGGAACAAAACTCTGGTGGCAGGATTAAAAATATTGGCAGTAAGGATATTGGAAATGGAATGATCAATTTATTGGGAGAAAAATGGGGATATGAATGGAAGGGAGGTAATAGAATCAAATTATAGCTTCAGAGTGAAAGTCCTAGGGCTTGGATGCATGGAAAGAGGGACATTTATGAAATTTCACATGTGGCAACTTGACGATTGATATGGGCAGGAAGGCAATAAATTAAGTTTGAGATATTGGTGGAATATAGAGAAGGGAATTTTCTGGCAGTTTGACTCTCTTTTTCTTTCTTTCATTCATTCATTCATTCATTCATTCATTCATTTGTATAAATAGGGTTTAACATGGTTGGTTTTTGTTCTTGTCAAAAAATAGTGGATACTGTGCTAATGAAACTCTAAATATCTTTAATCTACATCAAGAATAGGCACATTCCAGGGCTCCTGGGTGGGTCAGTTGGTTGAGCATCTGACTTCAGCTCAGGTCATGATCTCATGGTTTGTGAGTTTGAGCCCTGCTTCGGGCTTTGCGCTCACAGTCTGGAGCCTGCTTTGGATTCTCTACCTCCCTCTCTCTCTGCCCCTCCCTTGCTTTCACACTCTCTCTCAGAAATAAATAAACATTAAAAAGACTTAAAAAAATAACAAGCACATTCCTTAATAATATTAAACAATATGTGTGTGTGTGTGTGTGTGTGTGTTGTGTGTGTGTGAGAGAGAGAGAGAGAGAGAGAGAAGGAGAGGGAGAGAGAGAAGGAGAGAATAGAGTTGTAGGACCTAATTTAAAAGGGCTGTTTGATATTATCAGATAAATTCTCCAAATTTCTCATTAAATCACTTCTTTATAAGCAACAAGGTAGATTTATTATGTCGTTGTCATTCTTCCATGGTAGAGAGTCCTTGCCCAGTCAGAAATAAAATCAGTGCCAGGGCTCTCAGCAGTCTGACCTACTTAGCTAGAATTTTTATTGGGTTTGTAGCTGAATTCTGCTGAGAAGGTGTCGGAATGGTAGCTCCTGAGGCAGACAGACAGTAGAATGCTTAGTGTTGTTGGAAAGCCCAGTCAGTGCAGGTTCCTGAAGCTTGGTTCCTCTCTTTCTTTAACCATATTGGAATCCCTTGAATTCAGTAGAGCATGGCAAAGTGCGAAGGGTGTTTATGTTTTTATACCAACTTTAAACAGCAATTACAGTTTATATAATAATGATGCCCAGAAATTTACTGTTCTAAATAGTATTTCCATACAGCTGGTAGATAATGCATGGATTGTCCCATAGAAATTTACTCTAGTAAAGTAGTCAACACAGATGAGGAAACATTAAGGAGAGAGCAATCATATACTAAAACCAAAAGCAGTATATAGACATGGAGATATCATCAGATTGTGAGGAAACAACACCCACCAATTCTTATACTGAACTTCAGGTGTGGTCATTAATAAACTTAATTTTTATATTACAAATGCTGGAATTCCTAATAACTAAACATTTTTTTTATTAAAACAATTAAAATCGTTTATAATTCAGTGAGAATGAAAAGTAATTTGTCTTTCTTACAGACAGCTGTTAAGCAGCCAGTGGACCTTAGTGTAAATTACTTACAAAAAGTTGGTCATGTTCACAGAGACTTAGGGCTCCTGGTAAGGAACACGCTCACTGTTCTTAAGGAATTTAGAAAGTAAAAAGAGTCAAGGGAGATCTGTAATAACCATGAATGCTTTAAAAAAATTTTTTTAACGTTTATTCATTTTTGAGAGACAGAGTATGAGCCGGGAAGGGGTTAGAGAGAGAGGGAGACACAGAATCTGAAACAGGCTCCAGGCTCTGAGCTGTCAGCACAGAGCCTGACGCTGGGCTTGAACTCACGTACTGAGAGATCATGACCTCAGCCAGAGTTGGACGCTCAACCGAGTGAGCCACCCCAGCCAGAGTTGGACGCTCAACCGAGTGAGCCACCCCGGTGCCCCTGCATGCTTTTGTGTCGAACAGTAATTAAAGGGAGTTGGAGACCTAGAAGCAAATTGCTTATGTAGAGGTGATGCAAATATTTATTAGAAAAAAAAAAAATCTCCCCTGAAAACTTCAGGTCCTGATCTCCATGCTGAAAGGATTCAAGAAAGGAGTTTGTCATTCACCTCCTAAAGGAGCAAGGTTTCAAAATTGATTAGTGTTCTTAGTGCTATTGAATTTCCATATGATATCAGCATAACTTTAACTGAAGTATCATTAGTTTAGAAAACGGAAGCAAATTAATGACTAAAGATTGAGTAAAATGTGGTTGCCAATAACTTTATGAACATCTGTCTTCAGAAGCACATGATTATCGGTTCAAAATTGCAGGGAAAAAGTGACAAATAATCGGGGTCTTGGCTGTAATTTTCATATTTGGGTTGGGAGCCAGCTTCCTCGGAAATCGGCTTGGTAGTTCCCTCTCCTTCCATGTCCTTGGCTCAAGGAGCAGTTGCTTGTCTCTGGAGTCCAGCTGTGAAGAATTTAAGGGAGCCCTCTCCAGGAGTGCCAGCCCCAGGAATGTTCTCCATGCACACTTCTCCCAGAAGCTTAATGTGGCAAAGCTCACCACGGGACCATCTTTTTATTTAGACTCTCCACAAATGTAAAAATATTTAGCATGCTCTTTCCACCTTTGCTACTATTCATTTAGTCTTTGCCTCTGAAAAGTATTGCCAAGAGAAAAGTTTCCTGTGTTTATTTTATTTCTAGCATGACATCTTGCTTTGAAAACTTTGAGTATGTGTATAGGCTGAGAAAGAAAAAAAATTAGTTTCCACTTTTCATTAATACACAGTCTAAAGAGGAAATTCAAGATAAATAATGAAAGTCATAGCCTTATAAAATCTGTAGAGTATATATGCTCGCCTGATGATAGATACTTCATTGCACTTTCAAAGATACCCTGATGGCAAATAACCTTGGAGGGAACCTTGGTAAAACATTAAAAAGCAAAACAAACAAACAAACAAAACACTAAAACTGAAGTTTGACTTCTTTATTCAGAAATTGGAAAGATTTGTATGCATTTTTTTTTTAATTTTTTTTTTTTTTAAATTTTTATTTTCAACGTTTATTTATTTTTGGGACAGAGAGAGACAGAGCATGAACAGGGGAGGGGCAGAGAGAGAGGGAGACACAGAATCGGAAACAGGCTCCAGGCTCTGAGCCATCAGCCCAGAGCCCGACGCGGGGCTCGAACTCACGGACCGCGAGATCGTGACCTGGCTGAAGTCAGACGCTTAACCGACTGCGCCACCCAGGCGCCCCATGTATGCATTTTTTTTTTTTAATTGTTGTTGGGGTAGACGGGGAGTAGCAAGAAGTGTTAGGGGCTTTTTGTTTGTTTTTAATTTTGGTACCCAAGAGGTTATATTCAATCATAGATAACAAAAGAAAGAAATAGGTTCTGAGGTTGAATGCTCTTACAACGATGAAGGATCTGGATATCTTGATGTGGAGTAGAGGGATGATATTATCATGAGCGGACCTGTCCCTGGGGTTTGACATAGTAGGTATATCAGAAAGAGGCATTAGATAGAGAGAAATTTAAACTGGTCAGGAAAAGGCAATAAGAGGCCTTCCAGATACCACTCAGTTTGCCCCATGGTGACCAAGGAGCTCTACATAAAAGAAATGCTATGATCTCACTAATAGTAAAATCTACAGTTTTAGAAAACTAATGGATTTTAGTGAAAGAGAAATTCATAGCTGAAGAAAATGACAACGATGATAAGATACTGAAAAGTCAGTTTTTCTACAGCAGGTAGCATGGACTCTGTAATGAACTAAATACTGGGAAATTTAATTTGAATTTTCCAAACTGCGTGCCCAGGTATGTCTGACTGAAACATATTTTCGGAAAGCTATAAAGCAACCATATTTCTTGACGAGGACTGATAGTCTGCTTACACAAAGAACTTTTGTTATTATTTTTTAATCTGAAGGCTTCAAAGGATAATTATAGAATTCATTATCATATTACCATTTACCATTAGAATGAATTGGTGGTGGGAAAATGATTAATCTGAAAGTTCCATTGAGTCAAAAATTTCATGTTTTCTACTTTTAATCTAGGATCGCTGTGTTTTCTTTATTGTTTTAAAGTTAAAAGAAATTTAGTTATATTTATAATAGAATATGCCAATATTTACAGCATTTGATATTGTATTTCAAATAATGAAAATATTACCAAATTGTATTTGTTTTGAAAAATACTTGCAACAATAAAATTCCAAGACAGCAAAATGATTCTGCTCACTTTCTGGATATCAAATCTGTGACCATATGACCATACCGAAAGATTTTGTCAATACAATAAGGAAAAAGAACAAAACGTTGCCTCAGAGAACTGATTAATTTAAAGGAGTAATGCCTGGTATTATCACAGAGAACCTGAAAAAGTACAAGACATGTTTGCCAAAAGAGTGCAGACCTAGAGAGGATTGTGCGGGGCATGACACATGAAACCCCAATACCAGAAAGAAGATGTGGAGAAGGGGGTCCTGGATATAAACGCTAATTTTAGAAGGAGCAGGACAAGAACATTAAAGACAAGTATTGTCTACTTTGGAACTCTGTCTAGTTTGTGGTGTGCCTAGGTTAACATTACAGGAGCCAGAATAGACTGGATGTCCCAGCCTTCATTACCCCCATCATGGCTCCGTGAAGAGATTCAAAAGAAAGACAGTAATTCCTGCCCCTTTTTAGCTGCTGAAGTCATTCCCTGAGCCCTTAAAACTGTCAGACGTGGTGCTGAACCCTTACTTCTCAATTTCATCTATCTTCCCACTAGTCTCATTATTGTGAATGATATCTCCCACCTGACCACCCACCCTGTTTTTTTGTTTTTTGCTTTTTTTGTTTTTGTTTTTTTTTAGCAGAAGATACTGAGACTCTTGGTTTAATGACTTCAAGTTCAAACAAAAAATAATAGAACAACTGGGGTTTAAACCTCAAGCTATCTGACTGGGAGGTTCTTGCTGTGTCCCAGTGCCTTGAGACACAGGATCTATCAGAGAAATGTCTGGAGAACTTGATGCTGTTTGGTCTCCAGGCTCTGAGCACAGCCCAGAGCAGCAGACCTCTCTCTCTAGCTGGGGCAGGAATTGAAGGAAAATTCAATTCCTCTAGTCACTGGGACTTCAATTCCTCTAGTCAGTCACAGGCCCTTCTCTTCTGCTCTCTCTCATCAGACTCTAAGATGCAAATATCCTACTTCTGCTTCAAAAAGAGAAAATGGGAATTGGAAGGAGAACACAAGTCTTAAAGAGACAAGGGAATGAATGCCCATGGAAGTTTCTCCATTTCCTCAGCCTCTCACTCACTGCCTAGCTCCCATCATCAAAGAGCAGGTAAGGAAAATCAGGGTTTGGGTCTGCTTTGTTCCATATATCCCCAAGTCGTCTTGAAATTCATTGTCTCTTTCTCTAGCTATGACATAGCCCTTTAAAGACAGATTGCTTGTTCTTGGAATTTGGCAGGGAAGAAGGCAAGACTTCATAACCAGCTGAATTAATTATTATATCCTGTAAGGATGTCTACACTGCAGTTCTAATTGTGGTGATTGCTGCTTATAAAGTAAGGTGATTTTTTTAAAAAAATTTTTTAAGTCAAGCTCCTGAAAATCCTCAGGGCAAAGAAAGTTTATAAATGACAGTAATTGGAATGAAGCTACTTCTAAAACTTGTCTTAACACAGAAGGATTTTTCTTTTCCTAGAGCATCCAGTGCTTTACCCCAGATAGATAAGATAGTTAATCCTCTTTGCTCACTTATTACTCTCCTGCCCTGTCTATGAACACACTGACTAACCTTTCCCTGGGGCCTTGGCACAAACCGAGTAGAGGCGGTGATGTGGAAGGATAAAAATTACTCAGACACTTGACGAAAGTTTCTAGCAGTTGGCAATACTCAGTCTGACCTTTATGTTGGATTTTGCCATCATTTTAATCACTTTACCATCACTTGCAGGAGAAAATGTGTCTTTAAAAGTGCCCTATTTAGGGACAGCTTCAGAGCCAGGGCTAAGTGTACATTCTCATTATTTTACATGTTGTCAAAGTAACCAATACAGTGAAATGACAGCATTTTGAAGAAGATAGGTTTGTGCAAAGCTCTTCGTTAATGTAGGAAGGCATTATAATGCAATTATTTATATTTGTTATACAAATGTGTTCATCTTTTTTGGCATTTTTATGTATATGCAGTAATAAATAGAATATATGGG
This sequence comes from Puma concolor, assembly GCF_028749965.1. Classification (NCBI taxonomy): domain Eukaryota; kingdom Metazoa; phylum Chordata; class Mammalia; order Carnivora; family Felidae; genus Puma; species Puma concolor. Next base: position 112,856,153 of record NC_141675.1, read on the forward strand.
AGGTTATTGCATCCAAAATTTTACTTTTAATTCCCTATCACTATTGGTCAAAGCTCTTGTAAATTTCCGTTTTTTGCAAGAGTTTTCACCCAACAGTTTTTGGGGTATCTACTATAGTCTTCGTTTCTGTGTATTTGACTAATTATTTTACCATAGCTCCTTTGCAAAAGACTAATTCACACATAGCATGCGAAAGAATGTTCAGTATACTTATCAATGGAAAGTAAGCTTAACTTTTTTTCTGTATGATGTCTAACACCCCCAAGGATAAAGCATTTGATTTTATATTATTACTGTTGTCATCCATTTTGTTTACTTTTTCATTTTTATGTTTTACAAAATATCAACCCTACAGAAAAGTTGCAAAAAAAGGAACTTTCAATCAAACTTATTAATTAACTTTCAGCCACTTGGGAGGTAATTGTAGATACCATGAAAATCAGTCCAATACCTCACCATTTCTCTCCTAAAACAAGGACATCCTCCCATAAACTGCAATATAATTACCATAAGAAATTTTAACGTTGACATGAAGCTTTCATCTAATAAACACAGTTAGTATTCAAATTTCCTAAGTTACCCCAACAAAATTCTCTATAACTATTTGTATACCTCCTTCCAGGATTCAATGAAGAATCATGCATTGCATTTAGTTATCAAATTTCTTTATGCCTTTTTACTCTAAAATAGTCCCCAGCTGTTTTTTCTCTTATGGCATTAACACTTTTAAAGAGACCAGATCGTTGTTTTGTACAATATCCCTAAAATGACTATTTTCTCCTAAATAGATTCAGGTAGAATATATTTGGCAGGACAACAACAGTTGTGATGTTGTGTCCCCACAGAGATTCATATCAGGAAGTACACAATATCAGTGTATCCTAGTTTGGGAAATTAAGTTTGATTATTTAGTTAAGGTGGTGTCTGTTGTATTTCTTCATTGTACAGGCATGCTTTTCTTTTGTGGTTAATGAGTACTCTGCAAGGTGATATTGAGACTGTATGAATATTTTGCTCTCCAATGATCTTTCCCTCAATGGCTTTGGTATCCATTAATACATATTCCTTAGATAAAGTATTACCCTGGTACCAGCAAAATGATGATTTTTCCAATTTTATAATTTCCTCTACATTTGTTTGTTGTCATTTTTCTGTAAAAAAGAACTTTTCATTCTCCCTCTCCCCAACACTTGAAATTATTATTTTTGGGTATCAGTATGAACTGATGGACTCCTTTTTTCCAGTGTATTGTAATTTATCCAACTCCTTATTTGTTATAATGCATGAGCTGTTCCAAATTTGACCAGTGGAAGCACTGCTAACCTCTGTTATCCATTACAATTTTCCTATTCATTTAACCTATTTATTAGAAATAAGCTTTGAAGATAATTCAAAAATGATTTTTAGTCTTTTTACTTGTAGCAATACTTCAACTCCCTTATCACATTTATTTTTACTTGTGAAAAAACTGTATAAAGTCTCAGCTTCAATGACATATGAAGAGTTTGGAAACTATCGCTCCTATCTTCACAAGAAAAAAGCTGAACATACTGAAAATCAGTGATTTTTGGACACAGCAGCAAACTGAGGTCTCGGGTCAAGCTGCTATCCCCAAACCATGCAAATTCAGACAGTCACAACAAAGATCTGCCTAATTGGAACAGAAGTCATGGAAGCCATAAACTTATAGCAACAGTTAAATGGTAATTTTAATTAATTGCTGGATGCTGAGTATGGACTAACATGAGAATGAGAAACTGCTAGGGCATAGAGACTTAGGGGGAGTCCCACACTTTCATGGTGTTTGCCTCCAGGGACCTCACCATCCTCCTAGTAAAAATGCAAGAAAGATCTCCTGTGCCTCTGGCAGGGGAAGGGAAATGGTAAAATTTTAAAACTTACTGAGGGGCGCCTGGGTGGCTTAGTTTGTTGAGTGTCTGACTTTGGCTCAGGTCACGATCTCACAGTCTGTGGGTTCGAGCCCCACGTCAGGCTCTGTACACATCAGGCTGACAGCTCAGAGCCTGGAACCTGCTTCAGATTCTATGTCTCCCTGTTTCTCTGCTCTTCCCCTGCTTGTGCTCTGTCTCTCAAAAAATAAGTGTAAGTAAGTAAGTAAATAAGTAAATAAATAAATAAATAAATAAATACGACTTATTGAGATCATTCACCACATCAAAGACCTCTTCTCCAGGGTATAAGACTTTACCAGAGCCTTAACCCCCTGGAGGAAGGGAATATATACAATTGTGGTGCCATCTTGTTTTACCTAAGAGGGCGAGTAAAGCTAAGAAATATTGGTGAAGGTTACAGCCCAGTGACATAGGCCCACTAAAAGACAGATTTTCTTGTAAGATTATAGAATGTTCTTCTTCCCTCCCCCCATTTTATTCTCCCTCCCCTGACACACAGCAATAAGGCTCCAGTATAATAACAGTTAAATCTGAAAGGGCTGCAAAACAGACTATCGCTGAGGAGGTGTTCTTAGGGAAGCTCAAAGTGATAGGGAAGACAAAAACAAAAACAAGGAAGGTATTTGAAGCTATAGTATGTAGAGGCTAGTATGTAGAGACTATACAAAATATTGAACACAGCCCAGTTTCTAGATAAATTAACATAAAACTTCACACTAAAGACCTGTTTACCTCAGTTCATATTACGTAATACATTATGTATGTTTGACATTCAACAGAAAGTATAAGCCATGCTAAATGGAAAAATATATATATAAACAGTGTCCTCTATTAATGAAGACATTTTTCTCCTCTACCTGAATTAAGATGAGATAGCCCAGAAAACTCCTGCTATGTTTGCGTTGTGAAATTGCATTGCGAATTGCAATATCTGAAATTGCATCGTGAATTGGAATATCTGATTTTTGCCTTAAAAAGTCAATATGGTGACTCATTTACCATAAAGAGAAACTTAATTATTGATTTAGTACTAGATCAAATAATATGTACAATTAAAGAAGTGCAATTAAAGAGTACAATTAAATCAAAAGACAAAAACAAACAAACAAAACCCACAAACCTGCCTATTTTCCTTAGGAACAGAGAAACCAAAGTGAAATATTTGCATTAAAGAGACCTGCTGTTTTTATGGTCACATCTGCTAACCAGTCTGTATCCTTGGCTCACAGAGATCCCCATGACTGCTGAAAAAAGTGATCCTTTCAGAAACATTTCCCCTTCATGTACCCTAGCATATTTGAGCAGTCTGTGTTCCCAAAACTCGTGGTTGAAAAACACTCAACCTCATGCCTACGTTTCCTGAAAAGAAGATCAGTCCAGAGGTGATTCAGTAACACATGAAGCTTCCTCTCCAGACATAAATATGAAATACAAATCAGAAAACACTGGCATAAAAATGACAGAAACCTCATCACATTGAGTTGGGAAGTCAATCTTATTATTAGTTAACAGAAGTGGAGTGTTCTTTGGCATTCAGTGGTGCCAACAAAGGGCTAGGTGCTGTAGAGAACACAGAATTAGACAAAGTTCTTGTCCAGGGGGCTCATAATCAAATTAGACAAACCAGACACCAACACAGTCCAGCAGTCTGGAGTGGGGAAAGTTGGGTTTATACAGGGAACCTAAGGTTACTCTGTCCATTAGCTACTCAGTTTGCCTCCAACCTTGCTCTCTTGTGTTTCTCCCAAACACAAGAGAAAATCTTAACATTCTTTCTCATGATTTTCCTTTCAACATCACCTAGGAAGTCTCTTTTGCAAGAAAGGACAGTTGGGTTTTCATTGCCATGTGACAGGATCTAGGATAAATTTCTTCTGGAGAAGGAAGGGTAAAACTGTGAGACCAGAGTCACTAGAAAGAGAAGTAAAGTTATGTAGGAGAACATTCCTTATGGAGGCCACATTTCTGCTGAGCCTGCAATACACATTCAGCCATTTTGTGATGGGTATATTCTTACCTTTAGTCTGTCACCAACAACGAAGGTTGCACAAGCAACCTTGACAAGTGAGTAAACCTGCTTAGCATCAGGAAGTCTGGCTTTGAATTGTCAGGGTTTTTTTTTTTTTGTTTTGTTTTGTTTTGTTTTTGTTTTTTTTACATTAGATGTCTGGGTATACCAGTTAGCCATCAGTTGGAAAACTTTGGACTCATATGATATTTTCAATATGGGAATGACCCTGTTCACATGAGGTCTGGATTTAAAAAGCAATAGCATACATGTGAAAACTCAGGTCAAGTTTGGGCTAGATGATTTCCAATGTCCTCCACTAGCATTTATACTTACCTTCCTCACAGAACTTAGCCTTGTGTTGTAATCAGTACCTTTTTGCCTATAAACGCCCCTCCAGCATCTATACAGTACTGGACACATAGTTAGGTCCAATAAAAATTTGCAAATTAATAAATGCCATAAAGGATGTAAACCAGCTCTAATTTTGAAATCCCAAGGAAAACTCAAGTATGACAACTTGCAAAAATCTTCACATACTCTCCAAACCCCACTAAAGTTTTTTTTTTAACAGTCTAGGGGCCCTATAATTATATTTAAGCATATATAATGATTTCCATGGTTGATTAGTTAGAATCACAAGAGTGGCCCCTCCCAAACCTTCATGTACTCCATAGTTTTATGTATATATCATAAAGTATACATTACACATACAGAATTACATCACTCTTTTATTTTGTGCACATAGCACTACTAATATAAGTTGAACTCAGAATAGTAATATAACTGTTTTAAGGAAAACTTTTGTGAACTTAAAAGCCATGTGGTTTAAATAATAGTTTTGCTTCTTTAAAGTTTCTTGAAGACCTTGTAGATTTTTTTCTCTTTTTTAAAAACTTTACTTATTTAAAGTCATGTTAGTTAACATACAGTATAGTATTGGTTTGAGGAGTAGAACTCAGTGATTCATCACTTACATAGAGAAAGTAAGTTTCAAAAGTCTTTGTGCAAGTATAGTATGTTACACACTAGCTTCCAGCAAGAGAAATGGATTTATATCCAGACTGTCTTGGGGGTCCATCAGCTGGTGACAGAAGACCAGAAGAGGTATGCCTCAACTAGCATGTAGACATATTAGTCTTATAACTAAGCTAAACCCAACATTGCTGAAACCAGAATGAATTAAAGGACCTGCCACATATATGTGGGTTATCTCTCCTCCATGTAAAACAGGGTTTGGGAAAAGTTTGGTTTTCTGAAAAAATATTTCAAATTGCAAGAATGAAAGTATTTCTTTGGTTCTCTGATAGGCTGAGAAGGTTGAGTTTTTGATTTAATCTTAAACCAGTTTCTCATCTCTAACATTATGGGGAAATGCCATCTTGGTCTGGGTGGAGGACACTTTTTAGAGATTTTACATTAATGAGCAAGCAGATTGATCTTTTCCAGGTGCAAGATCTCCATACTTGGGTGTATCTGTTTTCTCAGATTTGAAATAATCTCCATGCATTCCATTTCAGTGGTATAGAGAATCATATATTTCACAGAAGTACTCTTTTCCAGGAAATAAAAATCTATCAAAGAATCATATAACTGGAATTTGATTTTAGAGGTTAATTTATCTAATCTACACATTTTACAAATTAGAAAACCATGGTTCTTAAAGTTGAAGTGACTTACTCAAAGTCATAGGCTCCTGAGTGGTGATCCTGGACAAAAACCTAGTTCTTCTGAATCCAGTGCTATGTTCTTTTCTTTTAAAAAAGTATTGTTTTCCAAAGTTTTTATTTTTGTGATAATTATAGATTCACATTTATTCATAAAAATTGTACAAGGAGAGCTCATGTACCCTTTATTCCATTTTCCCCAATGGTGACATCTTGAAAAATTATAGTATGATATCACAACCAGGATATTGAAATTGCTACAATCAAGCTATGGACCATTTACATCATAACAGATTCTTCACGTTGCTTTTTTTAAGTTACATCCACTTTTCTCTAATCCTCATCCCCTCCCTTAATCCATGACAGTTAATTTGTTCTTCATTTCTATAGATTTGTTATTTCAAGAATGTTATATGAATCATACAGTATGTAGACTTTTGAGGCTGATTTATTTTCACTTAGCATAATTCTCTGGAGATTCATCAAGGTTTTTCTGTGTATCAATACTGTGTTCCATTCCCCACCCCCTGAGTATTCCATGATATAATTATACCACTGAGTTTATTTAGCCATTCATCTATTGAAGAACATCTAGGCTACTTAGTTTTTGGTTAATACAAGTCTGCTGTAAACATTCATATAGAACATTTGTCATTTTGTGTGAACATAAGTCATTATTTTTCTGGATAAATAAATGCCCAAGAGTGCAACTGCTGGATTGTATGGTAGGTATGTTTTTAGTTTTAGAAGAAACTGCCAAACTGTTTTCATTGTGACTGTACCATCTTATATGCCTACCAGCAATATATGAGGAATCTGATTTCTCTGTATCCTTGACAAAATTTGGTGTTGGCACTGTTCTTTTAGTCTTTCTAATAGGTGTGTAGTGATATCTTATTGTGGCTTTAATTTGCATTTTCCTAAAGACTAATGATGTTGAATATTTTTATGTGCTTATTTCCCATCTCTACATCTTCAGCAAGTGTGTCTTTACCTCCTTTTCCCATGTTCTATTTTTTTAATTGTTGAGTTTTGAAGTTCTTTATATATTGTGCATACTAGTCCTTTATCAGATATGTGATTTGCAATTATTTTCTCCTGTAGCTTGTCCTTTCTTTCTCTTCACAAGATCTTTCGCAGAACAAAAGTTGGCTTTGATGAGGTTCAATTTATTGTGTTTTCTTTTTATAAACTATGATTTTGGTGTGAGGTGTAAGAACTGTATTAAATATTCAGAAACTCACATATTTAATTTGTGTGTGTGTGTGGTAAGAACACTTAAGATTTATTCTGTTGGCACATTTCAAATATGAAATACAATATAATTAATAATACCTATCATGGTACATATTAGGTCACCAGAACATATTCATCTTTTGTACTGAAATTTTGTATCTTTTGACTAACATCTCCCTTCTACCTTCATCCTCCAGGCCCTGGAAAACACCATTCTACTCTCTACCTTCAAGAGTTAAAATTTTTTAATTTTTAGATTCCACATGTAAGTGAAATCACGCATATTTGTCTGCCTGGCTTATTTCACTTAACATAGTGCCTTCCAGGCTCATGCACAAATAGTAGGATTTTCTTCTTTTTTAAGGCTGAATAATATTACATACATATACTACATTTTCTTTATCCATTCATCCATTTACAAACACAGGTTGTTTCTCTCTTGGCTATTGTGAATAGTGCTGCAATAAACATGGGAATGCAGATATCTCTTTGAGATTCTGATTTCATTTCTTCTGGATATATACCCAGAGTGGGATTATTGAATAATAAGGTAGCTCTATTTTTAATTTTTTGAATAAGCTCTATACAGTTTTCTATAATTGCTATATCAGTTTTGATCCATCACTGTACCAGATTTCCCCTTTCTCCACATCCTTGCTAACACTTGTTTATTTTTTGTTATTTTAATAATTACCATCCTAACAGGTACGAAGTGATATGTCATTGTGGTTTTGATTGACATTTCCCTGATAATTAGTGATACTGAGCACCTTTTTGTATACCAGGTGGCTGTTTGTGTTTTCTTTTGAGAAATGTCTCTTCAGGTCCTTTGCCCATATTTTAATCAGGCTATCTTTTATTTTATTTTTGATTGAGTTGTAGGAGTTTTTTTTTTTTTTTTTAATTTTTTTTTTCAACGTTTATTTATTTTTGGGAGAGAGAGAGAGACAGAGCATGAACGGGGGAGGGGCAGAGAGAGAGGGAGACACAGAATCGGAAACAGGCTCCAGGCTCTGAGCCATCAGCCCAGAGCCCGACGCGGGGCTCGAACTCACGGACCGCGAGATCGTGACCTGGCTGAAGTCGGACGCTTAACCGACTGCGCCACCCAGGCGCCCCTGTAGGAGTTTTTAAATACATTTTAGATATTAATCTCTTATTAGATGTTTGATTTGCAGATATTTTTTTCCATTCTATAGGTCGCTTTATCATTCCATTGATTGTTTCCTTTTTCTGTACAGAAGCTTTTTAGTTAGATGCAATCCCAGTTGTCTGTTTTTGTTTTTGTTGCTTGTGCTTTTGGGGGCATATCTGAATCATTGCATAGACTGATGTCAAAAAACTTTTCTACTATGTTTTCTTCTAGTAGTTCTAAAGTATCAGGTCTTAAATTTAAATCTTGAATCCATTTTAAATTGATTTTTTGTATAAGGTGTAAGATAGGAGTCCAGTTTCATCATTCTGCAGGTAGATATCCAGTTTTCCCAACATTTATTGACGGGATTATCCTTTTCCTTTTGGTGTTCTTGGCACTGTTGTTGAAGATCACTTGACCATATATATTTGGATCTATTTCTACCTTGTTTATTCTGTTCCATTGGTTAATGTTTCTTTATCTAGGCAGTACTGTACTGTTTTGATTACTGTAGCTTTGTAATATATTTTAAAATCAGAAAGTATGATGCCCCAGCATTGATCTTTTTGTGTTAGATTGCTTTGGCTATTTGGGATAATTTATAGTTACGTATAAATCTTAGGATTTTTTTTCTATTACTGTGAAAAATGCTGTTGGACTTTTTTTAAATTTTCATTTATTTTTTGAGAGAGAGAGAGAGTGCAAGCAGAGGAGGGGCAGAGAGAGAGAGAGAGAGAGAGAGAGAGAGAGAGAGAGAGACAGAGGATCTGAAGCAGGCTCTGTGCTGTCAGGGCAGAGCCTGATGTAGGGCTTGAACTCACGAACCATGAGATCATGATCTGAGCTGAAGTTGGACATTTAACCAACTGAGTCACCCAGGCATCCTGCTGTTGGACTTTTGATAGAGATTATATTGTATCTGTAGATTACTTTGGGTAGTATGGATAGTTTAATAATATTAATTCTTCCAACTCATGAACAAAGGATATTTTCCCATTTCTTTGTATCTTCTCCAATTTCTTTCATCAACATTTTACAATTTTTAGTGTACATATCTATCACCTCTTTAGTTAAATTTATTCCTAAGTATGTTATTATTTTTTTGGTACTATTGTAAGTGAGATTGTTTTTTTAACTTGGTTTTTAGATAGTTCATTGCTAGTGTATACAAATGCAATTGGTTTTTGTATGCTGATTTTATATCCTGCAACTTTACTGAATTTGTTTATTAGTTCTAATAGCTTTTTGGTCAGGTCCAGGGTTTTCTATATATAGGGTCATGTCATCTGCAAACAGAGACATTTTTACTTTCTTTCTTTCCAATTTGTATGCCTTTTATTTCTTTTTGTTGTCTAACTTCTTAGGTTAGGACTTCTAGTACTATGTTGAAAAGAGAGTGAGCACCATTGTCTTGTTCCTGATCTTAGAGGAAGAGAAAAAGCTTTCAACTTTTCATCACTAAATGAGATGTTAGCTGTAGGATTGATATATATGGCCTTTATTATGTTGAGGTACATTCTACCTATACGTAATTTGTTGAGAGTTTTTATCATGAAAGAATTTTAAATTTTGTCAAATTCTTTTCTGCATTTATTGGGATGATTATATAATTATTATCCTTTATTCAGTTAACACATTGGTTGATTTGCATATGTTAAAATATTCTTGTATTCCAGGGACAAATCCTACTAGATCGTGCTGTATGATTCTCTCAATGTGCTGTTGAATTTGGTTTGCTAGTATTTTGATGAGATTTTTGCAGTTGTGTTCATCAAGGATATTAGCCTGTGGTTTTCATTTGTTGTAGTGTCCTTGTCTGGATTTGGTATCAGGGTAATACTGCCTCATAAAATGTGTTTGGAAGTATTCCCTCTTCTTCAATATTTGGAAGAGTTTGAAATGGGTTGACGTTAATTCTTCTTTAAATGCTTGGTAAAATTCACCAGTGAAACCATCTGGTCCTGGGCTTCTTTTTGGGAGGTTTTGATTATTGATTTAATATTCAGTATTCTGTTCAGATATTCTATTTGTTCATGATTTAATCCTGGTAGGTTGTGTGTTTCTAGTAATTTATCTACTTCTTCTAGGTTACCTTATTTGTTGATAGTAGTCTCAAAATTCTTTTTATTTCCATTGTGTCAGTTGTAATGTCTTCTCTTTCATTTATAATTTTATTTACTTGAGTCACCTCTTTTATTTTCTTATTCATTCTAGCTAAAGGTTTGCAAATTTTGTTTATATTTTTAAAAGCCATCTTAGTTTCATTGATCTTTTCTATAATTTTTCCAGTCTCTATTTCATTTTTCTGCTCTAGTCTTTATTACTTCCTTCCTTCTGCTAGTGTTAGTTTTTCTTTTTTTTAGTTCTTATAGAACTAAACTTTTTTGACTTATTGGTTATTCAGGAGTATGTTAATTTCCACACATTTGTGAAATTTTAATTTTCTCCTGTTACTTCTTTCTAGTTCCCTACATTGTGACCAGAAAAGCTACTTGACATAATTTCAGTTTTCTTTAATTTGTTAAGACTTATTTCTTGGCCTAACATGTCTATTCTAAAGAAAATATGTGCTTGAGAAGGATGTATTTTCTGTTGCTATTGGATGAAATATTCTGTATATGTCTGTTAGGTTAGTTTCATCTATAGTGTTATTCAAATCCTGTTTCCTCACTGATTATCTGTCTGTATGTTCTATCCATTTTTAAAAGTGAAGTATTAAAGTCCCCTATTTTATTTATTTCTGTCTATTTCTCTCTTTAGTTCTGTTGATATTTGCTTTATATATTTAGGTGCTCCAATATCATGTGCATCTATATTTATAATTGTCATGTCCTCTTTTTTTTTAGTATGAAATTTATTGTCTAATTGGTTTCCATACAACACCCAGTGCTTATCTCAACAGGTGCCCTCCTCAATGCCCATCACTCACCCTCCCCAACCTCCCCACCCTCCCACCTCCCATAAACCCTCAGTTTATCCTCAGTTTTTAGGAGTCTCTTATGGTTTGGCTCTCTCCCTCTCTAACTTTTTTTCCCCTTCCCCTCCCCCGTGGTCTGCTCTTAAGTTTCTCGGGATCCACATAAGAGTGAAAACATATGGTATCGTCTTTCTCTGTATGACTTATTTCACTTAACACTCTCCAGTTCCATCCACGTTGTTACAAAAGCCCATATTTCATTCTTTCTCATTGCCAAGTAGTATTCCATTGTATATATAAACCACAATTTCTTTATCCATTCGTCAGTTGATGGACATTTAAGCTCTTTCTATAATTTAGCTATTGTTGAAAGTGCTGCTATAAACATTGGGGTACAAGTGCCCCTATGCATCAGCACTCCTGTATCCCTTGAGTAAATTCCTAGCAGCGCTACTGCTGGGTCATAGGGTAGGTCTATTTTTAATTTTTTGAGGAACCTCCACACTGTTTTCCAGAGTGGCTGCACCAGTTTGCCTTCCCACCAACAGTGCAAGAGGGTTCCCGTTTCTCCACATCCTCTCCAGCATCTATAGTCTCCTGATTTGTTCATTTTAGCCACTCTGAGTGGCATGAGGTGGTATCTCAGTGTGGTTTTGATTTGCATTTCCCTGATGAGGAGTAACATTGAATGAACATCTTTTCATGTGCCTGTTGCCCGTCTGGATGTCTTCTTTAGAGAAGTGTCTATTCATGTCATATCCTCTTGATGAAATTGAGTCTTTATTATTATATAATGACCTACTTTGTCTCTTATGACAGTTTTTGATTTAAAATATATTTTGTCTGATGTAAGTATAGCTACTCCTGTTCTCTTTTAATTATCATTTCCATTTAATAGCTTTTGTACCCCCATAATTCTCATTCTTTATGTGACCTTAGAGTTAAAGTAAGCTTTTTATATGTGGCATATAAAAGGGTCCTTTTTCTTTTAAATCCTTTCAGCCATTCCATGCCTTTTGATGGGAGATTTCAATTCATTTACATTGAAATTAATTCCTGATAGATAAACTTACTATTGATTTTTTGTTTAGTATTTCCTATTTTGTTGTTCCCGTTTTCCTTCTTCCTCTCTTGCAGTCTTCCTCTGTGATTATGATTTTTTGTAGTCATATTCTTTGATTCTTTACTCTTCATTTTTTGTGTATCTACTACTTTTCTCTTTGTTCTTACCATGACGCTTATAAAAAAACAGTTATAACAGTCTATTTTAAGCTGATAACTTCATTAACATATAAAAACTACACTTTTACTCCTTCCTTCCTGCATTTCATGTTATTCATATCATTATCTATATCTTTTTATATCCATTAATAAATATTGTAGATATAGTTATTTTTAATACATTTATGTTTTTATGTTGCTGATTAGCAGCCATTAATTTGCTTTTAAAATTTCTTGTAAGGCAGGTATAGTGGTGATGAACTCCCTCAAGAGGCAGGCTCTTTGTTGATTTTCACATCCTGGTTGCTGTAATTGTTCCTGCTCATAGCTGCCCCTAGACTATTCAGACATGCTGAGCCAATCCCTTCTGTGTCTGGAGTAAGGTGAGAGATGAGTCTCTTGGATAGCATCCTGCATGGCTGGGAAATCCAAATGCTCATTATGTTCTCACTTTCCCCTGTGGAAGAGATTGCAACCAAGAAGGTCTCTCTTGGTGCTGAGCTGTGCCACCTTAGGGGAGGGGTTACATGGGTAAAGTGAAACTAATCTTCTTACCTTTGTCAAGGCATCTTGGAGTTTTTGGTCTAGTAGAGTGCTGAGACCTCTCTACTAGACTCCCAGGATTCCACAAAGGTATTCTCATCTGTGGTTAGTTATTACAATCAGTTTTTCTGGTTGGGGGAGGTGGAGATGATGGCTGAAAAGTCCTATTCTGCCATCTTGTGATATCACTTTACAAATTTGGAAAATGTTGCCATTATTTCTTCAATGTTATTCAGTCTTGCTCTCTTTTATCTCTCCTTGGAGTATCCTGATGATACAAATGTTAGATCCTTTGTTATTGTCCCACAGGTTTAAGAGGGTATGCACCTTTTCTTTTTAGTTTACATTTTCTGTGTTGTCCATAATTGGTGAATTCTATTGATGAGTCCCCAAGTTACCTGATTTTATCCTCTGGACATTTTCATATTATGTTCTGAGATTCTGGATCTTATTATATTTTCTGTTTTAGCTAGCTTTTTGGACACCACTTTGATAGAGGAAAGGAGGATTGTACTTCATTATTGCCAGATGGAGGTAAAAGTACATGTTCCCCTCTTGGCTTCTGTTGACACTTTGGAGGGAGGGCACTGCTTATAACTGCTGGTTTGATTGCGAGTTCTGGCTCTCCATATGGTCTCCACTGACACAGATGTGAGGTGGACTTACTATTCTGGGTAATAGCAAAAGTCCTATTCTTTACCAGGCCTTATCTGATATTGCCCTAACAGGTATGGGGAAAGGTATCTCATTACTATTAAGTGTGGAAATATAAGCTTCCCACTCAGCCTTTGATATCATGGTTATGGGTAAAACCATAGTTTTTCTGTGGTGTTTGTCTACAATAAAATGGTTATTGTCTGTCAGGCCACTTTGTCCCTTCCCTAGTCCTTTGGCTTGACAGACTTTTATCAGAATTTTTTTTTTTTTTTGGTCTGTGTTCATCAGCATTTCTAGGTTCTGACTTCTTTAGCTCCAAGTCCAGGATATATGTGATGAAAAGAAAATCCAGGAAATTCACTTGTATATTGTTCCTTCTGTGTTGAAGTCCCACATCTTTTTCTCTTCACCTTTCAGAGTCTTCTTATGTTGTTTTGCACATAATGTCCAAGGATTATAGTTTTGCTTAGTGGGAGGAATCAGAAAAAAATATACCTACTCCATCTTTCTGGAACTGGAAGTTCTGCTGTTTCATTTCAAAATGAGGCATGAAGCGGTAGTTAGCCTGAGTTGGTGCTTGAGACAGTAGCAAATTGACTTAAGAAATACAAAAAATGTGGGTCTCTCCAAAGTGGGCCAACTCTCTTCTCAATCTATTCTCAGTAGGCAGTTATTTTGTTACAAACAGGAAATTTTATGGTGAGGATGGGGGTAGGTGTGTGGCCGTTGTGGGGGAAGAAGTATGTCTTTTGCCTCTTTGTGGCTTATTCAATGTCTACTACTGCTATAGGTGGTCTAGTGTAATGGCTAAAGTCAAGGCTCTGAAGTCAGACTGCATGGATTCAAAGTCTGGTTTAATCACAAGATAGATTATATGAACTTGGTGAGTTTCCTAACTTCTCTAAGTTTCTCAACTGTAAATAGAGATAATAGTGATATCTCTCTCACCAGACTGTATGGGAATAAATGGGATCAAGTAAGTGTGCAGCAAACAATAGTTTTTTATTAATGTAATATCCAGATATGCTGTGTATAATTAATATAAAAACATTAATAAGCGCTTGTTGAATATATCTTGTCTCTTTTCCATTATTCCTTGGTTTTAAGCATTGCCTTGTAATGTTTTGAAACCTTGTTTGGTATTTCTTCTAACAGAGAACTCACATAATCTTGGATGGTGATGACTCTTGCACTGTGTCACCATATTCTAATGTGTTATTTTGGCAACACATTCCAGCTGGATGGTGGGTAGTGAAAACAAATTCAGTTGGTTTCCTAAAAGACAAAGACTTTGTCAGAGAGGAAACCCTTTTTACATAAAAATGAACAATTTCTGATAATTCAGGTAGTTCCAGACAGACGAGGCAAATTTTTATTCTTAGGATTTTTCAGAGGAGCTCTCTATACTACTCAGATTTATCTAATTTTCTCTCTTGCTTTAGCAGTATAGATGTGATTCTAAATATACCATGTAATTAGCTGTACATTTGGTTCAAAGTTTATTCTATTTGGTTTAAAAGGCACCAAAATCATTAAATACACATTGATTTAGAAGGAAGAAGAAAAAGAACTCAAATGAAAAATTATTTTTATTGTCAAAACCTGAGTTCTCTTTCAGTGATTCACTGACTAACACCCAAGGCAGGCAAGAGGCAGGTATCTTTTATGTTCTAGGCGTACTGATGACATGAATCATAGTGGGAACAAAATACAACGTTTTTAAAGGTTCTGGCTGGTTTAGAAAACAAGAAATCAGTTTTCAATATCAAGTTTTAAAAATGTTCATTTGCAAGTCTTTCTATTTCTTCTTGCCCCCTTGGTTTTGAATTAAATCTATTTGTTGAAATGACAGGTTTTCAGAATACTCGTTACCATTACACTTTCTACTTATATACTTCCAATACATTGGTGTCTCATTTTATCCTTGATTAGTTTCCAGAAGACTAGGTAACTTTTCTTCACATATACACTGAAAATAAGGTAAGACTCATTCCAAGTTGTGCTATTTTGATCAAACGAATATTCTGGTCAAGTAGTAATGGACAAGAAAAATAATTAATAACATACCATAAGTTGCCCTGATAAGGCAAAGTAAGAAGTGACTGTGGGCTAGGTTAAGCAAGCACATGCTGATAGTACTGTAAATAGAGAAAGAAAAACCATTGACATTTTTAGGATGTTAATTTTTAATTTTTTAATTTTACTCTTTTTTAAAATTCAGTATTATCAAAGAACTGATATCATGTTTCTAAGTACAGGAAAATATTAACCTGTACTTTATATTATTCCTGCTAAGGACCTCAATATAATTTGAAGGGCCTGTGTGTTATAAATATTAAAGCCTAGATGCTACTTCTCTAGAATAGTTTTTGATCTATTGCATAAAATATTAATATATTATTTATGTAGAAGTGAAACTTGGACATTAGAAAAATGTTTTTTAAAATATGAATGTATTAATAAAATAAAGGTAAACTATAATCCCTTAACCAAGTGATAACCAAAGTTAGTGTTTTATAGTATATCCTTCCATTTATTTTTCTGATTTTATATCTATATCTATCTGTATCTATATCTATAACTATATGTATATCTATCTATATCTACATACATATATATGTAACAAAAAAATATAATAATATAATAAATGTTTAATATAATATATATTATATATAATATATATTATATAATTATTTTTAACAAAATGAGATAATACTGTAAATTATTCTATAGTTTAATTTTTATTTATTTTTTAAATTTAATTTTATTTTAATTCCAGTGTAGTTAACACGCAGTGTTATATTAGTTTCAGGTGTAAAATATAGTGATTCAGTTGTTCCACATGTTATTCGATGCTTATCAAGATAAGTGTATATCCTTAATCCCCTTGCCCTATTTCATCCATTCCCTACCCACCTTTCCTCTGGTAACCCTGTTTGTTCTCCTTATTAACAGTGTGTTTTTTGATTTGTCTCTGTCTTTCTTTTTTTCTTTTCTTTGTTTTGCTTCTAAAATTCCACATATGAGTGGTACTATGTCATGTTTGTCTTTCTCTGACGGACTTACTTTACTTAGCGTTATATTCTTTTGATACATCCATATTGTTGCAAATGGCAAGATTTCATTCTTTTTATGGCTGAATAATATTTCGTTGTATATATGGCACATTTTTATCCACTCATCTATCAACGGACACTTGGGTTGTTTCCATAGTTGGCTATTGTAATAATGCTGAAATAAACATAGGGTGCATGTATCCCTTTGTGTGTGCATTTTTGGATTTTTTGGGGTAAATATTCAGTAGTGTGATTCCTGGATCATAGAATAGTTCTATTTTTAACTTTATGAGGAAGCTCCATACTGTTTTTTCCACAGTAGCTGCACCAGTCTGCATTCCTACCAACAATGCAAGAAGTTTCCCTTTTCTCCACATCCTTACCAACACCTATTGTTTTTTCTGCTTATTATTTTAGCCATTCTGAAAAGTGTGAGGTGATATCTCATTGTAGTTTTGATTTATATTTTCCTGATGATCAGTGATGTTGAACAACTTTCATGTGCTGTTGGCCATCTGTGTGCCTTTGGAGAAATGTTTGTTCGTGTCTTCTGCCCACTTTTAAATTGGATTACTTGTTTTTCTGGTGTTGAGTTGTATAAGTTATTTATATATTTTGAATACCAATCTTTTATTGAATATTTCATTTGCAAATGCCTTCTATCATTCCATAGGTTGCCTTTAAGTTTTGTTGATTGTTTCCTCTGCTGTGCAGAAGCTTTTTATTTTGATGTCTCTATAGTTTATTTTAGTGTCCCTTGCCTCAGCAGACATCTAGAAAAAAAGTTGCTGCAGCCAATGTCAGAGAAGTTACTGCCTGTGCTGTCTTCTAGGATTTTTATGGTTTCAGGTCTCACATTTAGGTCTTTCATACATTTTGAGTTTATTTTTGTGTTTTGTGTAAGAAAGTGGTCCAGTTTCTTCCTTTTGCATGTAGCTGTCCAGTTTTCCAAAAATCATTTATTGAAGAGACTGTCTTTTTCCATTGCATATTCTTACTTCCTTTGTTGAAGATTAATTGACCATATATCTGTGGATTTATTTCTGGGCTTTCTATTCTGCTCTATTGATCTATGTGTCTATTTTTTTGTGCCAGTGCCATACTATGTTGATCACTAAAGCTTTATAATATAACTTGAAGTCTGGAATTGGATGCCTCTCCAGTTTTGTTTTATATATTCAAGATTGCTTTGGCTATTTGGGGTCTTTTGTGGTTCCATATAAATTTTAGGATTGTTTGTGAAACAATCCTGTGAAAAATGCTATTGGTATTTTGATAGGGATTGCATTGAATGTGTAGATTGCTTTGTGTAGTATAGCCATTTTAACAGTATTTGTTCTTCTAATCCATGAGCATGGAATGTCTTTCCATTTCTTTCTGTCATCTTTAATTTCTTTCATGAAGGTTTTATAGTTTTTAGAATATATGTCTTTCACCCCTTTGGTTAAGTTTATTCCTAGATACTTTATTATTTTTGGTATAATTGAAAATGGGATTGTTTTCTTAATTTCTTTTTCTGATGCTTCATTATTAGTGTATTGAAATGCAATGGGTTTCTGTGTATTGATTTTGTATCCTGCAACTTTACTGAATTCATTTATCAGTTGTAGTAGTTTTTTGGTGGAGTCTTTAGGGTTTTCTATATATCGTATCATATCATCTGCAAGTAATGAAAATTTTACTTCTTTCTTATCAATTTGGATGCCTTTTATTTTGTTGTTATTGTTGTTGTCTGATTGCTATGGCTAGGACTTCCAGTACTATGTTGAATAAAAGTGGTGAGACTGGACATCTTTTTCTTGTTCCTGATCTTAGGAGAAAAGTTCTCAGTTTTTCACCATTGAGTATATTAGCTGTGTTTTTTCATGTATGGCTTTATTATGTTGAAGTATGTACCTTCTAAACCTACTTTTTTGAGAATTTTTATCATGGGATGTTATACTTTGTCAAATGCTTTTTCTCCATCTTTTGAAGTGATGATATGATTTTTATCCTTTTTCTTACTGATGTGATGTATCATATTGATTGATTTGTAAATATTAACCCACATTTGCATCCCAGTAATAGGTGCCACCTGATCATGGTATTGGTTTTATTTTTTTTATGTTTTCTTGAATTCAGTTTGCTACCATTTTGTTGAGAATTTTTGGATGTATGTTCATCAGAGATGTTGGTCTGTAGTTCTCTTTTTTGTGGTATCTTTATCTGATTTTGGTAGCAGGACAATATTGGCCTCATAGAATTAATGTGAAAGTTTTCCTTCCTCTTCTATTTTTTGGAATAGTTTGAGAAGAATACGTATTAACTCTTTTAAATGTTTGGTAGAATTTGCCTTGTGAGGCTGTCTGGTCCTGGACTTTTGTTTGTTAGGACTTTTTTGATTACTGATTCAATTTCATTGCTGGTAATCAGTCTGTTCAAATTTTCTATTTCTTCCTGCTTCATTTTGTTAGGTTATATGTTTCTAGGAATTTATCCATTTCTTCGAGATTGCCCAATTTGTTGGCATATAATTTTTCATAATATTCTCTCACAGTCATTTGTATTTTTGTGTTATCAGTTGTTATTTCTCCTCTTTCATTTGTGATTTTGTTTATTTTAGTTCTTTCTCTCTCTGTCTCTTTGATGAGTCTGGTAGAGGTTTATTAATTTTGTTGGCCTTTTCCAAAAGCCAGCTCCTGGGCTCATTCATCTGTTCTATTGTTTTTGTTTGTTTGTTTGTTTTGTTTTGTTTTGTTTTAAGTTTTTATATCACTTATTTCTGGTCTAATATTTACACCTGGTTTTTGAGTTTGGTTCTTCTTTTTCTAGCTTCTTTAGATATAAGGTTAGATTGTTTATTTGAGGTTTTTCTTGCTTTTTGAGTAGGCCTATATTACTATAAATTTCTCCCTTAAAACAACTTTGACTGTATTGCAAAGATTCAGAACCATTGTAGTTTCATTTTCATTTCTCTCCATGTGCTTTTTGATTTCTTCTTTGATTTCTTGGTTGACCCGCTCATTGTTTACTAGCATGTTATGTAACCTCATGTGCTGTTTTTAAATTTTTTTATGGTTGATTTCTAGTTTCATAGTGTTGTGGTAAAAAAAGATGCATGATATGACTTCAGCATTTTTTAATTTGTTGAGACGTGTTTCATGGTCTATGTGACTTATTCTGGAGAATGTTCCATCTGCACTTGAAAAGAATGTTTATTCTGATGTTTTAGGGTAGAATTTTCTGAATACACTGTTAAATCTATCTAGTCCAGTGTGTTATTCAAAGCCACTGTTTCCTTGTTGATTTTTTTGGTTTGGATGATCTGTCCATTGATGTAAGCAGGGTGTTAAAGTCCCCTACAATTATTTTTTTTTTAATTTTTTTTTTTAACGTTTATTTGTTTTATTTTTGGGACAGAGAGAGACAGAGCATGAACGGGGGAGGGGCAGAGAGAGAGGGAGACACAGAATCGGAAACAGGCTCCAGGCTCTGAGCCATCAGCCCAGAGCCCGACGCGGGGCTCGAACTCCCTGACCGCTAGATCGTGACCTGGCTGAAGTCGGACGCTTAACCGACTGCGCCACCCAGGTGCCCCTAGTCCCCTACAATTATTATATTACAGTTGATTAGTTCCTTTATGTTAGCATTAACTGTTTTATGTATTGGGGTGATTCCATGTTGAATGCATAAATATTTACAATTGTTATATATTATTAAAGTGTCCCCTTTATTATTACATAATGCCCTTCTTTTTCTCTTGTTACAGTCTTTGTTTTAAAGTCTATTTTATCCCATCCCATTGATTTGCTGCTCTGGTTTTTCAGTTATATCAGCAGTTATACATATGGGAAAGAACAATTTTAGGCCATTATAAATGGAGATGGAGTAACCATTTCATCTATTCCGCATAGTCCAGACATTGTTTCCATGTCTGAATAAACCATGTAAGCAGAATCCAATCAAGGTACTTATGGTGAATTTCTATGTATATTTATTTTATAAAAATATTGATTAGGGACACTTGGGTGGCTCAGTCCACTGAGTGTCTGACTCTTGATTTTGGTTCAGGTCTTGATCCCCAGGTTGTGGGATTGAGCCCTGTGTCAGGCCCCATGCTGAGTGGTGAGCATGCTTAAGATTCTTTCTCTTTCCCTCTGCTGCTCTCCCCCACTTGTGCTCTCTCTCTCCCTCCCTCCTTCTCTCTCTCTTTCTCTCTCCATATATATATATATATATATTTTTTTTTTTTTTTTTTTTCTCTCCCTTCTCCTTATGGGATCCCTATAACCTTTGATAGAGTTGCTGAGTTTCCTAAGTCTATTCTCATTTTATGTATTTTTTTTCTGTTGCCTGTTCGGCTTGATTACTTTCCATCACTCTGACCTCCAGGTCACTAATTTGCTCCTCTGTTGCCTCTAGCCTGCTACTTATTCTCTTTAGTGTAATTTTAATTTTGTTTATTGTGTTAATCTCTGATTTGTTTTTTTTTTTTTTTTTTACTCTCTTTGTAAAGGGCCTCACTGATGTCCTCTACTCTTTTCTCAAGTCCAGTGAATATCTTTGTGAGTATTACTTTAAATTCTCTATCAGGCATATTATTTATATGTGTTTCACTTTGGTATCTTGCTGTGGTTTTGTCCTGTTCTTTCGTTTGGGACATATTCCTCCATCTCCTCATTTTTTTCTAACTCTCTGTGTCTGTTTCTGTGTGTTAAGAGGGTCTGCTATGTCTCTCTGGTCTGGAAAGTAATGGCCTTATGAAGAAAAGGTCATATAGTGCCCTGCAATGCAGTTTCCCCAGTTACCCAGAACCTGGCACTTCAGGAGATGTCTCCTATATGTGTTACATGTGCCCTGATATTTTGTCCTGGCCAATCTTCCTTCATTCATCTGCAGAGTCTCTCTTTGCCTTTATGGACAGGGTTTGGTCCCCAGCTGAGATGGGGCACCCAGTTTTAACAAGTTGTGGCTTGAGCCTTCACAGGGCCCCTGTTCTCACTGCTACCACCAAAATGCACAGGTTGGGAGATACACTGTTGACACTAGTCTTCTGAGGGAGGGAACCTGCAGCATGAGTAGGTAGGCTAAGGTAGGCATGACTGAGAAGGGTGGACCCACTGAAGAGCTGGGAAGCAGGGCTTGATGTAAGCAAGTTAGGTAGTGAACATGGGCACTGTGTGACTTCTATAGGTGACCATGTGTTTACCCTGAGGAGCAGGGGAGGGAGACGTCACCTGCCAGCTCCTTTGGTACTGGAGGAATCTCCCTCTGAGGTGAGTAAATAATTATCCCTCCAATATACACCAGGAGTTTTTCAAACTGCTGCTTCTGCCCTGTGGGCTGTTTCTTGTGCTGCCTCTTTAAGGTAGGGGACTCCACTTCCTATCACACTCCAAGCTCTCCTGGAACTGAGCCCACTGATTTTTAAAATTCCAGACTTTCAGTCATTTGGTTTTAAGAACTCACAAAATCCAGCCCCTCTCACTTTCAAACCCAAATATTATGGGGGTTCATGTTCCTCGTTTAGGGTTCCTGGTGTGATAATCTGCTTCTCATCCTTCTCCTTGCCCGCAACTCCCTTCCAACCACAGACAGCCACGGTCTGTTTCATTCCCCACATCTCCACCCTTCCTACCCTCTTCAGTGTGGCCTCTTCTCTACCTTTTGTTGTGGACTTTGTTCTGACAGTCTCTGGTCATTTTCTGGGTAATTTCTGCTGATATGAGTGTTATCTAATTGTGTCAATAGGATGAGGTAAACTTAGGGTCCTCCTACTCTTCCATCCTCCCAGCCTCTCTTCTGTAGCATAATTGTTTAATGAATAACAATAACCATTTAAATGTCAATGTATATATTTTTTATCATTTTTAATGGGTACAAAATATTTATCATAATTTAACAAAATATCAAATAATGGACAATTAAGTTTTCTGGGGAGCAAGGACTGTTAGAAAAATGAGATACTTATGCATGCATCTTTATGTAACTCCTCTGTTATTTCCTTAGGATAAGCTACGGGGAATGGGATTGCTGGATCAAAGAGGAATCTTTTTTTCAATATAATTTATTGTCAGGTTAGCTAACATACGGTGTATACATTGTGCTCTTCATTTTGGGGGTAGATTTCCATGATTCATTGCTTACAGACAACACCCAGTGCTCATCCCAACAAGTGCCCTCCTCAATGCCCATCACCCATTTTCCCCTTGCCCCTGCCTCCCCCAATCAACCCTCAGTTTGTTTTCTGTATTTAAGAGCCTCTTATGGTTTGCCTCCCTCCCTCTCTGTTTGTAACTATTTTTTCCCCTCTCCTTCCCCCATGGTCTGTTAAGTTTCTGAAGTTCCACATATTTATCCAAAGGATACAGGAGTGCTGACTCATAGAGGCACATGTACCACAATGTTTATAGCAGTGCTTTCAACAATAGCCAAATTATGGAAAGAGCCTAAATGTCCATCAACTGATGAATGGATAAAGAAGATGTGGTTTGTATATACAAAGAGGAATCATTTTTAAAGTTATTGGCACATATTGAGAAATTGTTCCCCAGAGAGTTTGCATTTACTCATGCTTCCAACAAAAGTGTGCAAAGGTACCTGTTTCTTTATATGCTATAATTATGAAGTCATCATTCAGCTTTTTATTCCTTGCTAAACGGGTGAGCAGAAAAATAATAGGACATTGCTTTGGAGTGAAGTTTCTATTCTAAAATTATATTTATTCATTCACTATTTGATTATTGGTCTTAATAATTAAATTATGCAGCTCGTGCTTGATTTCAAGGGCATATATAGACCTACACATATCTTAAATATAGAAAAATTACTTTCTTCTAGTCTCTCAAATTCTTTCAAATTCAAAATATCCAACAGACTCTTGGGGGAGAAAATATACATTCATTTAAGGACCCTTGTTTTGTCCACTGGGAGAAAAAGAAAGATTAGATAGTAAAATAGTAACTTTATATCTTGTTTATATTTTATTATTTATTGAGAGCTCTGTGTTCCAGGTGCTGAATTAAACTTTTTACATGAATCGTCTGTTTTCCTTACCCATTCTTATGTAGTAGTAGTAAAGTATTCCCACTGTTAAAAATGTCATGGCTCTAAGTGATAATAACATAATTTGAGTCCATGTTTGTGCAGGACCAGAATTACTAATAACTGCAATATACTAGTTTTTGTAAAGTGGTCTTATGTTAATGATGATATGAATCAATTCTGTCTTGATGAATGAAGATAATTAATGAATTAATGAATAAGATAATTAATGTCATCACATCATACATCTGGTAGCGATGTTTTATTCCTTCATCAGAAAGTTAAAGAATGAGAAGGGAGGGGATTGTCTGCTATTTTTTACTTTGTTCAGCTCCCTTTCTTGATGCCAGATTTCTGTTTAAGCCAGTCACTTAGGGCACAGTGGTTTGTGTGAGAGCTAATACTCTTCTTTTCCCATGGGCACTTGTCCATCCCTCTTCTGTTTCTCTTCATCTCTTCTTGGGGCAACATGTAATCTGCCAGGCCTAACTCATTACTCACTCTGGGACCTGTATATTTGCCAGAAGTCAGAACACTGGCCTTGGTGGTTATGTGGTCCTTGCTCTCTGCCCTCTGGAGTCTAGGGTGAGAGATCCTGTCACATTGGAAAGCATTAATCCTGCTGTCTCTCAAGCCACCAGCCCTGCTATATCAGACCACAAGCTGAGTTTTCTTCTCTTTCTATAGAAAGCAGTAGCACATTAGCCAGGATATGGCCTGGGTTTCTGTTTTTTATAGACTTGCAGAGGCCATGGGGAGGCATAACTGTCCACAAGTATCTCCAGATATTTCTTATAATTTAATCTTTGTTTTCCTTTATGTGACTAAGGTTTTCACTGTGCAGATCTGGATCTCTAACAATGCTTGCATAAAAGTTTACATTCACCCTGATATTTTTCCATCTTTTAGCCTAACAGAATGGGAACTCGATACAGCCAGAATTATATTGCTTTACACAGCAAGAGGGACTTTGTTCATTTGTTCCTTTCACAAATATTCAGTGAGGGCTAAATGTATGCCAGACACAAGGAATAGAGGAGTGAACCAGACAGACTAGATCCTCCCTTAATTGAATGGCATTAGGGTAAGAAGGCAGCAATGAAAAATAATCAAATAAATGAGATTTTTTGAATGAGGTTTTTGATGCATGCTACGAAATAAATAAATGTAGTATGTTGTAATAGAAAGTGATGGTTTAGGGTGGTGGAAAAGGCTATTTCCAATTGAATGTCAGTGAAGAGGTAACATTTGAGCTAATACTGGGTGACTAGAAGGCACCAGCTATTCAGAGATCTAGAAACAGACAACTCCAGCATGAGAGAACAAGGACAAAGACCCCAGGGAGGAAAATATTTTGGCCCATTCTAGAAAGGCAATGTTGCAAGAGCATAGGGAATGAAGGGTAAAGGTGGGAGAATTCACAGGTAAGGGAAAGTCAGATCAACTGGGATCTAATGGGCCATGGAATTTAGATTTTGTTCTAAATGGAATAGAAGACTACTGAAGAATTTGATGTGGGAGTTGGAAAAATCTGTTTTATGTTTTTAAAGCATTACTCTGGCTTTTATGTAGATTATAAAGGAGCATAAGTAGAAGGGAAACAACCAGCTGGGAGGCTTTTGCAGGAATTAAAGCTGGAGTTAACAGTGACTTAGACCAGGATAAAAATAGTGAAAATAAAGAGAAGTAAACAGATGTGGAGATGTGGAATATGTTTTTTAGGTGGAGTTAAAAGCATTGTTGATGGATTGTATGGTAGTAGTGATGGTGTTGAGGTAAAGGAAATACAAGAATGAATTCTAGATTTTTCTCCTACATAACTCTACATTTTTCACCTGAGAAATTGGATAGAAAGTGATGACATTTACTGAGTCAAGGAAGATTCAGGAAAAACAGTTGTCATGGAGTGGAAGTTAAGACCTCTGTTAGGTAAAATTATAATTGATATGCCCTTTAAGATACGCAAGTGAAAATGTCAGTCAGTTAGTTGGATTCTGTGGGATTTAGTTGAGATTAAAGAATCCTCTTTTAATTAATTGAATCTGATGAACAAAATTATGTAGTTTTGTATGAGGAAAAATATTCTCAATCTAGCATCTCTATTTCTGTCAATGATGCCATTTTTCTTTTTTCTTCTTTTTAAGTTTATTCATTTTGAGAGAGAGAGGGAGAGAAAAAGAGCGTGCACACAAGTGGGGGAGGGGACAGAGAGGGAGAGACAGAATCTCAAGCAGGCTCTGCACTGTCAGTGTAGAGCTCGATATGGGGCTCAAACCCATGAACCACGAGATCATGACCTGAGCTGAAGTTGGACACTTAACTGATTGAGCCGCCCAGGCTCCCTGATGCTATTTTTCTCATTACCCAATGCCTTAGTCTGTTTGGGCTGCTATAACAAAATGCTGTAGATTGAGTAGCTTATAAACAACAGAAATTTTTTCTCATAGTTCTGGAGGCTGTGAAATCCAAGACCAACAAGATTATGTACTTAAATACTTCATTAAAGCACAAAACAAAACAAATGAAACCTAGGTGGGGATTGAATTAAAGAAAGAGCATGGGCTTTGGAGAGAGAAAGTTCTTGGGGATTTTGTGAGTTTTCACTAAGAAAATGTGTATAAAAATTCTTTACACCCTATAAAGTACCACCTGAAATCATTCTTAGCATCAGAAATTTATAAAATGAAGCACTATTAAAATGAAGCACCATATTGCAAATTTTCTTGGCTTGGCTGTTACTATACCTTTGTCTCTGGCCACATAGGACATTTTCTTGTATTCTGAAATCCTTTCATTTCTAACCAGAATGCTTGGAATTAAAGAACTGAAATTTGTCACTGTTGAATTAAAGTTTTATACTATTCCTTTGGGTTTCTTTTAAGTTTATTTATTTTGTTCACCCTGTTTGAATTGGAAGAAAAAGACACACAAATTGAATTAGTGGCAAGCACGTTCAGTTGCCTCTGAAGTATGCATGCTCAGGCTCCTTTCTGAATCAATCTACCAAACACTCTCAACCAGCTTTTGAAGAAGCCTGATTAAAAGCACTGCCAGACAGCACCCTTAGAATCATGACAACTCGCACGTCTTCTCAGCTTCTTTGAAGCTTCTTTGAAGAAACCGGAGAAAGAAAAAATCACGTTTCATACTTTGTTGTTTATTCACAACAAAAGAAACACTTAAGAATTTAGATAACATACATACATGCTGCCTTGAATTTAGGCTGTCAATTTATGCAGAGTGAAAGCAAAACATACAGCCTCTGTGTGAAGAATGTACTCTGGTACTCAGGCAATGGGCAACCAGACAGAGCTTGACAGTGTGGGCCAGATGAGCCAGTATCCTGCAGGAGGCCCTAACAACATCTACTGCTCCAAGTGCATTTCACTTTCACTCTGCCGCTGTTGGACTAAACAATCTCGTAAAAGTTAATGGCCTTCTCCAGGGCTGGCAGTGAAATTGCTGGTATTGCAGAGAGTTATTTTTTAAAAGTCATTACAGTACACACCAGTAGAGTCTATTTCAGGTTTCCAGTCCTTTTCCTAAGGGACAAAGTTAGCTTTCAACAAAATGAAATCGCCAGTAGAAAGACACCATGATTTTCAACTTACAGATTTTTCTGAGAGTGTGTTGAATAAAACACTTCACATATTTTTTGGTGAGATGTTTCTTTCTATAGTCTCCTGCCTGCCCTACCTCCCATTCTGGAGTCATGAGTCAACTTGGCTATCATCAGACGGAAGAGGAGAGCTCAGTTCTTCACTATTGGTTTAACTGGGTCTGTATGTGAAGACTGTCTTCTAATCGTTATCACAAATGTTCTATTTTAACTATGGAGTGAAGAGGGCCTAAAAAGAGACCAAGTAGATTTAGCAAGTTTTCTGCGATTATTCTGAATTGCAGAGGAAATTAGACCCAAATAGACCAAAAAATTTATTTTTATGGAGGTTTTCTGTTTACTAACTTAAGGAATACCAGACATATTATATCATCATTTTGCAACCACAAGCAAATTAACAGTTCTAGCTAGGTAATGGTCACCAAGGACTACTAACATCATAAAAAGAGGGGGGTGGCGAGAAACCTTTACATTATAAAACCTATGAGGTGTCTTGCCAAAAATATTAAATTTGAATCTGTTCAGTCCTCTATATGTAAGTAATACCATACAGAAAATATAGTGAGTGGAGGAACATGTTAAATGACAGCATGGGGATGTAATCAGCAAAAATGAAACTGCAAAAATTACACAGGAAAAACAACCTGCTCTCTTCAACAAATTGGAAAAACAAAAACAGAAACAAAAAAACAACCAGTGAGGAATTTATAGATTTAAAGGAACTTACATTGTGACATATAGACCTCATTTGCATTCTGAGTTCAACAAACAAATTTAAGAAATGATTACAAAATGGAGGAAAGTTGAAATCTGACTAGAGTATGTTATAACCTTATGGAACTGTTTGTTTTTACTTGAGTGGTATTCTACATGAGAGCCCTTGCTCTCAAACTTTTGGGTCTCAGGATTTCTTGTAACTTAAAGAATCATTGAGGACCCTAAAGTTATTTTGTTTAAGTGGGCTATATCTATTGATATGTATGTATTGTAAACTAAAATACAAAAATTAAAATATTAACTCATTTAAAATAAAAATAATCTAGTTACACATTATTTTTATAAAAATAGCTATATTTTCCAAAACAAGTAAAAAAATAAAGGAGAAATGTGGCACTATTTTACATTTTGCAAATCTTTAAAATAACTTTCTTTATAGAAAGCAGATGAATTCTAATATCTGCTTTTGCATTCATTCCTTTGTGATATCACATGTCGTGTAGCCTCTGGAAAACTTCACTGTCTACTCATGAGGATAGGAAAGAAAAAGGCAACCACAATCTTAATGTTATTTGAAAATGAACTCCTTGAAGGAGTGATGGGGACAACCGTGGGTCAACCGGCCCATACGGTTAGAACTACTATATTAGAGATACATTCTGATGTACTAAAAATGAAAAAAACCCACATATTTTTAGTATTAACTTCATTATAATCTGGGATGGAGATTATATTTGATACACTACTTTTTATAATTTGGTAATTGTTCAAACTGGATAGGCAATGCATCAGATTCATTAAACTAAGCCTGGTAAGTTTAAGCTTACCATAACAAAAAGGAAAAAAAAAATCAAGTGAATAACAGTAAAAGTGTTTTGTAAGTGGGGCAATTCTTTGACTATAATACAACTATGATTAATTACAATATTGAAATTTTGGACAAGAGAAGTAGTAAAAAAAAGATAAGTAGGAATGGGGTCTGCTAGCATTGTCTTTACAAAAACATGAATGAATATACTGTGGGTGAGATGATAATATTTGAACATTAAGATTTTTTGGAAAGATACATAGTTTTCACCTTTTAATTGACACTGATAAGTTTTTGTCATCAGCGTGTCAAGTTACAAAGTTAATATAAGTTTTTAAAGTTGGATGAAAAAGAGTTAAGAAATTGTAGGTTTTAATTTCCTAAGTTATGTGTTTCTTATAGTAGAAATAAAAAAGTAACTATTGGTGAGAAAATTTTCCCACAGAGAAAACATCAATTCTGAATGGTTTTACACATGAGTAATAATAAGCTTTCACTGAGAAGATCATCTAATCTTATATAAAATCTTTAAAAGTGTCAAGGACTACTGGAAAATGTCCCTAATTCATTCTATAAGGCATTATAAATTTGATATCAAAACCAGACAAGGGTAGAAGAAATAAGAAGTATTGGCCTGGGATGTAGATGCAAAATTTCTCAACAGAACAATAGAAAACTAAACATAAAATAGTGTATAAAACACAAAATATATATGATGAAGTTAAGGTTTACCTATGGAACTCAAGGAAGATTTAATATCACAAAACTCTTTAAACATCATTTACCGTACCAATGAAGTAAAAGAGAAAACCTGTAAGACTACCTTAAGACTACCTCAGTAGATGTAGAAAGCAAATCATGATAAAATCGTTAGTAAATTAAGATCGGGAAGGACATCAGCAAGATGGAGAAATAGGATGTCTCAGCACCATACCTCCCATAGAAACACTCATTTTTAACAACTATTCCCAAATAAAAACACCTTTATGAAAGGCCAGGAGAACACCTGCAAAGTTCCAGTACCTTGGTGGACCAAAAAATGTGAGACTAGATGCATTGAAGAAGGTAAGAGCAGTTTCACTTCACCCATGTCACCCCTGTCTCGAGGAAACACTACTCTGGGGAAAGAAAAATGACTTCAGGTCTTGATTTTTCCCATGGGGTTAAATGAGAGCAAAATGTGACCCCAGCTTTCCTAATCTTTTAGAATGTTGCCCAGGAGATCCATTTCTGCCTTGCCCCACCCAGAACACTGAAGGGATTGAAATGGCTGAGAAATCTCAGGACCATTAGAAGCAGAGAGAAAGGTGGGGCTCACAGAACCCAGGGGATCTTAACAACAGGCCTCCTGCTGAAGGTCTCCACCAAGAGCCCCACCCACAACTCTGTAGGACGCTTCATCTGACAACTCCTGACTATGAGTGGATGCACACTCCCAGCAACTTTCACTCCCCTGCAGACTGAACACAAAGAAGCCTCCTTGGATGGCACATGAGAGCCACCACAGACTTTCTAGAAGCTCCCACATGCAACACACAAACATTAGCTGGCTCAACTCTGTCGGATGGGGAAATGGCACATGACCTTGACACTTAAGGGCACTGTTGTGGAGAAAATAAACAAGAGACTCTCAGTACCCAGCCTGGCTTTGCAGAATTAAGGCAAAATACACAATTCTAACTCTTCCCTCCAAAGAATGAATAAGAGGAGTGGAGCAGTTGCACCATTAGGAAAGTTCTGAGAGACTATCAGAATCTCTAACCAGGCTGACTGGTTAAGGTCTTTTTTGAGGCCAGGCAGTAAGATTGGAGAAGGTAATCGCTTCTTCAAATGTGAAGACTATAATACATAACTTTAAGGATATGAAGAAGTATTGAAAACTATCAAGATTGAACCGCCAATAAATAGAAAAGTTGAACAGACCAATAATAAGTAAGAAGACTGAATCAGTAATCAAAACCTTCCAACAAGGAAAAAAGCCCAAGATCCGATGGCTTCACAGGTGAATTTTACAAAAATTTAAATAATTAATGCCAATCCTTCTCAAACTCTTCCAAAAAACTGTAGAGGTGAGGACATTTCCAAACTCATTTTATGAGGCCAGCATTAATGTTATACTGAAGCTCAACTATGACACTAAAAGAAATTAAAACTGCAGGTGATTGTACCTGATGAACACTGTTGCAAAAATTCTTCATAAAATACTAGCAAACTAAATCCAGCAGCACATTAAAAGGATCATACAGCATGGTCAAATGGGATTTATCCTTGGACTTAAGGATTATTCAACACATGCAAACCAATCACTGTGATATGCTATGTTAACAGAATGGAATATAAAAATCATGTGAACATCTCAGTAGATACAGAAAAAGCATTTGACAAAATTCCTAATATTATACTCAACAGTGAAAAGCTAAAAGCTTTTCTTCTAATATCAGGAACAAAACAAGGATGCTCACTTTGACCACTTCTATTCAATATTGTAGTGTAAGTCCTAGCCAGAACAATTAGACAAGAAAAAGAAATAAAAGATGTCCAAATTGGAAAGGAAGAAATGAAATAGTCTCTTTTTGCAAATGACATGATCCTATGTGTAGAAAACCCTGAAGACTGCACCAAAACAAACAAACAAACAAACAAACAACTTTTAGAATTAATAAATTCAAGGAGTTTGCAGGATACAAAAATCAGCATACAAATATCAGTTGTACACCTATACAAAAAAAAAAACTATCTGAAAAAGAAATTAACAAAAACAATCCCGTTTACAGTAGCACTATACAAGATAAAATACTTAGGAATAAATTAAACCAAGGAGGTGAAAGATTTGTACACTGAAAATTATAAAACACTGGTGAGACTGAAGAAAATGGAAGTCAAAGATAGCTCATGTTCACAGATTAGAAGAATTAATATTAAAAGTCTGTAACCCTCAAAAGAATGTACAAACTCAATGCAATCTCTATCAAAATTCCAATAGCAGTTTTTACACACACACACACACACACACACACACACACACACACACACCCTAAAATTCATATGGAACCACTGAAGACTCCAAATTGCCAAAGCAATCTTGAACAAGAAGTAAAAGGCTGGAAGCATCATATTTTCTGATTCCAAATTATGTTACAAAGTTATAAAATCAAAACAGTATGATACTGGAATAAAACTATGTATCTAAAAACAGACCTGTAGGAGAGAGGGAAGATGGCGGCGTAGGAGGACGCTGGGCTCACCGCGCGTCCTGCTGATCACTTAGATTCCACCTACACCTGCCTAAATAACCCAGAAAACCGCCAGAGGATTAGCAGAACGGAGTCGCCGGAGCCAAGCGCAGACGAGAGGCCCACGGAAGAGGGTAGGAAGGGCGGCGAGGCGGTGCGCGCTCCACGGACTGGCGGGAGGGAGCCGGGGCGGAGGGGCGGCTCGCCGGCCAAGCAGAGCCCCCGAGTCTGGCTTGCAAAAAGTGGAGGGGCCTGACAGACTGTGTTCCGACAGCAAGCGCGACTTAGCGTCTGGGAGGTCATAAGTTAATGGTGGGGAACAAAGGCGCTCGCCACCGCCATCTCCCCCGCCCATCCCCCAGCCAAAATCCCAAAGAGAACCAGTTCCTGCCAGGGAACTTGATCGCTCCTCGCAAACACCCAACTCTGCGCTTCTGCGGAGCCAAACCTCCGGCAGCGGATCTGACTCCCTCCTGCTGCCACAGGGCCCCTCCTGAAGTGGATCACCTAAGGAGAAGCAAGCTAAGCCTGCCCCTCCTGCCCCTGTGCACCTTGCCTACCCACCCCAGCTAAGACGCCAGATCCCCAGCATCACAAGCCTGGCAGTGTGCAAGTAGCCCAGACAGGCCACCCCACCCCACAGTGAATCCCGCCCCTAGGAGAGGGGAAGAGAAGGCACACACCAGTCTGACTGTGGCCCCAGCGGTGGGCTGGGGGCAGACATCAGGTCTGACTGTGGCTCCGCCCACCAACTCCAGTTATACACCACAGCACAGGGGAAGTGCCCTGCAGGTCCTCACCACGCCAGGGACTATCCAAAATGACCAAGCAGAAGAATTCCCCTCAGAAGAATCTCCAGGAAATAACAACAGCTAATGAGCTGATCAAAAAGGATTTAAATAATATAACAGAAAGTGAATTTAGAATAATAGTCATAAAATGAATCGCTGGGCTTGAAAACCGTATAGCTGACAGCAGAGAATCTCTTGCTACAGAGATCAAGGGACTAAGGAACAGTCACGAGGAGCTGAAAAACGCTTTAAACGAAATGCATAACAAAATGGAAACCACCACGGCTCGGATTGAAGAGGCAGAGGAGAGAATAGGTGAACTAGAAGATAAAGTTATGGAAAAAGAGGAAGCTGAGAAAAAGAGAGATAAAAAAAATCCAGGAGTATGAGGGGAAAATTAGAGAACTAAGTGATACACTAAAAAGAAATAATATACGCATCATTGGTATCCCAGAGGAGGAAGAGAGAGGGAAAGGTGCTGAAGGGGTACTTGAAGAAATAATAGCTGAGAACTTCCCTGAACTGGGGAAGGAAAAAGGCATTGAAATCCAAGAGGCACAGAGAACTCCCTTCAGACGTAACTTGAATCGATCTTCTGCACGACATATCATAGTGAAACTGGCAAAATACAAGGATAAAGAGAAAATTCTGAAAGCAGCAAGGGGTAAACGTGCCCTCACATATAAAGGGAGACCTATAAGACTCGTGACTGATCTCTCTTTTGAAACTTGGCAGGCCAGAAAGAATTGGCACGAGATTTTCAGTGTGCTAGACAGAAAAAATATGCAGCCGAGAATCCTTTATCCAGCAAGTCTGTCATTTAGAATAGAAGGAGAGATAAAGGTCTTCCCAAACAAACAAAAACTGAAGGAATTTGTCACCACTCAACCAGCCCTCCAAGAGATCCTAAGGGGGACCCTGTGAGACAAAGTACCAGAGACATCACTACAAGCATAAAACATACAGACATCACAATGACTCTAAACCCATATCTTTCTATAATAACACTGAATGTAAATGGATTAAATGCGCCAACCAAAAGACATAGGGTATCAGAATGGATAAAAAAACAAGACCCATCTATTTGCTGTCTACAAGAGACTCATTTTAGACCTGAGGACACCTTTAGATTGAGAGTGAGGGGATGGAGAACTATTTATCATGCTACTGGAAGCCAAAAGAAAGCTGGAGTAGCCATACTTATATGAGACAAACTAGACTTTAAATTAAAGGCTGTAACAAGAGATGAAGAAGGACATTATATAATAGTGACAGGGTCTATCCATCAGGAAGAGCTAACAATTATAAATGTCTATGCGCCGAATACCGGAGCGCCCAGATATATAAAACAATTACTCATAAACATAAGCAACCTTATGGATAAGAATGTGGTAATTGCAGGGGACTTTAACACCCCACTTACAGAAATGGATAGATCATCTAGACACACGGTCAATAAAGAAACAAGGGCCCTGAATGAGACATTGGATCAGATGGACTTGACAGATATATTTAGAACTCTGCATCCCAAGGCAACAGAATATACTTTCTTCTCGAGTGCACATGGAACATTCTCCAAGATAGATCATATACTGGGTCACAAAACAGCCCTTCATAAGTTTACAAGAATTGAAATCATACCATGCATACTTTCAGACCACAATGCTATGAAGCTTGAAATCAACCACAGAAAAAAGTCTGGAAAACCTCCAAAAGCATGGAGGTTAAAGAACACCCTACTAACGAATGAGTGGGTCAACCAGGCAATTCGCGAAGAAATTAAAAAATATATGGAAACAAACGAAAATGAAAATACAACAATCCAAACGCTTTGGGACGCAGCGAAGGCAGTCCTGAGAGGAAAATACATTGCAATCCAGGCCTATCTCAAGAAACAAGAAAAATCCCAAATACAAAATCTAACAGCACACCTAAAGGAACTAGAAGCAGAACAGCAAAGGCAGCCTAAACCCAGCAGAAGAAGAGAAATAATAAAGATCAGAGCAGAAATAAACAATATAGAATCTATAAAAACTGTAGAGCAGATCAACGAAACCAAGAGTTGGTTTTTTGAAAAAATAAACAAAATTGACAAACCTCTAGCCAGGCTTCTCAAAAAGAAAAGGGAGATGACCCAAATAGATAAAATCATGAATGAAAATGGAATTATTACAACCAATCCCTCAGAGATACAAACAATTATCAGGGAATACTATGAAAAATTATATGCCAACAAATTGGACAACCTGGAAGAAATGGACAAATTCCTGAACACCCACACTCTTCCAAAACTCAATCAGGAGGAAATAGAAAGCTTGAACAGACCCATAACCAGCGAAGAAATTGAATCAGTTATCAAAAATCTCCCAACAAATAAGAGTCCAGGACCAGCTGGCTTCCCAGGGGAGTTCTACCAGACGTTTAAAGCAGAGATAATACCTATCCTTCTCAAGCTATTCCAAGAAATAGAAAGGGAAGGAAAACTTCCAGACTCATTCTATGAAGCCAGTATTACTTTGATTCCTAAACCAGACAGAGACCCAGTAAAAAAAGAGAACTACAGGCCAATATCCCTGATGAATATGGATGCAAAAATTCTCAATAAGATACTAGCAAATCGAATTCAATGGCATATAAAGAGAATTATTCACCATGATCAAGTGGGATTCATTCCTGGGATGCAGGGCTGGTTCAACATTCGCAAATCAATCAATGTGATACATCACATTAACAAAAAAAAAGAGAAAAACCATATGATCCTGTCAATCGATGCAGAAAAGGCCTTTGACAAAATCCAGCACCCTTTCTTAATAAAAACCCTTGAGAAAGTCGGGATAGAAGGAACATACTTAAACATCATAAAAGCCATTTATGAAAAGCCCACAGCTAACATCATCCTCAACGGGGAAAAACTGAGAGCTTTTTCCCTGAGATCAGGAACACGACAGGGATGCCCACTCTCACCGCTGTTGTTTAACATAGGGCTGGAAGTTCTAGCATCAGCAATCAGACAACAAAAGGAAATCAAAGGCGTCAAAATTGGCAAAGATGAATTCAAGCTTTCGCTTTTTGCAGATGACATGATATTATACATGGAAAATCCGATAGACTCCACCAAAAGTCTGCTAGAACTGATACATGAATTCAGCAAAGTTGCAGGATACAAAATCAATGTACAGAAATCAGTTGCATTCTTATACACTAATAATGAAGCAACAGAAAGACAAATAAAGAAACTGATCCCATTCACAATTGCACCAAGAAGCATAAAATACCTGGGAATAAATCTAACCAAAGATGTAAAGGATCTGTATGCTGAAAACTATAGAAAGCTTATGAAGGTAATTGAAGAAGATTTAAAGAAATGGAAAGACATTCCCTGCTCATGGATTGGAAGAATAAATATTGTCAAAATGTCAATACTACCCAAAGCTATCTACACATTCAATGCAATCCCAATCAAAATTGCACCAGCATTCTTCTCGAAACTAGAACAAGCAATCCTAAAATTCATATGGAACCACAAAAGGCCCCGAATAGCCAAAGTAATTTTGAAGAAGAAGACCAAAGCAGGAGGCATCACAATCCCAGACTTTAGCCTCTACTACAAAGCTGTCATCATCAAGACAGCATGGTATTGGCACAAAAACAGACACATAGACCAATGGAATAGAATAGAAACCCCAGAACTAGACCCACAAATGTATGGCCAACTCATCTTTGACAAAGCAGGAAAGAACATCCAATGGAAAAAAGACAGTCCCTTTAACAAATGGTGCTGGGAGAACTGGACAGCAACATGCAGAAGGTTGAAACTAGACCACTTTCTCACACCATTCACAAAAATAAACTCAAAATGGATAAAGGACCTGAATGTGAGACAGGAAACCATCAAAACCTTAGAGGAGAAAGCAGGAAAAGACCTCTCTGACCTCAGCCGTAGCAATCTCTTACTCGACACATCCCCAAAGGCAAGGGAATTAAAAGCAAAAGTGAATTACTGGGACCTTATGAAGATCAAAAGCTTCTGCACAGCAAAGGAAACAACCAACAAAACGAAAAGGCAACCAACGGAATGGGAAAAGATATTTGCAAATGACATATCGGACAAAGGGCTAGTATCCAAAATCTATAAAGAGCTCACCAAACTCCACACCCAAAAAGCAAATAACCCAGTGAAGAAATGGGCAGAAAACATGAATAGACACTTCTCTAAAGAAGACATCCGGATGGCCAACAGGCACATGAAAAGATGTTCAGCGTCGCTCCTTATCAGGGAAATACAAATCAAAACCACACTCAGGTATCACCTCACGCCAGTCAGAGTGGCCAAAATGAACAAAGCAGGAGACTATAGATGCTGGAGAGGATGTGGAGAAACGGGAACCCTCTTGCACTGTTGGTGGGAATGCAAATTGGTGCAGCCGCTCTGGAAAGCAGTGTGGAGGTTCCTCAGAAAATTAAAAATAGACCTACC
Organism: Puma concolor; assembly: GCF_028749965.1. Lineage (NCBI taxonomy): Eukaryota > Metazoa > Chordata > Mammalia > Carnivora > Felidae > Puma > Puma concolor. Next base: position 112,893,174 of record NC_141675.1, read on the forward strand.
CTATGACCCAGCAATAGCACTGCTAGGAATTTATCCAAGGGACACAGGAGTACTGATGCATAGGGGCACTTGTACCCCAATGTTCATAGCAGCACTCTCAACAATAGCCAAATTATGGAAAGAGCCTAAATGTCCATCAACTGATGAATGGATAAAGAAATTGTGGTTTATATACACAATGGAATACTACGTGGCAATGAGAAAAAATGAAATATGGCCTTTTGTAGCAACGTGGATGGAACTGGAGAGTGTGATGCTAAGTGAAATAAGCCATACAGAGAAAGACAGATACCATATGGTTTCACTCTTATGTGGATCCTGAGAAACTTAACAGGAACCCATGGGGGAGGGGAAGGAAAAAAAAAAAAAAGAGGTTAGAGTGGGAGAGAGCCAAAGCATAAGAGACTGTTGAGAACTGAGAACAAACTAAGGGTTGATGGGGGTGAGAGGGAGGAGTGGGTGGGTGATGGGTATTGCGGAGGGCACCTTTTGGGATGAGCACTGGGCGTTGTATGGAAACCAATTTGACAATAAATTTCATATAAAAATAAATAAATAAATAAATAAAAAATAAAAACAGACCTGTAGAACAATGAAACAGAAGAGAAAGCCCTGAAATAAACCTCGCATCGTCATCTATTCTTCAACAAGGGCACCACAAATACAAGATTAAGGGAGGGTAGTCTCTTCACTAAATGGTGTTGGGAGAACTGAATATCCACAAGCAAAAGAATAAAATTGGGTCCATGTCTCACACCATATATAAATATCAACCAAAATGGATTAAAGACTTCAATGTAAGACCTAAAACCATAAAACTCCTAAAACAAAGCAGAGAAAAAGCTCACTGAAATAGGTCTTGGCAATGTTTTTCAAACATAACCCTAGGAACAGGCAACAAAAGCAAAAATGGACAAGTGGGATTTCACCTAACTAAAAACTTCTGGACAGCAAAGGAAACATTTGACAGAGTAAAAAGACAACCTATAGAATGAGAGAAACTATTTGAAAACCATACATCTTATGAGAAGTTAATATCCAAAATATATAAGCAATTCTTATAACTTAATAGCAAAACAAAACAATACCAGCAGCAAAATTATCCATCTAGTTCCATTTAAGTGTTTGAAACATTTATGGTCCATTGAGAGTCATGATTCTTGTGAAAATTTGCATACAAATGCAAATGCCTAACAGGGTGAAAAACCATGATCAAATGGCATAATCAGCTTAATTTGCATGATTCAAATAAGAAATTAAAAACATAAAAGGCATATTTTTCTTATTTCTGATTCCTCTTCTCAAATACTCCTTGGTCTATTAATATTATTAATAAATAATATAGGCAGAAACCAGAATTGCCAAGTAATTAAAGCCATGAGTTCACCAGGAAAACTGCCCAGGACTGAATTATGTTTCTATTATTACTAAATGTGTGACTTGGGACAAGATATTTAGCATCTCTGTGTCTCAGAATCTTCATCTGTGAAATGGGAGTAATAGTATCACCCTCACATAATTTTAATAAGTTGTGGTATGGTTTGCATATTGATGAGGAATGTGGTTCTAAAGCCTGAAAAATTTCTACTGCCTCTTCTGTACAGAAGGAACCCAAGAAGTTCTATCCTTAGGTTATGTCTAGAATAGTTTGAAGCTTCTGCATAGTTTTAAGTGATTCCTTGATTGTGGCATTCAGAAAAAGTGTCAAGCATTGGCAAAAAAGCAGTTCAATGACTCTCAACTATAATACATTTTCATTTTCCTAAATGCATGATAAGCACCAAGGGAAGAATGTACTGTATATAAAACCAATTTCCCTGAGCTTTTGGTTATTTATAAACACTTTAACATAAACTCACATGCTGATACTTATTTCCTTAGGTATATTTTATATTAATTGTTTTGTTTGAATTGTATTTGGATTAAGTTTTCAAATTTTAGTGTTCTGGAAAGTATTTAAATATTGCTGACAGCTAAAAATTTCAGTTCTCTGTTCAATCCTTTGACCAGTTACCATGGTTTACTGATTAACAGCAATGCATGATTGATTCTTTCTTCCACCACAGGTAAAGTGTCATAACAAGTTTCATCAGATATATGGTACTTCTGGGGTGCCTGGGTGACTCTTGATTTCAGCTTAGATCACTGTTCCAGGATCAAGCCCCATTTCAAGCTCCACATTGAGTGTGGAGCCTGCTTTAGACTCTCTCTCTCTTTCCCTCTCTCTCTTCCATGCTCACATGGTCTCTCTCTCTGTTCTCTCTCTGTTTCTCTCTCTAAAATAAAAGTTAAAAAATATGGTACTAATAGGTATCAGGGGCTCACTAGTTCTCTTTGAAGACTGCAGGGATTTGGATTGAAGTTAAACTGAATTCAGATGTTGAAGTTAGACCAAGAAATTTGCTTCTGAACTTTGTTAATTCTTTAGTTCTAGGAAGTTGATATGTCAATGATTACTAAAAGATTTCTTATTGACTCTAAAAAATGCATAGTGCAAAATCAGAAAAGTCACATTTAGCACATTAAATGTTGATGAAAGAAACTGCATTTTTTACTTTTGTGAGTCATCAATACTGTAATATTTCAGTATCTTATAGTTCTTGTCATAGGGACAAAGGAATTTAGCAAGCCTTTTGGCTGACTGGATGATGATATGATTTGTATGCAGAATATTTTTAGGTAAAGTCCTTTTGGGAATAACACCTACTGAGAAAGGAAAAACAATATTACATTAATACAGCAGATTACAAAGGGTTAACAGAAATTCTTGTCCTGAAAAGTTATATTGTGCAGGCTCATAGATCAAACTCAGAAGATGGTGAGAGGGCTTTGGCTCTGCTGGCCATTTATCCACAGGAGGATCAGTTTAATAAGAAGTTCAATTGTAGGGTTGGCTTTACTAGAAACATACCAACTCATTCTATTATTCTAAATATTATGGCATTCCTTCCTCACTTGTAAAATTGGAAGAGATTTTCTTGGGAAGAAATAAGTAATTGTCTTGGATCTTTAGAAACAATTGTGAATTACACTGAAGGCAGATGCAGTAATGTCAAACTGTTGGACACTTGAGATGAGCCATTTCTTGGGTAGATTCCATTTTCTCAAAATGTCTGCTTAATCATAAATCCAAGAACTCTCTTGGCTCTCTAAGTTTCTTTGCCACCAGGGTGATTCTGGTAGGTGTATAGAGGTTTAGACTTACCCAAAAATGAATTCAGTAGTAATGGGTATAGTGGATGCTATAATGTGCAGTCCAGTTACTACCCTTCTAGAACCACAGCACTTGCTGCCCCAGTTTACAGAAGTGCTGGTTACTAATAGCTCTTAGCTAAGTCTTTCTCTAGAAATTGCCCTTAGCTAGAAGAAGCCACCTCATCGAAGTTTGCTCTCTTCCCTGAGGCAGCCTGTATCTAATAACTGGTTATTGAAGAAGACACAAAGGTCCAACCTCATCACCTCCATTTGAGACTACTTTGAAGGGTCATTCCCAGCTTTAGAACTTCCCAGAGTTCTGGATGAGACTTCTGCTGGAGGACTGCATTGCAGTTCAGCTTCTCTGTCTGCCTAATACTGCCTTCCCTTCCTCAGTAGGTATTGTTCCCAAGAGCACTTTACCAAAAAATATCCTGCATACAAATCTTCATTTCAGAGTCTCTCTCACAGGGAACGTACCCTCTGAGTTGTGTCAGGACAATATCCTCTGATTATGTCAGGAGTGGTTCCAAGAAGTAGACTATGAAGTGAGTTGGATCTCCCTTTGGCCAACTGGTAATGACTCCATCATTGTTGGCAAGTAGAGTACTCATAGACCTCAACATGTTGTAGTGGTATATAGTTAAAACATTCACTAATGGTGAACTAAAATGGGATGCTAGTGAAAGGAAATGCCCCATTAGGAGAATATCTCAGGCTTTTGAAAAGTTCTGGGGGATAGTAATTATAAGAACTATGGAATCAGACAGCCTTTGCTCAGTGCTATTGGTACATTTAAGAAAGTCATTCAAATGCTGAGGATAATTAATAATTAGTTAATTAGTTAATGTGAGCTCTGAAAGCCAAAGGGCCTTTTTAGTATCACAAAAAGAGACTTTCAAATCCTGAAGCTGGAAGGGAAGAAAGAACCTTTCAAGAGTAGTAGGGCTCCAGAGAAAGTTGACTTTTTAACTGTGACAAATCTGAAATGCCAAGATCAGAAGCCTAATGGAAAGACATGGAATCCTGGGTCTAGGGATGGGGCCAACTGGGTCACTTTATCAAAAAATCTTAAATTCTTAAATTCTCCAGTTTCCTATGAGAGCAGAGAAGTTGTCCAAACATCCCTGTTAAACAATAGGGCTTCCTGGGGCGCCTGGGTGGCTCCGTCAGTTAAGCGTCCGACTTCAGCCAGGTCACGATCTCACGGTCCGTGAGTTCGAGCCCCTCGTCGGGCTCTGGGCTGATGGCTCAGAGCCTGGAGCCTGCTTCCGATTCTGTGTCTCCCTCTCTCTCTGCCCCTCCCCCATTCATGCTGTGTCTCTCTCTGTCTCAAAAATAAATAAACGTTAAAAAAATTAAAAAAAAAATAAAAATAAATAAAAATAAATAAAAAAAAAACAGCAACAATAGGGCTTCCTCATTCTGCTTTGCAAGACAATATATATTCCTCTCAGGATCTGTCTCCACCTCCTCTCCTGACCATCAGACCAATATCTAGGGTCATAGGGTATAACCCAACCAGGGAAAGCCAGGGAAAGGCTAGGTTTTCTAAAGACAAAAAAAAAAAAAAAAAAAAAAAAAAAAATATATATATATATATATATATATATATATATATATCTCAAAGAATCAGTAAGGCCTGGTTACCATATTTTAGCAGGGGCGAAGAGAGTTTTTATAGGATTACTTCTTGAGGTGCTGGATTAGGGAGGGGAACATAAAGTTGGATACGTGAGTTTATTTCCCACTTTTCTTTCTTTTTTTTTTTTTTTTTAATTTTTTTTTCAATGTTTATTTTTGGGACAGAGAGAGACAGAGCATGAACGGGGAAGGGGCAGAGAGAGAGGGAGACACAGAATCGGAAACAGGCTCCAGGCTCTGAGCCATCAGCCCAGAGCCTGACGCGGGGCTCGAACTCACGGACCGCGAGATCGTGACCTGGCTGAAGTCGGACGCTCAACCGACTGCGCCACCCAGGCGCCCCTTTTTTTTTTTTTTTTTTTTTTTTTTTTTTTTTTTTTTTTTTTTTATTTCCCACTTTTCTGGGATATAGGATTAATTCCCTGGCCAGACTTTAGGGAAAAAGGTATTAGGATACTACTAGGATGATCCTTGGGAGCTTAGAAAAAACAAATGGCTGTTCTAAAGGAAGTGGAAAGTCTTAACCTACTGTGACTAATAGCTGAAATAGGGATCAGTAGGCAGAGAGAAGTGAAGAGAGAGGGGATACACTATGTACACCCAGAAAACCTACCAGCTAACAGTGTGGGATTTGTAGGAGGGCTGTGGAGACATTTTGGTTACCAAAGCAACAAGGATTGTATTGGTGAGAGGGACATTCATGTCACTGGGAAGCTCAATGATATCTTTCCCCTTTAGTAAGGAATGATAGAAAGGTACTATTACCAAACTGTAAAAGGGGGTCATGGAGGCTGGGTACTTAATCATTAGAAGCAAGCTGTGCACAGTTATTGTAATGAGAGGCAGGACTGGAGTGGCAACTCAGGGTCTGACCTTCAGAGATATGAAATGACTAATAAGGCACAATATTATTAGGAAGAAGATCAATGAACAACCAACAAGGATATTGCTTAACTTATGCAACCAAAAGAAATGAAAAATCTATGATTAGGAGGCTAAGGGAACCAGCGCTATGTGGGAAATAAGGCGATCCTTTGCCCACGTTCTAGACCTGAGCCAAGTTTCAGGCCCTGAGCCTACTGACTGAAGGAAATGCTGAGTCCGCAGGAGGAAGGACTCTATATGGCAACAATTACCTCAGTTATTTCCCCAAAGGAATGTATCACCACTTACTCAGTTAACCATATACTGAGGGAAAAAAGAATATCCAGACATTTCAAGGACTCTGGGATATAGGATCTGAGTTGAAGTTGATACCCAGAAATCTAAAGCATCACCCTGGAGCCCCCCTATTAAAATGGGGATATAAGGTAATAAATGGAACAAAGGCCTAGGGATGATTCACATGGGTTGCCCTATCTCCAAACATATAACTGATAATTGGTACAACTCCCACACGAGTTCCTTGGCCTGTGGAATAAATGCTATCATAGTAAGGAAAGTTAGGTGGAAGTCATTGAAACTGGCTACCTCACCCCTAGTTGAGATGGTAAAAAAATAAATAATGTTGCATTCCAGAAGGAATGGCAGAGATCAAGACCTAAAAGAGGCAGAGATGGTTGTACCTGTGATTTAATTTTCCACTCTTACCTTCATGAACATCTTAGATCCTGTTGCATAATGATACACTACTGCAGGCTTAACAAAGTTGTAGTCCCAGTTGCAGCTGCTGTGTAGGGATGCCAGAGCAGATTAACATAGACTCAGGTATATGGTTTGCAGCCACTGATATGGCAAAGTGTGGTTATTTTCCACCATTGTTCAAAAAGTATATTAAAACTATTTTGTATTCATATGAAATAGAAAATATTTAACATGTATGGTCTTGATTCCAGCTATGTTAACTTTCCAACTGTCTCTTAAAATATAGTTCCACGAGACCTCAACCATTTGGATACTTTGCAGTATCACATTAATCCCCTATGTTGATGACTCATATTAATTGGTACAAATAATTAAGAAGTGGTGAATATGTTGGAGGCTCTGATAAGATACATGTATGTGCTCCTTGATAAGACATGAGTTATTTAAAAAATAACTTCTAGTTTTTCATAAAATATCTTGAGGAAAATAATAATAATCTATAATGTTATTGACTTGCCTTCCATATGTCAACTCTGTGCTTACTACTATATGTATATTACCATATTTTAATCTTACAACAAACCTATTACTGTTTTCACTTTACCAATGATGAACCTGAAGCTTATAATAGTTACATACTTGCTCAAAGTTTATACACTGGTAAGAAGATTCAGAGCCAGAACTCAGGTCTGTTTGACATCAAAACTCATGCTTACTTACTTCTCTGTTTTTGCCCAAATACACAAATGGTTCCCCAAACCTGTAGTTCAGAGTTGATTCCATAATACTCTTCTGTGGTCCTCTTCACTTCTTTTTGCCTTGTCACTAAACAGGAAATAACTCATTATTTTAGCCAGATGGCGGCCAATCACACCTCTCTGAGAAAAAATTCACTGCATTTACTTTAAATGATACATAAATCTTAATGTTTAAATTGCCCTTTCAACATAGTGCCAGGAAAAAATACAGGGGAAATGATTGAGTGTGGAGAGATTTGAGGCTTTCAAAAATGGAAAGGATACATCAGGCTGTTAGACATCCTGCTTTAGGCTGCTGGTTGAAAGGTGACACCTTCTCAGAAAAGGTGCACTTGAGGAGTCTTAAAGATATTTCAAGAAGTCATGATACCAAATGGAATTGGGAACCTGGCCAAAGCAGCATTTTCCCAGAACATTAACTTTTATTCTCCCATTTGTCATCATGAATATATATTTGCTCCATAAATGTATATGTAATGGACACATTCTAATAATGATGATTACCTACTCCCAAATAAAATTCTCCTTTGTTCTTAGAGCTGTTTCCTCTGTATCTGTTGGACTTATATTTAGCCTGAACTACTGTCCTGTTGGAGAACATAGAACATATCTTTATAGCCTGGATTTTCATCAAAGAAGTCAACCAAAATTGTTATAGAATTATTAATTCAATTTAGGCCTTAAACATAAAACAATATCCTTTGTTGGCTGCTATCACTGGATAGTGACAGAAACCAGAAAAGGAGAGATAAGGATTGATTATTAACTTTGCTTCTTAGAAATAAAAATACAGGCAGCATACCAAAGAGGCTTCCATTTATGCTGTAAGAAGTAAATGGAAAACTATAAATGAAATAACTTTTGTTATTTGAGTTTTATAAAGTTTATAACTTAGTTCTGCCAAAAGGCTACTTAAACTTAATTTACCTCTATAGGGACCAGAATTTCACATTTCACAGTGAACAGAAGGTTTGCTGAACTTTACATTGAAAAACAGAACTAAAAATTATAAAAGTATATTTATTAAACCAAGTACTATAATTAGGTTATTATATCAAACATACTGTAGCTAATATTAGGAAGGAATAAAGTATAAATCAAATTCCCCTTTTTTTGTGGGGAAATCAGACAAAATCATTTTGTGTAATGTTATAACATCCTTCATTTTACATTTGACATTTTATAGAACAATAAAGGGTCTTTTTTTTGTAAAGACATGGAAATTTCATCAATTTTTCCAAATGGTCTTTTCAATTTGTTATTGAAACCATTCTCTTTTATTTATTTTTATTTTTTAATTAAAAAGTTTTAATATTTATTTTTGACATAGAGTGTAGGCGAGGGAGGGCCAGAGAGAAAGGGAGACAGAGAATTTGAAGTAGGCTGCAGACTCTGAGCTGTCAGCACAGAGCCCCACGTGGGGCTTGAACTCAGGAATGGTGAGATCATGACCTAAGCCAAAGTCAGACATTTAACCAACTGAGCCACCCAGGTGCCCCCAAACCATTCTCTTTTAAAGTGTTTATTCTGACATCATCTTTATCATTGTTTTCTTCTTCACTTTTACACTAAACTAACTCATCCAGGTCACTATTTTTCTTTTTTTTTTTTTTTTTTTTTTAATTTTTTTTTTCCAACGTTTATTTATTTTATTTTTGGGACAGAGAGAGACAGAGCATGAACGGGGGAGGGGCAGAGAGAGAGGGAGACACAGAATCGGAAACAGGCTCCAGGCTCTGAGCCATCAGCCCAGAGCCCGACGCGGGGCTCGAACTCCCGGACCGCGAGATCGTGACCTGGCTGAAGTCGGCCGCTTAACCGACTGCGCCACCCAGGCGCCCCCAGGTCACTATTTTTCAATAGTTTTGCCTGTGATTCTCCTGCACCTATTTTTATATTTATAAAATGGGATAATCATCTATAAACTGATAGAGTTATATAGAATGGGAAAAGGATTAATGCAATTGCTGAACAGAAAAAGATCTTTCAAGTGTGAACTAATATTTAAATTAATACTTTTGTGCTTTGACTTTTGCTTTCCTAAACAATAACATGTCCACAGAGACTTAGTGAATAAGAATTCACAGAATAGAGGAGTGGTTTAAAGAAAAGCCTGTGGAATGAGATAACATGTGTATTAGTCTATTCAGGCTACCATAACAAAATACCACAGGATGAGCAGCTTAAACACAGCTGAAAGTCCAAGATCAGGATGATGTCAGGATTGGTTTCTGGTGAGGCCTCTCTTCCTGGCTTGGCATTTCCTCTGTAATGAAAAAGAGCAAGAGAGATATCTAGTGTCTCCCCTTTTCTTATAAGGATGCAAATTGTAATGGGTTAGGGCCTCTCTTATGACCTCATTTAACCTTAATTAGGTCTATACGGCTCTATCTCCAAATACAGTAATATTAGGAATTAGGGCTTCAGTATATGGATTTTGAGGGATAAAGTTCAGTCCCTAGCAACATGTGTTCATATGTAACTCCATTGCTTCCCTCTTATTTGACCTGGGATAGATTTTAAACATCACTTAGCCTTAATTTGTTAATCTATATAATGTGGATAATTACTCACCTCATAGGATTTTGACATGGATCAAACAAACAATGCATTTTAAGGACTTAACATACTACCTGGCATAGAATAAGTGCACAATAAATATTGATTGTTATTCAGGGATTCCTGTTGATACCCCAGTGCTAATAAAATCAGAAAAATGAAAAGGGATTGTCTTGTTTTCTTCATGACACTAAGAAATGGGGAAACTGGAAGAGATCAGGAAGATAGCAGAGTAGGAGGTACTGAAGCAACAGCTACGTCATGCAACAAACTCTGAAAATGATCTAGGGACTGGCAAAGCACACCTTCCACAGCTAGTCATAGAGAGAAGTCCACATAGAAAAGGGTAGGGAAGTGGAGATAAGTTCAGGAATGAAACCTCTGGTACAACTAAACATAAGTGGGAGGGACATCACAAGCATGGAGGAGGAAGGGGATCAGACTCCACACCAGGCACCCCGGTCTTGGAGACCTTCACTGGGGAAACAAGTCCCCATAACATCTGACTATGAAAATCAGTGGGGCTCAATTCCAGGAGAGCCAGAGGACATAGGAAACCAAGTCTTTGCCCTAAAAGGGCCAGTACACTAAGCAACTCAACCTTAGACACAGTACAGAGGCGGTAGTTGAAAAACTCCTGGGGTTACGTGAAGAAATTTTTTCACCAATTTTAGAATGTTTGCCAGAGAGGCACAGATATGCAGATTTCTCCAGGAACAAAACTGCCTTTTTTTTTTTTTTTTTTTTTTTTTTTTCCCCTCCCTAAGCCTGGGTAGCCAGAGGCTGACAGGAGTCAAGTCTAACATTCTCCACCTACCTTTCTAGCAGCATGTGCCCTGCCCTAGGATTCCTCTGCAGACCCACCCCATACAACCTGCTTTCCTATGCAGGCATCCCTCCAAAGCAGCTTCTGACTCACCACAAACCCTGCCCTTTGGTGCCCCCATAGCTGACACAGCAGCTAATTGCAGACAGCCAGGCTAAGCACCAGTTATTTCTACTAGTGATCCTTCAGAGGCTTCAGCTGGGTCTCTCAAATGTGTGGGGAGCAAACCCTGCCCACTGTACCCATGATAGGTGAAGTGGGTCATTGCAGCCACCTGGGTTGAAGTCCAGCTGTCCCCCAGCATGTTTACAGCAATCGCAACTCAGCCACAACAAGAGGGTGCATGGAGTCCACATAGGGGACACCCCTAGAACAGCTGGCTCTGTTGACTGAGGTGTGTGGGGTACACTATAGAGCACCATAGAACCTCTTCTACACAAGGCCACTACTTTCAAGACCAGAAGATGTAACTTATCTACCTAATGCATGGAAATAAACAGGGGGTTAGACAAAATGAGGAGACAAAGGAAGATGTCCCAAGTGAAAGAAGATAAAATCACAGGAAAAAAAAGAACTAGAGACAAGCCTGATAAAGAGTTCAAAGGAATAGTCATAAGGATATTCACCAGACTTGAGAGAATAGCAGATCAACATAGAATTTCAACAAAGAGATAGAAAACACAAAAAATAACCAATCAGAGCTGAATAAAATAACTGAAATGAAAAATACACTAGACGGAACCAACAGCAGATTAGAGGTGGCAGAAGAATAGATGACTGATCTGGAAGACAGGATAATGGGAAACAACCAAGCTGAGCAGCACAAAGAAAAAAGAATAAGAAAAAAATATGAATAAGTTAAGGGACTTCTATAATATTATCAAGTATAACACATTATAGGGATCCCAGAAGAAGAAAGAGAAAAGAGGGTGGAAAACTTATTTGAAGAAATAATGGCTGAAAACTTCCCTAATTTGAGGAAGAAAACAGACATTCAGGTCCAGGAATCAAAGAGATCCCCAAACAAGATGAACTCAAGCAGATCCACACCAAGACGCATAATAATTAAAATGGCAAAAATCAAAGATAAAGGGAGAATTATAAAAGCACCATTAAGAAAGAAAAGAGTCGCATTCAAGGGGAAACCCCATTAGGCTATAAGCATATTTTTCAGCATAAACTTTGTAGGCCAGTGGGAGTGTCATGATACATTCAAAGTTCTGAAAGGAAAAACCCTACAACCAAAAATCCTCTACCTGGCAAGGTTATCATTCAGAATTGAAGGAGAGATATAGTGTCCCAGAAAAACAAATCACCCCTAAATCAGCCTTACAAAAAATGTTAAAAGGTATTCTTTAATGTAAAGAAAAGGCTGTAACTACAAGTAAAATTATGAAAGGAAAAAAAAAAAAACTTCACTGGTAATATATTAATCAATTATAAAGCCAGTATGGAGGTTAAAAATACAAAAAGTAGTAAAATCAATTATATCTACAAAAATTACCCAAGGGTCACACCAAATCAGAAGATATAAAGTATGAGATCATATACATAAAACATGGAGGAGGAAGTAAAAATTTTATGCTTTTAGAATGTGTATAAATTTAAGTGACCATTAATTTTATATGAACTAATATATATGCAAGATGTTATATATGAACACATAGTAACCACAAATCAAAAATCTATAATAGATACACAAAAACTAAAGAGAAAAGAATCCAGTATAACACTAAAAATGATCCATCATCATAAGGGAAGAGAGCATGAGAAGAAGAAAGAGAGAACTACAAAACAAACAGAAAATAAGCCATCTATATGCTGCCTACAAGAGATTCACTTCAGACTGAAAGACACAGACTGAAAAATACATTCCATGCAAATGGAAGCAAAGAAAAAAAAACTAGAATAACAATACCTATATCAGACAAAGTAGACTTTAAAACAAAGTCCGTAACAATAGACAAAGAAAGGCATTACATAATGGTCAAGGGATCAACCTAACAAGAGGATATAATAGTTGCAAATAACTATGCACCAAAAATAGGAGCACTTAAGTACATAAAGCAAATATTAACAGGGATATACTGACATTCATACCATAATAATAGGAGATTTTAACACCCCACTCACAGGATTGGATAGATCATACAGATGGAAAATAAGAAAACAGTGGCTTTGAGCAGCACATTAGGCCAGATGAACTTAACAGTTATATACAGAACATCCTATCCAAAAAGAGCAGAATACACATTATTTTCAAGTGCACATGGAACATTCTTCAGGATAGATAACAAGTTAGGCCACAAAATAAGTCTGAATCGATTTAAGAAAATTTAAATCATATATTTTTTCCAACCATAACAGTATAGAACTAGAAATCAATGACAAGAAAAAAACATCAGGGGCTCCTGGGTGGCGCAGTCGGTTAAGCGTCCGACTTCAGCCAGGTCACGATCTCGCGGTCCGTGAGTTTGAGCCCCGCGTCAGGCCCTGGGCTGATGGCTCAGAGCCTGGAGCCTGTTTCCGATTCTGTGTCTCCCTCTCTCTCTGCCCCTCCCCCGTTCATGCTCTGTCTCTCTCTGTCCCAAAAATAAATAAACGTTGAAAAAAAAAATTAAAAAAATAAAAAGAAAAAGAAAAAGAAAAAAACATCAAAAAATACAAACACATAGAGGACAAAAAGCACATTACTAAACAACCAATGAATCACCAAAGAAATCAAAGAGAAAATTAAAAAATACATTCAGACAAATGAAAATGAAAACAGAATAGTCCAAAATCTTTGAGATGCAGCAAAAGAAGTTCTAAGAGGGAAGTTTAGAGCAATACAGGCCTATCTCAGGAAATAAGAAAAAGCTCAGGATGCCTGGGTGGCTCAGTTGGTTGAGTGTCCAACTTTGGCTCAGGTCATGATCTCACAGCTTGTGAGTTCGAGCCCTGTGTCAGGCTCTGAGCACAGAGCCTGGAGCCTGTTTCAGATTCTGTGTCTCCCTCTCTCCCTACCTCTCCCCCACCCACACTCTATCCCTTTCTAAAAATAAACATTAAAAATAATAATTTAAAAAAAAGGAAATAAGGAAAAGCTCAAACCATCTAACACCTAAAAGATCTAGAAAAAGGAAAGAAAAACAAAATCCAAAGTTAGTAGAAGAAAGGAAATAATAAAGATTAGAGTAGAAATAAATGAAATAGAGACACCCCCCCCCCCAAAAAAAAAGAAACTAGGAAAGAAAGGATCAATAAAACCAAGAGCTGGTTCTTTGAAAAAGTAAACAAAATTGATAACCTTTTAGCCAGACCCATAAATAAAAAAAGAAAGAAAACCCAAATAAATTATAAATTGAAGAGAAGTAACAACTGATACCACAGAAATAAAAAGGATTGTATTAGAATGCTATGAAAAATGACATGCCAACAAATTGGACAACCTAGAAGAAATGGGCAAATTCCTAGAAACACACAATCTTCCAAAACTAAACTAGAAGGAAATAGAAAATTTGAATAGACTGATTACTAGTAACAAAATTGAATTGGTAATCAAAAAACGCCCAACAAATAAAAGTCAAGACCTGATGACATCACAGGTGAGTTCTACTAAACATTTAAAGGAGAGTTAATACCAGGGTGCCTGGTTGGCTCAGTCCATTAAGCGTTGGATTTGGGCTCAGGTCGTGATCTCACAGTTTGTGAGTTCAAGCCCCACATTGCGCTCTGTGCTGACAGCTCAGAGCCTGGAGCCTGCTTCGGATTCTGTGTCTCCCTCTCTCTCTGCCCCTTCCCCACTCACACCCTGTCTCTCTCTCCTTCAAAAATAAATAAACATTAAAAAAAATTTAAATAAAAAAAATAAGGGAGAGTTAATACCTATTCTTCTCAACCTATTCCAAAAAATAGAAGAGTAAAAATAAAACTGCTAAATTTATTCTGTGAGGGCAGCATTACGGTATTAAAACCAGACAAAGACACTCCAAAAAAGAAAACTACAGGCCAATATCCTGAGGAATAAATGCTACAGTCCTTAATAAAAATTAGCAAACCAAATTTAACAATACATTAAAAGGATCATTCACCACAATAAAGTGGTATTTAATCCAGGGAGGCAAGGATGGTTGAATATTTGCAAATCAACCAATATGATACATCACATTAACAAGAAGTATAAAAACCATAGGATCATCTCAAAAGATGCAGAAAAAACATTTGCTAAAATTCAACATCCGCTCATGATAAAAATCTGAACAAATTGGGTTTAGAGAGAATATACTTCAACATAATAATAGTCACATATAAAATTCCACAACTAACATAATACTGATGAAAAAATGAATGCATTTCTCTAAGATCAGGGACAAGACAAGGATGTTCACTCTCACCACTTTTATTCAACATAGTACTGTAAATCCTAGCTGCAGCAATCAGATGAGAAAAAGAAATTAAAGGCATCCAACTTGGTAAGAAAGAAGTTAAATGGTCCCTATTTGCAGATGACATGATACTATTTATAGAAAATTCTAAATACTCCACAAAAAACTTTTACAACTAATAAATTAATTTAGTAAGGTTGCAGGATACCAAATTAATGCACAGAAATCTGTTGCATTTCGATGCACTAGTAACAAAGTAGCAGAAAGAGAAATTAAGAAAAACAATTCTATTTATAATTGTATCAAAAAATTAAAAACCTAGGAGTAAGTGTGACTAAGGAGGTGAAAGACCTGTACTTTGAAAAATGTAAGACATAGATGAAACAAATTGAAGGTGACACAGACAATGGTCATCAATTGGAAGAACTAATGTTTTAAAAATGAACACACTACCCACAACAATCTACAGAGTCAGTAAAAACACTATCAAAATACCAATAGTATTTTTCACACACGTACAACATATAACCCTAAAGTTTGTATGGAAATGAAAATGATCCCCAATAGCCAAAGCAATGAAGAAAGAACAAAGTTGGAGGTATCACAATCCCAGATTTCAACGTATACCGTAAATCTGTAATAATGAAAACAGTGTGGTACTGGCACAAAAACAGGCAAATAAATCAATGGAACAGAGTAGAGAGCCCAGAAATAAACCCAAGTGTATATGGTGAATTGATTTACAACAAAGGACGTGAGAATGTACAATGGAGAAAAGACAGTCTTTTCAATAAATGGTGATGGGAAACTGGGTAGCTACATGCAAAGAAATTAAACTGGACCACTGTCTTACACATTATACAAAATAAACTCAAAATGGATTAAAGATCTAAATATGAGACTTGAAATCATAAAATACCTAAAAGAAACATAGGCAGTGAAATCTTGGACATTGGCTGTAGCAACATGATTATGGATATGTCTCCTGAGACAAGAGAAACAAAATCAAAAAATAAACTATTGGGACTACGCCAAAATAAAAGGCTTTTACACAGGAAAGGAAACCATCAACAAAACAAAAAGGCAACCTACCACTGAATTGGAGAAGATATTTGCAAATGACATATCTGATAACAGGTTAATATCTAAAGTATATAAAGAATCAGTAATGGAAAATACTCCCAACAAACAAAAGTCAGGACCAGATGACATCACAGGTGAGTTCTACCAAACATAAAGAGGACTTAATATCTATTCTTAATCTGTTCCAAAAAAATAGAAGAGTAAAAATAAAACTACCAAATTTATTCTGTGAGGGCAGCATTACCCTGGTACTAAAACCAGACAAAGCCACTCCAAAAAAGAAAACTACAGGCCAATATCCTGAGGAATAGATGCAAAAGTCCTCAATAAAAATTAGCAAATTCAACAACTTAATTTTTGGTGTTAACTATATAATTTAACACCAAATAATGATGATAATAATAATAATAATATTAATAATGGAGTTAAAGAATGGCAGAGGACCTGAGTAGACATTTTTCCAAAGAAGACATACAAATGGCCAACAGATACATGAAAGTATAGTCAGCATCACTAATTATTAGGGAAATGCAAATCAAAATTACAATAAGATATCACCTCACAGTAGTCAGAATGGCTACTATCAAAAAGATAAGAAATAAGTATTGGCTATGATGTGGAGAAAAGGGAACCCTCATGCATTGTTGGTGGTAATGTAAATTGGTGCAACCACTCTGGAAAACAGTATGGAGATTCTCAAAAAAATTAAGATTAGAAATATCATATGATCCAGTAATTCCACTATGCAGTATTACCCAAATAAAATGAAAACATTAATTTGACACCCCTAAGTCTATTGAAGCATTGTTTATAATAGCCAAGGTATAGAAGCAACCCAAGTGTCCACCCGCAGATACCTTTAGATAGATGTCTTTATTTAATAGATAAATAAGATGTGCTATATATGTATGTGTGTGTGTGTGTGTGTGTGTGTGTGTGTGTGTGTGTGCATACACAATGGAATATTACCCAGCCATTAAAAAAAAAAAAAAAAACGATATCTTAGGAGCGCCTGGGTGGCTCAGTTGGTTAGGCAACCAACTTTGCTCAGGTCATGATCTCGCAGTTTGTGAGTTTGAGCCCCGCATTGGGCTCTGTGCTGACAGCTCAGAGCCTGGAGCCTGCTTCTGATTCTGTGTCTCCTCCTTTCTCTACCTCTCCCCTGCTCACGCTCCATCTCTCTCTGACTCTCAATAATAAATAAACGTTAAAAAATTGAAAAAAAAATGAGATCTTGCCATTTGTGTCAATATGGATGGACCTAGAGGATATTATGTTAAGCAAAATAAGTCGGACAGAAAGGCAAATATGGTCTCACTTATACACAGAATCTAAACAACAACAACAACAACGATTAACAAAAACAGATTCATAAATACAGAGAACAAATGGGTAGTTGCCAGAGGGAAAGAGGATGGGGGTATGGATGAGATAGGTATAGGGAATTAAGAGGTACAAACTTCTAGTTATAAAATAAATAAGTCATGGACATAAAAAGTACAACATAGAGAATACAGTGAATAATATTTTAATTACATAGTATGGTGACAAATGGCTATACTTATCGTAGTGAGCATTGATAAATATGTAGATTTATTGAGTCTCTGTATTACATGCCTGAAACTAATATAATATTTTATGTTTACTATACTTTGATTAAAAAAAAGAAATGGGTTGGGGCCCCTGGGTTTTTCAGTCAGTTAAGTGTCCAGCTTTTGATTTCTGCTCAGGTCATGATCTCATGGATTGTGAGGTCAAGCCCTGCATTGGGCTCTGCGCTAACAGTGTGGCGCCTGCTTAGAATTCTCTCTCTCCCTCTCTCTCTGTCTCCTGTGTATATGCACTTTCTTGTTCATTCTCTAAATAAATAAATAAATAAATAAATATTTATATTTTAAATAAAAAAGGAAATGGGGGAGGTGGGGTTTGTAGAGAGTGAAGAGTGGGAAGAAGTAGCTACTAAGAGAAGAGAAAAGTTTTAATCCTAGTTATCATATGGTTTTCCTAAAGAAGTAAGAGATCTGTATTCTTAAAACTATAGAGCACTTATTAAATACATTGAAGATGACACAAAGAAATGGAAAAACATTCCATGCTCATGGATTATGAGAATAAATATTGTTAAAATTTCTATACTTTCCAAAGCAATCCACATTTAATGAAATCTCTATCAAAATACCACCAGCATTTTTCATAGAGCTAGAACAAAAAATCCTAAAGTTTGTATGTAACCACAAAAAACCCTGAATAGTCAAAGCAGCCTGAAAAAGAAAAGCAAAGATGGGGGGGATCATGATTCTGGACTTCAAACTATTTTGCAAAGCTGTAATCACCAAGACAGTATGGTACTGGCACAAAAGACACACACATAGATCAATAGAACAGAATAGAAAACCCAGAAATGGACCTGTAACTATATGGTCAACTATCTTTGAAAAGCAGGGAAGAATATCCAATGGGAAAAAGACAGTCTTTTCAAGAAATGGTTTTGGGAAAACTGATCAGCAACATGCAGACTACTTTCTTACACCATATACAAAAATAAATTCAAAATGGGTGAAAGACCTAAATGTGAGATAGGAAATCATCAAAATTCTAGAGGAGAACACAGGCATCAACCTCTTTCACCTCAGCTGGAGCAACTTCTTACTAGACACATCTCTGGAGGCAAGGGAAACAAAAACAAAGGTGGACTATTGGGACTTCATCAAGATAAAAAGCTTCCGCACACCAAAGGAAACAATCAACAAAACTAAAAGGTAACCTGTGGAATGGGAGAAGATATTTGCAAATGACATACCTGATAAAGGGTTAGTATCCAAAATACATAAATAACTTATCAAACTCAATACCAAAAAACAAATAATCCAATTAAGAACTGGGCAGAAGACATGAATAGACATTTTTTCCAAAGAAGAAATCCAGATGGCTAACAGACACATGAAAGGATGCTCAACATCACTCATCATTAAGGAAATACAAATCAAAACCACGAGATACCACCTCACACCTGTCAGAATGGCTAAAATTAACATAGGAAACAGATGTTGGTGAGTATGCAGAGAAAGGGGAACGCTTTTGCACTGTTGGTGGGAATGCAAACTGATGCAGCCACTCTGGAAAACAGTATGGAATTTCCTCAAAAAGTTAAAAATAGAACTACCCTATGACCCAGCAATTGCACTACTAGGTATTTACCCAAAGGATACAAAAGTACTGATTTGAAGGAGCACATGCACCCTGATGTTTATAGCAACATTATCCACAGTAGCCAAATTATGAAAAGAGCCTAAACGTCCATTGACTGATGAATGGATAAAGTAGATGTGGAATATATACACAATAGAATATTACTCAGCCATCAAAATAATGAAATCTCACAATTTGCAACAAAACAGATGAACATAGAGGAAGGGAAATAAAAAAGAGAGAGAGAAGCAAACCATAATAGACTCTTAAACATAGAGAACAAACTGAAGGTTGTTGGAAGGGAGATGGGTGGAGGTTGGGCTAAATGGGTGATGGGTATTAAGGAAGACACTGTTGCGATGGGCACTGCGGTTTTATGTGAGTGATGAATCACTAAATTCTACTCTTGAAACCAGTATTACCCTACGTGTTAATTAACTAGAATTTAATAAAAACTTGAGATGAAAATAAAGAAGAAGAAAGAAGAGAAAAGTAGTCTGAGTCCCTGAGATTTTGAATGGTAGTAAGAAAAACATCTTTGTCCAACAAAAAGCCTTGATGCTTAATTATCCAAAAATCTATGAAGTCTCCCAATCTATCTGTCCCAATAGACTCAAAGCTCAAGGAGAAAAATGGCCAAGTTTTATGCACTTTTGTATTCCTGATATTATCTGGCATTGATTGTATTTTACCTGTAGTCAATGGCCAATACGCTTTTATAGAACTTATATGATGTTTAATTATTTCACTATACATATTTAATTATGATAAGCATAGCTCTTTGCCTAACCTGTATTTCAGGGATCTAGCCACCTTAGATGATTGATTGGGTCATCTAGATCATGCTGAAGTATTCCAGTTTTCTGGAGTCCTAGAGGAGCCACACTGTGTTAGTTTAAGTCAGAGATGATCATAACAGTCCTTAAATTACTTAAGGGAATGTTGAAACGAATTTAATATTTTATTGTGGATAGAAAACAAAAGTTTTCTATATAAATATCCAACTTCTCTTTGAAGTCATTTCTTCTTTAGCCTTGCTTTAAATTTTTACATAGTTATTGAAATTGGTGTGTTTTAGTGGGATTTCTCTTTCATGTGTCTATTTTGCTCATCACCACTATTCTGTGGTTTCTAGTCTAGATTAAAAAAATTTTTTTCAAGTTATTCCACCAGGTTGCTCTCTTATTTAGTTTTCCTCTTCTTTCTTTCTTTTCCAAAACTATAGAAATTAAAGATGAAAAAGACACATTGCTCATCAAAACCCTCTTCCTTCAGGGTTGAATCCTCCTCTTTAATAGAGCAATTTTTCCACTTAGCTGAAAATGATTCAAGTGATGGTGTTTCCACCACTTCCTGTGAATGACTATTCCACAGACTGACAGATCTCATTACGTGGTCATTTTCTCCCTCAAACTCTGCCTGCATTTTTCTTTGCTCGATTTAATCCTGTTTCTCTTAGTTATACCCCTTCCGATAATTCAAAGAAATTCCTCACCTCTTGTTGCTCCATATTTCCCTCAAATATTTGCAGATGGTTATTATTTCTCCTCAGTCATTATCTGGTGCAACCATTTGAATTAGGTCTTTCATCTTTTCCTGTTATCCATTGCCTTTAGCTATTTCAATTTTTAGACATTTGTGTTCAAAACCTTCATTTTAAAAAACGTTTTAACTCTTTTGGAATGGGGAGGTCCCAATCTCAACATGAGACTTTTCTCTCAGAAACCTCAATGTGATATCCACACGCAATGCCGGACAGAAATAATTCAGGGCCTCTTCTACCTGTAACTTCAGTTGCAATATTAAGCAATGGTGCTCCTTCTTGGTTCAAATGTTCCTGGTTCAAGTCTTATCTCTTTCATGAAACCTCATTCACAGCACTGGGCTCCTTAGAAAGAGAACCAATACTGCACTGTCTGAGGGAAATGAACGCTTCTGTCGCCAAATATTTAGAAACATCCCCCAAAGGGCACCAGTTTCCTGAAAGAGGGATACAGTTTTTTAAAATGTAAAATTTTAATTAAAAATTTTTTTGCCCTCTAAAATTATTTGCAAACCTAATTTACTCTCCCAAAAGGCCCTCAGATCTCCAGGTTCATTTGTGGTAGGATCCTTACTAGCCAGTGCTATAAATACCATTTGAACATGATGTTTTAAGAAATGGATAATTTCTTTAGAACTGCCATATAGCTGTTACTTTATTAACAACATGAATAAGGATGGTATGAAAAAAATATATATATCAAATGTGAAAGGGCTAAAGGTCTGGAGTATTCCTGGACATCACAAATTCCCTGAATCTCTCCCTTCTTGATCTCCTGAGTGGTCACTGAAGGAGTCAGATGTCCTTTTCTCATATCCAGTGCATTTTTCCTTTTGTCAAAGACTATTGCCATGAAATGTCATTCCTGTTTCTTTTCCATTTATTTTTGTTGCTACTCCTGATATTTTACAGTGCTAATTGAAGCTGTGAGGGTGAGTTGTTAACAATATTTTCTGTATTCTCTGACTTTAGAAATCATGAAAATGTGAGGCGCCTGGGTGGCTCAGTAGGTTAAGTGTCAGACTGTTGATTTTGGCTC
This sequence comes from Puma concolor, assembly GCF_028749965.1. NCBI lineage: Eukaryota > Metazoa > Chordata > Mammalia > Carnivora > Felidae > Puma > Puma concolor. The sequence goes on from NC_141675.1 coordinate 112,914,961, forward strand.
AGGTCATGATCTCATGGTTGTGGGACTGAGCCCTGCATTGAGCTCTGTGCTGAGAATAGAGCCTGCTTGGGATTCTCTCCCTCTCTTTGTCTCTCTGCCCTCCCCACCCCCACACAAAAAATAAATAAATAAAACATTTTAAAAAAGAAATGATGAAAATGTAAGATGGGTTCTTGTTAATTTGAAATGTCTTCAGTACAGATCTGTTAGGATCATAGATGAAAGCCAAATATTAGTATAGAAATACATGGACTTTACAGCCAGATGGCCATTTCTCTTTGCCTTGCTGTAAAATCTGAAGCAGGTAACTTCTCATGTTCTTTTTCAAATATTTCTCTCTCTCTGACTTGGAAAGTGTGACTAGTGATTTACTAGTGAGTGCTTTCTTATTTTTAATAACTAAAACTAATTTTAATAGTTAGCTCTATAAAGAATATAAAAACTAAATGTTATGATCCCTACTCACTGTATTTGTTTGGCCAATTATGCCCATCATCTTCACAGAAACCAGAGCTTTAGTATGGTTATGTTTTCCAAATAAATTTTTTATCTGTCTTCCAACTCCTGAGTTTGCTGAAGTAGTATTTTGCTTTCTTGTTAATATATTTTCCCCTGACGAAGGTTGGTTTTATGGAATAAATACTTGCTTATTATCTATATTATAATTTTCAATTGCATTAAAGCCATTTCTTCAGATTTTACTATGACTGTTATCAGATTTATTGCTCACAGTTTTCTTCTATAAACACTTATTCTATCTAGAGAGTTCATGAATAATTTCTTGGTTAGAGTGCTTTCTCAGGTAATTGCTTTAGTGATTGAATAAATGGAGATAAAGGATGTATAATTTTTTAATCCTTATGAGATATGAAAATGAAGGATATCTTGGAGAAGGATAATAATCTTTATAACAGTACTTTTTTTCTCATTAATAACTCTATAGCTCTCCCTTTTTTATTTTCCATTGCTGTACAGAGGGAAGCTGATGCTAGATGGGTAACTTCCCCAAAGTGCATGATCCAGGAGAAAGTAAGATGGAAGCCACATTGTCCTTTATGACTTACATGAGGGATGAATACCAGGGGCAGGCTCTGTATGAACCAACTTGGAGGCTGGCTAGCACAGTAGTTTACCTTTTTTGTTTAATTGAGATTTTTACTGAGATAATTGTAGATTTAGATACAGTGACTATGCAGAAATATCAGTCCACATTTTGCCAAGTTTTCCCTAATGGTAACATTTTCAAAATGGTAGTATAATATTACAGCCAGGTTATTGACTTTAAAAAAATACACCAGTTGTATTCAGCTTTCAGTTTTACTCCTATTAATGTGTGTGTGTTTATATATGTTTGTGTGTATTAAGTTCTGTACAAGTAAATCACAAGTGTTGATTCATATATCCAATACCTCATTCAAGATTATGAACAGTTCCAATACCACAAGAATCCTCCCATGGCTATTTTTTTTTTTATAAACAATCCTCCTCCCTCTTGTACCAACCATATACCCTGGTAATTACTAATCTATCCTCATTTCTACAGGTAAGTGGTTAAATGGTAGTGTGTATATATATATATATATATATATGTTATATATATATATAACAAAATCAATATCAATAAATATCAATAATATCAATAAATCGATATCAATAACAATTGATATAAATAACAACTTGGATGACCCTTCAAGGAATTATGCTAATTGAAAAAAAGAAAAAACAAGGTTCCTTCAGCCATGTTCTCTTTCATTCTTCCTTCATTTCTTCCTTCTTTTCTCTTTGTTTTCTATTTTTTTCTTTTCTTCCTTTTTCTTTCTTTCTTTCTTTCTTTCTTTCTTTCTTTCTTTCTTTCTTTCTCTCTTTCTGTCTGTCTGTCTGTCTGTCTGTCTGTCTGTCTCTTCTGTTTGAAGAACTTCCTTTAGCTAATCTGTAAGAATAGGTTCCTTTAGAGGCACCTGGGTGGCTCAGTCAGTTAAGTGTCTGACTTCAGCTCAGGTGATGATCTCATGGTTTGTGCGTTCAAGACCCACATTGGGCTTTCTGCCATCAGCACAGGGTCTGCTTTGGATCAGCTGTCCACCTCTCTCTCTGTGCCTCCCCTGCTTGTGCTCTCTGTCTCTTTCAAAATAAATAAACTTAAAAAAATTTTTTTACTTAAAAAAAGAACAGGTTTTCTAGTGACAAAATTTTTTAGTTATTTTTTTCACTTGAGAATGTTTTTTATTTCCCCTTAATTCCTGAACAATCATTTCTACAAATATAGAATGTGCAGTGTTTATTTTCTTTTAGCACTTGAAAAATATTGTGTTACATACTTATGACTTCCATGACTTTCAATGAAAAATTAGCTGTTATTTAAATTAAGATTCTACTGGGGCGCCTGGGTGGCGCAGTCGGTTAAGCGTCCGACTTCAGCCAGGTCACGATCTCGCGGTCCGTGAGTTCCAGCCCCGCGTCGGGCTCTGGGCTGATGGCTCAGAGCCTGGAGCCTGTTTCCGATTCTGTGTCTCCCTCTCTCTCTGCCCCTCCCCCGTTCATGCTCTGTCTCTCTCCGTCCCAAAAATAAACGTTGAAAAAAAAAATTAAAAAAAAAAATAAATTAAGATTCTACTATAGATAATGCATAGTTTCTGCCTTGTTGCTTCCAAGATATTTTTACCATTAATTTTCAAAAGTTTATGATATGTCTTAATTTAGATTCCATGGAGTTTATACTGTTTCAGGAGTTTGCTCAGCTTCTTGGATCTGTAGGACTATATCTTCCACCATATTTGGAAAATTTTCAGCCATGATTTCTTATTTTGAGAGAGAGAGAGATACGATTGGAAGAGTGGGGGATCTCACAAACCATGAGATCATGACCTGAGCTGAAATCAAGAGTTGGACACTCAACCTATTGAGCCACCCAGGCGCCTTCAGACAGGATTTCTTCAAATATTCTTTCAGTCACACTTTCTTTTCCTTCTTCTTTTGGATTACCAAATGATATGCATCTTGATTTTTGCTATGGTCCCCTAGATCTCTGAGACTCTGTTAATTTCTTTTGGACTGTTTTCTTTTGCTATTCAGATTAGGTAAACAACCAATCTACTGTTTTGTCTTCAAATTCACTGACCCTATTCTGTGTCATCTCCACTCTACTGTTGAACAATTCAGTGAGTTTTTATTTTTATTATTGCATTTTCAGTTTTAGAATTTCATTTGATTTTTTAAATAATTTCTATTTCTTAGCTAATATTTTCTATTGTTTCATTTGTTTCAAAAGAATTTGTAATTAATTGTTGGAGCATTTTTATGAAATTTCTTTATAATCTTTGTCAGATAATTCCAACGTTGGATTCATCTTTGTTTTGGTGTCAGTTGATTGTCTTTTTTCATTCAAGTGATTTTCTTGGTTGTTCATGGGTGATTTTGTATTATATTCTTAACATTTATGTTAGGGGACACTGGATCTTATTTAAATCTTTTATTTTTCTAAGATTTACTTTCTGGGCTGTGGCTCCAGTGGTAGTTTTGTTTTTATAGATTTTGTGGTGTTAGTTTAGTTTATTTGGTTTACCTGGTGATGCTGGGGCACCTGTTGTTCCTACCAATGTTGCCTAGGGGTGGAGAAGGGGTGTCCTAAGGTGAGCTGCTGAGCATCTCTCAGTAAGGAAGGGCTGATAGCTCCTTGTTGTCCAGATATCTCTGGGCAGGGATAGGAGATTCTCAGGTATTTGGGACAATGAACTTTCTAGATTAGGCTGAATCTCTTTTACCAGTTTCACTGCATATCTACTATGGAAAGGCTCATTAAGGAAGGAGAATACTTCCTCAGGCCCCTTACTTTAGATTGGGCTCCTAATCCTTACTTAAGCAGTCTGGCTTACCTGATGTTGTCAGGGAGACTTCTACTCAATCCATGGAAGGGAAGAGCCTGCCTCAGTTGCCTTCTTTTGTTTGGTTGGGTATCTGGGAATTTGAGGCTGGGTAATCTTCCTCTGTTGGGTGGAGGTATGCAAGACTTCCTGGTATTATGCAGTTCCACCAGTCCTGGGCCCCAGAACTAGCTCATAATCTCTCCATCTTTGAGAGTTCTCTTTTCTTTGTGCCTTATACCATTTCCAAGGTTTATAGTTGTCCTTGACAGAGAGATGCAGGGGAAAATGGCTTTACCTCATCTATAAATATAGCTTTAAAATCTTCAGTCTAGGTAAATTTTGTTCTAGTTATTTATTTCTTCATTTGTTCATTGAACACCTACTATGGGTTTGACACCATTAAAGATATTGGCAATGATAAAGAAGTGCAAGATTTCTGTCCCTATTGAGTTTACATGCTAATATTTCTTTTTTTCTTTTTGTATTTAAGAAAATGTTTATTATTTATTTTGAGAGAGAGCGAGTATGTGAGCAGGGGAGAGGCAGAGAAAGAATCCCAAGCATGCTCTTCACTCAGTCTGGAGTCCAATGCAGAGCTCAATCTCACAACTGTGAGATCATGACCTGAACTGAAATCAAGAGTCAGGTCAAGGTGACTCAATTGGCTGAGCCACCCAAAGGCCCCTATATTCTAATATTTCTATAATTATCACTTTTACCGCATCTATTTTGTTCTTCTTTATATATCTTATTTTTTCATACGTTATTTTACTTTCTTGATACTTTGTTATTTAAATCATAAAACCTAATTTTCAATGGCAGACCACTTATTTTCCATTTTTCTAATTTTTAAGTTTATTTTTTTTGTTCCCAAAACTCTTCACATGTATGTGCTATAATTTAGGTTTTATTTAAAAAAAAATTAATGTTTACTTGTATTAGAGAGAGAGAGGGAGGGAGAGAGAATGAATCTGAAGCAGGTTCCAGGCTTTGAGCTGTCAGCACAGAGCCCATCACAGGGCTCAAACTCACAAACTGTGAGATCATGACCTGAGCCAAAGTCAGAAACTTAATTGATTGAGACACCCAGGAGCCCCTATAATTTATGTTCTTAATAAGATTAAGATTTTGGTTAGAGTTTTCTCCTTTTTCTTCCATTAGTGGTGCTTCCACTCTTTTCTACCATTTTCCCATAAGTAATTAGGTCCTCTTAAATAGCTCCATTATCTGCTCTTATCAATAGGCATGGGTGGAATAAGGAGTTTTTCTCCAGGTAATTGGTGATGAAAATTACCAATTACCTGGAGAAAATTGAAACTTATCTGTTGGCAAATTGAAACTTATCTGTTAAGGAATTTCAGAAGAAGGCTTTTTCTATTTAAGTGAAAGTAGAAATAACATGTAGTTTCTTTTGGGGGCAGTGACATTAAGAAAATGGTTTGCTTTTTCCAGAGCTGTATGTAGCAAGCAATATTTTTCCCCATTCTAATAGGCTTACTTTAATGGCTAGCCAGATACCCTATATGATTCCCACACCACAATACATAGAATAGGTGGGTTTGTTTGTTTGTTTTTGAATTAAGCTCAGTGCCCAACGTGGGGCTTGGACTTAATGACCCTAGGTCAAGAGTTTCATGCTCTACTGACTGAGACAGCCAGGCGCCCCTTGGTGTTTTGTTTTTGCAGAGAAACAACACTTTTTCCAAGACACTGGGTTCTTAGTTACATCCCATACATTCACCTCATCCATGAGTATATAAGGTCTGAGATGTGTCTGCATTCTCCTCAGCCATGATCCTTTGGGTAGTTATGTCCTCCAACAGGGAATTTTGGGGAAGGGTTCCATTTAACTAATTGCCCTGCCAATTGGTGGAAAGAGAGAGGAAAGAACTAAAGCATCTGTAGATGATGTCTGGATTCATATTGGAGTGTACAAGGAGCTGCTAGCAGAAAAATAAAAGAATGTTAACAGTAAAGGTGAGGAACTACAGCATCTGTAGATGATGGCTAAATTCACATTGGAGTGTACAGGAAGTTACTAGCAGACAAAAATGAGTATTACAGTAAGGGTGAAGAAATAGAGTGTGAGTGTTTATATAGACAAAGCTTAGAGCATTTGTGTTTAGAGCATGAAAGGAAGAGACACTTGGATAACAACTTACAAGCATAGGGATTACTGACATCAAAAGAAGTGGGGGGGTGGGGTGCCTGACTGGCTCAGTAAGTTAAGCATCTGACTTCAGCTCAAGTCATAATCTCATAGTTTGTGAGTCTGAGCCCTGTATCGGGCTCTGTGCTGACAGCTCAGATCCTGGATCCTCCTTTGGATTCTGTGTCTCCCTCACTCTCTGCCCCTTTCCCACTCACACTCTGTGTCTAACTGTCTCAAAAAAATAAATAAACATTAAAAGAGGTGGAAAAAAGGATACCTTGAATTATGATTAGAAATTCCCCTCACTCTGGAATTTTCTTGAGAGACAGTAATATATATTTAATCTTTAAAAAGTCATGTTTTTTAAAATATTTTTTTAATATTTTTTATTTTGGGGGAGAGTGCAAGTGGGTAAGGGGCAGCCAGAGGGAGACAGAGGATCTAAAGTGGGCTCTGTGCTGACAGGCTGACAGCAGTAAGCCCTATGTGGGGCTCAAACTCACTGAGGAGCCGGTCGGACACTCAATTGACTGAGCCACCCAGGCACCCCTAAAAAATCATGTTTAAATGTTGTATTAAAGTTTCTCTGAGTACAACACTTAGTCAAGATAAAACCACCCATGTATATTAGAAGAGAGGCCATAAATTAAAGAGCAAAACTCAGATTTTGGAGGTAGGCAGTGCTTGTTTAAAACCTGGCTTGACCAATTGTTTGCTGGATAAATAGGAACATATGTATCCTCTCTAGACCAATTTTTGTATCTGTGAAATGAGGATAATACTACTTATGTAAGGATAGGATAGGGTTTATCTTAGGATAAGTTCTGAAGTCCTAAATATATCTTACAAAGACTTTTATATTATGACCACTGCTTACAACCTCCTCTCATTGCACACACCAGGTCAGGGAAACCAGGACTCATTGCACTTCCTTGATTGAATACACTATAGTCTTTGTTTTGGTTTGTGTTATTCCCAAAGGCAGTTGCCATTGCTTATGCATTACTCACCTCATCTCTCTTTTCCTGCATAACTCCCTTCATCCTTCAGGTCTCAGCTTAAACATAACTTTCTCTGTCTTCATTTCCCTTAGCCTAGTTCTCTTTCTGTTCTCCCAGAGTTCCCTGTTTCTTATAACATTTAACACATTTTCTTATGATTATGTGCTTGGTTTTTGTTTGAGTTATGTCTTCTTCACTGGTTAAAAACTGAAGTCTTGACATTATAGCTTCAATATTTAGCAGAGTATCCATCACATAGTAAGTACTTAAAAAATATTTGTGAAATGTATAAATGAATGAGCAAATGAAATAAACTGTCCAATAAATAGTACTATTATAGGATCCTCTCAACTACACAATTTGCCTAACTCTATTAGTGTAAAGATGGCTGAAAAAAAAAGAGAGTGCTAGAGTTCCTTTAATCTCAATATATCCTTTGTTACAGACTTTCAATTCCACAAAGTAAAATAAAAAGCACTATTTTTTTTTCATTTAACACAGAAAATAACTCACATATCATGTAGGAAGTGAGCAGCCTTTTTGCTAAAATTTATTCCATGTTTCATATCAACATTTAGTCACACACCAATATTTTCTAATAGACTTAAAAGAAAACCTAGCAGTTACTTCTAAACACCATGAAATTGATAATGTGGAGAGAAAAGCACTGCTTGTCATACTTGAAATCCCGGGAGTCAATCAGATTTGTTGTTACCATATAATTTTTCCTTTGCAATCCTTCCTGACTACAGAGCCCACACATATGAAAGAAAATAATTCCCTTTTGTAAGAGTGCACAAAATAACCATAGAAAATTCTGCTGTTTCCCACAAACCAGAACTAAGGTAGCTAAGACACATTTATCAGACTACTGGGTAAGTTGCCAGGAGTCAAAGTACTTTCCAACTACTTAGCTCAAAGGGCAAGTTCAAGAGCCCACCAGATCCTCTTGAGATGTAGGAAGAATAATAGATGAAGACAATTCCTGTCAAGGTTGCTTTTGTTCCAGCTCATCACTCTCACTGCCGAATTAGAAAAGAGATTGAACAGCTCCTTAGAAATCTAGTGTGAAGAACATTATTCTCTCAGGACCATTAATCTTTGAATAATGTTCTGGCCATGAAGATGGATCTGGACATGCCAGACAAATTAAAATTAAGAGAATGTTGCTTAAATAAAAAGAACAAGGGCCTGGATATATTGTGAATTAGAAAGTATGTTTTGCAAGCAAGGTACTTCATCTTTCTTGCAGACGGGGAATTGGGAAGCCTTCTAAACTGGGTGATAAGAACCCATGAGCTACAGATTCCATGTAACCAGGCTCTGACATCCAGATGATTCAAAGGCTCATTTCAGTAAGACTATTTCAATCTCAGACTCACAAGTATCTTTTGTAATTATTGTTTGCTTTCTGTATTTTCCACTGTCTTGTAAGTTCTATGAGGTCATGAACTGTCCATTTGCCACTGGAGCCTTGCAGCCTTTTCAGGCCCATATCTCATGTGAAATTCTAGTGTCCTCATTTTGTCTTTGGCAGGCCAACCAGCAGCCCAAGGCACTAGAACTCATCTCTCTCATTTAGAAATTATTTTGCAGTTCACAGTGATTACAAAAGAAGCTTTAAGTTCCCATTAAATTGAATCACTGACTCTCCTTTCAAATACAGGGCATGCAGTGTTCTCTCCTCTACTGGAGACACAAACCATATCTCCATACTGTTTCCAATCTCTTATGATAAAGGGATAAAAATCAGGCTCTTTTAAAAACTGAATTGGGGGCGCCTGGGTGGCGCAGTCGGTTAAGCGTCCGACTTCAGCCAGGTCACGATCTCACGGTCCGTGAGTTCGAGCCCCGCGTCAGGCTCTGGGCTGATGGCTCAGAGCCTGGAGCCTGTTTCCGATTCTGTGTCTCCCTCTCTCTCTGCCCCTCCCCCGTTCATGCTCTGTCTCTCTCTGTCCCAAAAATAAAATAAAAAAAACGTTGAAAAAAAAAATTAAAAAAAAAACAAAAAACAAAAAAACTGAATTGATTTATGAGATATCCTTCTTTGGACTCTCTTTAGATTTTAACGTCAATAGAGGTGAATGTAATTTTAAAATACATGTTCTTCAGACAATGCCAGGCGCTGGTGACAATATGGAAACAGAGTAGAAACCCTCCTATTCAAGTAGATTACATATAGATCATCTAGTGAGAAGAATTCAGTTAAAACAACTATAGGTTCATCACGTGGCCCAGAAATTTCACATCTGGATATATACCGCAGAAAACATCGCACATATGCTTACAGAAGAATGGTGTTGTTTGTGGCATTGAAGTATTGCGGCCAAACTTGGTGTCTGCCACTGGGGAGTGTGGTTTAGTGCACACCATGGAATATATGCAATGAGAGAAGAAATCCTTGACGTATACAGAGAAACATGAACAGATCTTTTAAAATTAATATTGAGTGAAGAATGTTGAAAACATGGTATTTAAGATGCGCATTTGCGTGAGTACATGCACACACACACAGTCAAAGTAGCTATTCTAAGAATACAAGTGAATAGGAAATAAATCAAACACACATTAGATTGGAGGCCCATGGAAAGGCAATAAATGGGAGTTTAAAAAACTAAAGCGAGATATGAAATGGTTCTCACATGAACCAATGGAGACAATATACTATGAAAAAATAGAATGAACTCAACCTGAATTCCTCTCTTTACCCGAAAAATACAGGCATGTGCGCACACACACACACACACGCACACACACACACACATACACCCCACATAATCCATATGTGCAGTAATCCATATGTGCACATAATCCATATGTGCAAGACTCTCAGCCTCCTAAAGACAGACGTAAGACTCAGAAATCTTTGTGGAAACCATAGACATCTAATGGGGTTGGGTGAGGAAAGTAGCTCAGGAAAAGTTCACAAATAAAAGTTGCCTAAAATCTGTTTTCTAAATTGGCTTAGTCATTCCCTCTCAAAATCCTAGGTCTCTGTTTTCTCATCTACAAAAATGAGCATATTAATACTTATTGTATAGGTAGGTATTAATGAGATAACATATTTATAAAGACCTTAACATATGTTTGGCACATACTGTACATTCAAATAATATAATTTTTATTTCTTTTTTTCCATCCCTCCTGCTTCCTTTATTTTTTTTATTTTCCTATTTAAAATGAAAAGCTGACCTATGATTTATTCAAATTGGAATAATAATGATCAACTTTTGAACACTCCCATATGTTACTGTGTTTCATATCCAGTATTTTATAAATAAGATACAATATTCTGATAATTTTGCCATTGGATATTAATGTTGTCTTTTTCTAGTTGAGAAGATGGAAGCTCAGAAAGCCTAAGAAATTTAGCCAAAGTTTAAATGGATATCATCTAAAAGAATTTAACCATACTTCCTCCTCCTTACAGAGAAACCAAAGTGTTTGAGCACATAATTCTTTTTAGGTATAATCCTCAAACTTCAGCTACTCTGTGTATAGCCAAAAGAGTGTTATTAAATGGACACAGTGCAACATTGAATTTTTTCCTATTTTTGAGTGGGCCAAAAGTGGCCACAAACTGAAAAAGGTATGGAATGAGAGATAAAGGGAAGATAACAATTCACCTTTGTGTAATTGTGTAAAATTTAGATTCAGTTGTGAGAAATTTATGAGGCAGTTTTGAATATATTTGTATTCCTTTCATGGATTTAGACTATAAAATCCCTGAGAATAATTTATCCTTGTAAGACATCTCAACATCTACTCATTGGTCAATTAAAGGAGGAAGCAGATTGGTCTGAAACTCATCCTGGTGGACAAATCTCAAAGACAACTGGGCTGGAAGGGCCCCTGCTCTACATGAGCTGAGATGTGGGACCTCTTTAAACAAATCTCTTTTCCTCCATTTCATTCTTTGGAAACTGGAATGTGACAGTCATTACTGTCTAGTGGAATATCTCAAATGATTGCTTTAGAGCTATAATTCTCAAACCTCACTATACATTGCAGTTACCAAGGAGCTTTAAAAAATCCTAATGTTTGTGTTCCACCATGCAGAGATTCTGATCCAGTGGTGATATCAGAATTTTAGAAGCTCCTTGGATAATTCCTGCTCAATTTGAGGACCGTTGCCCTAAGCTTGTTGTGCCATACAGCCTTGTCTAATGGCACTATGGAAAAAGAGAAAGGATAGGGTATTAATTGCATCTTGTTCAACCTGATTGTCTTCAGGTAAGAAGAAGCAATAGCCTTTCAAGTGGAGGGGGCCCAACAGATCTGGTTGGTAACCTGCACCGGGAAGAGGACAATCAGAGGTAGAAGCAATTTTGAGAAGCATAAAGACCGAAGAGCAATATTCAAATAGAGATAAGTCAGGAGCCACTTTCAAATAAGTGAAACTAAAATGTCTGTTTTTTTCAATGCATATAAATGGAAGCTGAGGTTATAGTGGCAAAATCAGAATTCATCTTAAAATCTGGACTCATTCCACTGTACCACAGTCTTTTTCCATGACTCATGTCCCAAATCTCAAATATATATGTCTCAAGCCCAGTGGTCAAGCAGTTACACTCATCTCCTTGTAGTCTCTGAGGTTTTTACTGCCTGTGCACTCATTTCACACTCTCTTATTTAATGCCTCCCACCGCCATTCAATTCATCAAGTTCTAGGTCAAGCCCAATCTCCCTCTGAGGTCTTCCCACCAAATACCCTAGTCTACATAGCTTCCTCTCATTTTAGAAATCATGTTACACTTCCAGTTGGTATCCCATAGACAATTATTACTTAATGTCTGCATTTATATAAATTCTATTTGTACAATTACAGTTTAAGTTTTATGTAAGTAGACACAATGTTTTACTTCTTTTGTGGCTCTTATATTCGTTGGCACACTGCCAGGCACATAATGCATACTCCTGAAATATATAATCAAGTGGTGTATTATAAATATTAATAATCCTCAATATTTTTAAGGAAAGAATATAAAAAGCAAGTGAGACAGATTCCAAGGAGGAAATGTGATAAATAATTATCATGTTAAACTTGATAAATGGATCTTTTTAATGGGAGTGTATCCTTTCAGTACACCTGTGTTCAAGAAATGTATAATCAGACTAGAAGCACAAGACACCTGCCACCAATTTAACATTTAGACACGACATCATTCTTTCCTATGATTCAGATAAGTTATTTGACCATTCAACTATCTAAGACTGTTTATTCCAGAGGTTTTTTTTTTCTTTGTCTAACCATCTCCTTGACCTTCCTTCTTGTTTGAAATCTGCAGCTTTGATACATTCTCTTCTTTACTGGAAATTCTAACTCTAAATATCCCAGTACAAATCTGGAGTTTAAAAAAGAACTTCTGGGGCATTGAGATAATTTTTCCCTCCTTTCCTAGAGCCAAGTTTCTTCCTCCATATTTTCCCAAATGCCACAGCCAATTATGACCTGAATACCTCAATGAATTCCAAGGAAAAATGCCACTTTGCTTGACTGACCTCATTGTTGGGACTGTCTTGCAAAAGGGATACTTGAACATTTGTTTTTCTCCTTTTAAGAAAATTCTACCATTAGACTATTTAAAATAATTTGTTTTTACTCCAAACCTTTTTTAGCTACAATTTCAAAAAGTTTTTTTTTTTTAATTTGGTTTTGTGTGTGTGTGCGTGTGTGTGTGTGTGTGTGTGTGTGTGTGTGTGTGTGTGTAATATTACCTTCCTATGTTTCACCAGTCCCCTTCTTTTTATTTAGGAGAACTGGAAAGAGTGGCTTCATTGAGACAATGAAGGCATTATGGATTCAAGATTCATACCTATTCTATGAAGGATCAGTGAAAGGTTGGCCATAGTTCACCTATGTGGAAACTTGGGGTTTTGATTACAGAACATTGGTCATCAATTCTGGTGTGCATTCAAATGATCTATGGACCTCTTTCAAAAATCTCTGTATCTGGCCCATCCTCCTGAGATGAACTTAAGAAAACCCTGAACACCATCAGGTAATAATTTTGTCTTTTTAAGAAAACAGATGAGTTCAATAAACTGTGACCATTGTTTTTAACTCCCTTAGATCTCTGCCCCCCTTTTGTTGAAAATAAACTACATATTACAACAGGAGAACATGCAGTTCCATCTCTATTTAGAATTGAGTGCTCGTTGTTTTAGGTTTCTGTTAGATAATACAGGAAAACAAGGCCCCAGAGCAAAGAATGAAGAAGATTATGGTATAATTTTTCATGAAACATCAAATTCTAATTATGCATACAAATATATAGACCCCTCCAACATAAAAACAATTTTTCAATTTCCCATTGTTCTTCCTCTACCAACAGAATTCGATTGTCACCTGTGAGCAGAATTTCCCTAGGTGTACTCTGTTGCATGGGAAGCTAGATCTGTTTATGGTCCAGAACTATAGTCATTCATGTCAGAAGGCTGGAAAGTTTTGAGTATCATTTGTTTAATTATTTAATACCTTGTTTAATAGGGGGAAAAAAAGAGAGTAAAACCATTTGGTTTCTGTTCTTTGATGTCCTGAAACCTGTGTTTCACTAGGATTCAAAGATTCATAGTAAGACCTCACCCAAAGAGGGGCTATGACAGTCCCTTACAACAGGGGTCTTACAACAGCAACTGTATATGCCACAATATGGCCAAGGTGTCTGAATTTTGTTTATTGAAGAATAATTGGCATACAATATTGTATTTATTTTAGGTGTACATCATAGTGATCCAATATTTATATATATTATGAATTGGTCACCACAGTGAGTCTAGTTACCATCTGTCACCGTAAAAACTAATTACAGTGTTAATGACTATTTTCCCTATGCTGTACATTGTATCCTTGTATTTTACTTATTTTATAACTGGAGATTGTACCTCTTAATCACCTTCACGTATTTTGCCCATCCCCTCTGACAACCACTAGTTTGTTCTCTCTATCTATGAGTCTGTTTCTGTTTTGTTCTTCAGTTTTATTTTTTAGATTTCACGTACCAGTGAAATTATGCAGTTTTTGTCTTTCCCTATATGACTTGTTTAACTTGGCATGATACTAAGCCATTCATGTTGTTGCAAATGGCAAGATTCATTTTTTATGGCTGAGTAATATCTCATTATGATATTATCACCTCTTTATTCATTCATCCGTTGATGTGTATTTAGGGTGTTTCCATAACTTGGCTATTGCAAATAATGCTATATTCAACACAGGGGTATACATGTCTTTTGAATTAGTATTTTCATTTTCTTCAGATATACTTAGAAGTGGAATTGCTGGATTATATGGTTGTTCTAATTTTAATTTTTTGAAGAACCTCAATACTGTTTTCCGTAGTGGCTGTACCAATTTACATTCCACCAACATTGCATGAGGGTTCCCTTTTCTCCACGTCCTCACTAACATTTATTATTTATTATTTCTTTTCTTTTTGATAACTGTCATTTTTCTTTTCTTTCTTTTCTTTTTGATAATTGTAATTCTGACAGGTGTGACGTGATACTGGATTGTGGTTTTGATTTGCATTTCCCTGATGATTAGTGATGTTGAGCACTTGTGTGTTGGTCATCTGCATGCCTTCTTTGGAAAAATGTCTTTTCAGATCCACTGCCCATTTTTTAATCAGATCTTTTTTATGTTGAGTTTAATGAGCTCTTCGTATACTTCACATGTTAACCCTTTGTTACATATATCACTTGTGAGTATCTCCTCTCATTCAATAGGCTCTGTTCTCATTTTTTTGATGGTTTTCTTCACTGTGCAAAAGCTATATAGTTTGATGTAGTCCCATTTGTTTATTTTTAGTTTTGTTGTCCTTGCTTGAGAAGACAGATCAAAAAAAAAAAAAAAAAAAAAGACAGATCACTAAGACTGATGTAAAAGAACTTACTGTCCATGTTTTCTTCTAAGGGTTTTATGCTTTCAGGTCTTACATGTAAGTCTTCAATCCATTTTAAGTTTATTTTTGTGTATGGTGTAAGAAAGTAATCCAGTGTCATTCTTTGGTATGTAGTTGTCCAGTCTCCCAACACCATTTATTAAAGAGACTATCTTTTCCCTATTATATACTTTTGCCTCCTTTATTGTAGATTAACTAATATGTAAGCATAGGTTTATTTATGAGCTCCCTATTCTGTTCTATTGATCTATGTGTCTGTTTCTGTGGCAGTACCATACTGTTTTGATTATTATACCTTTGTAGTATAGTTTGAAATCTGGGAGCACAATACCTCCAGCTTTGTTCTTCTTTCTCAAGATTGCTTTGGCTAACCACCTTTTGTGGTTCCATACAAATTTTAGGATTATCTTCTCTTGATAGTGACTGCATTTAATCTGTAGATTGGTTTGTATTATGGACATTTTTAACAATATTAATTCTTCTAATTCATGAGTATATCTTTCAGTTTATCTATGTCATCTTCAATTTCTTTCATCATTGCTTTAGAGTTTTCAGAGTATAGGCCTTTCACCTCCTTAGTTAAATTTACTCCTAGGTGTTTTGTTCTTTTTACTTCAGTTATAAATCGGATTGTTTTATTTTTCTCTTTCTTATAGTTTGTTTTTAGTGTATACAAATGTAACATATTTCTGTATTAATTTTGTATCTGCAACTTTACTGAAATCATTTATTTGTTATTTATAGTTTTTTGGGTAGAGGCTTTATGGTTTTCTACATATAGAATCATGTTATCTGTGAATAATGACAGCTTTACTTCTTCCTTTTCAATTTGGATGCACTTTTTTTCTCCTTTATGCCTAATTGTTCTGTCTGTGGCTTCCAATACTATGTTGAATAAATATGACAAGAATAGGCATCCTTGTATTGTTCCTGATTTTAGAGGAAAAACTTTCAACTTTTCACCTTTCAGTCTGATTTTGGCTGTGAGTTTGTCATATATGGCTTTTACTCTGTTGAGGCACTTTCCCTCTATATCCGCTATATTGAGAGTTTTTAATCATAAATAGATGCTGAATTTGTCAAATGCATTTTCTACATCTATTGATATGACTATATGATTTTTATTCTTCATTTTGTTACTGTAGTGTATCAACCACATTAATTATTTTGTGGATATTGAACTATCATTACATTCCTGGAAGAAATATCACTTGATCACAATATGATTCTTTTAATGTACTATTGCTATTGTATTGGTTTGATAATATTTTGTTGAGGATTTTTGTATCTATGTTCACTAGGGATATTGGTTTGTAGTTTTCTTTTTTTTTATAGTGTCTTTGTCTGGTTTTGATATCTATATGATGCTGGCCTTGTACAATGAAGTTGGAAGAATTCTTTCCTGTTTAATTTTTTGAAATAGTTTGGGGTGCCTGGATGGCTCAGTCAGTTGAGCGTCCAACTTCGACTCAGGTCTGACCTCACTGTTCGTGAGTTCAAGCCCCCCACTGGGCTCTGTGCTGATAGCTTAGATCCTGGAACCCTCTTCAGATTCTGTGTCTCCCTCTCTCTCTGACCCTCTCCTGCTCACACTCTGTGTCTCTCTCTCTCAAACATAAATAAACATTAAAAAAATTTAATTTTGAAATAGCTTGAGAAGCCTAGGTATTAACTTTTTAAATGTTTGGTAAAATTTACCTGTGAAGCTGTCTGGTCCTAGACTTTTGTTTTTGGGGAGTTTTCTGCTTACTGATTAAATTTTATTAATAATAATAGTTCTGTTCATATTTTCTATTTCTTCCTGATTAATTCTTGATATATTGTATACTCCTAGGAATTTATCCATTTCATCTATGTTGCCCAATTTGTTGGTGTATAATTGTTTGCAGTAGTCTTCTATGACCCTTTGTATTTCTGTGGTATTGGTTGTAACTTTTTCTCTTTCATTTTCTATTTTATTTATTTGGGCCCTCTGCCTTTTTTTTCTTGATGAGTCTGGCTAAAGGTTTATCAACTGTGTTTATCTTTTCAAAGAGCCAGCTCTTAGTTTCATTAATATTTTTTATTATCTTTTTACTCTCTATTTCATTTATTTCCATTCTGATCTTTATTATTTCCTTCCTTCTACTAACTTTGGGATTTGTTTATTTTCCTTTTTCTAGTTCTTTTAGGTATAAAGTTAGATTGTTTATTTGAGATTGTTCTTATTTCTTGAGGTAAGCCTGTATTGCTATAAACTTCCCTCTTGGAGCTGCTTTTACTGAGTCCCATGGATTTTGGAGCATTGAGTTTTCATCTTGATTTGTCTCAAGGTATTTTTGGATTTCCTCTTTGATTTCTTTATTCACCATTGGTTGTTTAGTAGCATGTTTAGTTTTCACATGTTTGTGTTTTTTTCCAATTTTCTTCGTGTAAATGATTTCTACTTTCATAGCATTGTGGTTGGAAAAAATGCTTCATATGATTTCAATCTTTTTAAATTTATTGAGTCTTTTTTTGACCTAACGTGATATATCTTGGAGAATATTCCATGTGCACTTGAGAAGAATGTGTATTCTGCTGTTTTTGGATAAAATGTTCTCTATGTATCTATTAAGTCCATCTGGTTGAATGTGTTCTTCAAAGCCACTGTTTCCTTATTAATTTTCTGTCTGGATATCTATCCATTAACATAAGTGGGGTATTAAAGTCCCCTACTGTTATTCCATTACTGTTATTTTCTCTATTTGCATCTGTTAATATTTGCTTTATAAATTCAGGTGCTTCTATGTTGGGTGTATAAATATTTGCAAATGTTGTATCTTCTTGTTGGATTGATTCCTTTATCATTATATATCCCTTTTTTTCCCCTCTTGGTACAGCCTTTGTTTTAATGTCCATTTTGTCTCATATAAGTATTACTATACCACCATACCACCTTTCTTTTCATTTCCATCTGCATGGAATATCATTTCCATCCCTTCACTCTGTGTGTGTGTCTTTAGATATCAAGTGAGTCTCTTGTACGCAGCATATAGATGGTCCCTTTTTTAATCCATCTGGATGTCTGAATTTTATTTTTTTTAATATTTGAACACATAGTGTAATAATGATTTCAGGAATAGATTTAGTGATTCATGACTTACATATAACACCCAGTGCTCATTACAACAAGTACCCTCCTTAATGTCCAACACTCATTTAGCCCATCTCCCCACCCAGTACCCCTCCAGAAACCCTCAGTTGGTTCTCTGTGTTTAAGCAGCCCTTATTGTTTATCTCCCTCTCTGTTTTTATCTTATTTTTGCTTCCCTTCCCCTATGTTCCTCTGTTTTGTTTCTTAAATTCCACATATGAGTGAATCATTTGATATTTGTCTTTCTCTGTCATTTGCAGCAACACGGATGGAACTAGAGTGTATTATGCTAAGTGAAATAAGTCAGGATGTCTGAATTTTAAAAGTTCCACAACAGAGGTGCCTAAGTGGCTCAGTCAGTTAAGCGTCCAACTTTGGATCGGGTCATGATCTTGCAGTTCATGAGTTTGAGCCCTACATTGGGCTCTTTGCTTACATCTTGGAGCCTGGAGCCTGCTTCAGATTCTTTGTCTCCTTCTCTCTCTGCCCCTCCCTTGCTCATGTTCTGTCTTTCTCTGTCTCTCAAAAAAATAACTAAACGTTAAAAAAAATTGTAATAAAAATGAAAGCTCCACAAGGGATATAGATATGTCTTAAAGGTTAAAATTTCTGGCTAGAATGACTTAAGGAGTTTATCAAAATATATGCTGTCTTATATTTTTGTCAAGAGCTGCATGGTATTGGAGCATATAGGGAGAATAACATTCCTTCATTTCCCAATTATTTTTGAGTTCCTCCTATTGCAGGCATTGTATTTAGTGCTAGGTATGTAGTAGTGTTGTTAGCATCCCTAGCTCTTGTCCTTCAGGGACCTTTTTCTTGGAGGGTATTAGAAAAAAAGATTTATGAATTTCTAGTTATTCTTTGACTTAAAATTGGGCACTTCTTAGTTCTAAGTCATTGAATGTATGGCACCTTGATTTCCTCATCAGTGAGGCAGAATAATAAGAGTTTCACAGCATTGTTATAAATATTAAGCATGATTACACATAAATATTCATGTGAAAATATAAGATATTATTTTTATTGATTCCCACTTGTATTCAGTTTTTTTCCTTCTTTCATTTTTTTAAAACTTTTCCATTTAGTCAGAGACACTTTGGCAATTACAGCTCCATTGGACCCAGTTTCTTTATCTTGCTAAGGACTCCAGGAATGCTATACAAATAAATTTTAAAATTAAAACAAAGTTTTAGATAGCATGACATTCAGCATCAGTAGGACTCTATCACAAATCTATCGTTTTGATCCAAGAATCTTACTTTTGGCTGTGTCATGACTTTGGAGACTTTCTTTTGGGTATAAACTGTTCAATGCAGGGTTAGCCGGTTTGCCAGTTTCTCATCTTGTACAAGTCGCTCACCCCATACGCATTGTGTCCTTAGCTCTGTGCTACAGTGCTCCCAGGAGGATGAGGAAGACATAATAATGCTGTTTTGATATGGGTGTTATTTGTTACAAATCCAAAAGGCATACAAATCTGAACTAAGAATGATAAGGGTAAGAGAAGATGAAAAATAGTCGGTTTTGTCATGCTAATGTTCACTTAAGATCTCATTCCTTTTATATCTCTTCTATATCAATTGGCACTTTCTAACTTGTATTAAACTTATGCATCATTTTAGGTGTTTATTGCTACCGTAAGAAATTACCACAAATTTAATGACTTAAAACAACACACATTTTCTACCTTATAGTTCTGGAGATCAGAAATCTGGCATGGCTCTCAGTTGGCTAAGATCAAGTTGTGGATAGGACTATATTTCTTTCTGGAGGTTCTAGAGGAGAATTCTTTCCTTGCCTTTTCCAGATTCTAGAGGCCACTCAAATTCTCTGGCTTATAGCCCCCTTTACCATCATAGCCAGCAACATTGATCATTTGCATCTCCTGACTATAGATGGAAAAGTTTCTCTGGTTTTGACGAATTATGTGATTAGGTCAAACCCATTCAAATAATCCAGGATAATCTCTCATCACAAGATCCTTCATCTTAATTACAAATCCAAAGTTTCTTTTGCTAGGGTAACATATTCACAGGTTATAGAGAGTAAGGAGTGGACATAATTGGGTGACTATTCATCTGCCTACCACATGTATGTATGTCTCATTTCTTCTACTAGATTGTAAACTTTGGAGGCCCCAAAATGTGTATCTGATGTGTTGTTGTATTCTCCACAGAACCTATCCAAGTGTGTTGCATAAAACAAAGGGTTCAACCAACATTTGTTGCATGGTCCAGGAAAACTCAAAAAATTTAAAAGATTTATTGGAGGCAATGGTAAACTTGTGGGGTTTCTGTAAGAATGGCTATTTCGATATATCCAAATCTCCTGGAAAATTCATGAACACTTAAATAATTTTATAAGCATAAGATTACAAAAATGATTTTTTATTTTCAGAGCTTACACGTGACTATAGTATATCACATATTCCAGGATGCTTTGATGGTGTTAATTTCCAGCTGGATTCCTGTCTTTCAGTAGAACTTATGCCTGAGTATTTTGCAGTGATGATAAGCACAAGCCAACAATTAGAAATCAGGTGCCATAGGAAAGACTGAGTATTGCCTATCAAATATCAGTCATAGAAGGGTCAAGGGGAAATTAAACATTATAGAGCTGGCTTGGGTTCTTGCCCTGGGCAATTAACTTGCTGATAATTTGCAATGTTCCTCTCTTATAGAATTTAATGTGATGTGTTGCTTGACTCCCCAAAGGAGTAGATTTTAAGAAATGTGTCTTGTACGGTTTGTATCACATAGAGTTCTGCAAGTTGTGCAAGGCAGCCACAGACTCTGGAATCTATAGCTGGCAAGAGAAATAAATATTTCCGCATTGCATTTAGCAATTGCTATGTATTAAGGCAATTTTGTTTAAAAATTATTAAGGGCTTTGTAGCACAAAGACCCTGTTAAATTACACAGAAAGGATTAGATTTAGGGAGTGGGGTAGACTGGGGGATATTGGATATGCAAGCACAGATGGTCTTGATCGACTCATGAACATACCAGAGCCAAATGGGAAATATATGTTTTGTGTGGTTACATATGTTGTAAAGAAAATTGCCCCTGGTTCTTTCCTGTAAGAAAGTATGAGGAGTGAAGGGAGGGGGAGAGAACAAGATCATGTGGGGAAAGATGAAGCAGACCAGCATATGTAGCAGATGTCTGGAAAAGAGAGAGCAAAGAGAGGGTGATGAGGCAAGGGAGCCAAATTCCTTCCTTGGAATGTGAGTAACCAATGAGGGGAGGAATCTTCCATGTCAAGCACCTAAGTCACTGAGTGGGTATCTGTTTTATAGATAGTTGACTTGGAATCTAGGTGTAACTCTCCAACCACGCTGTCTGGTTTAGGGTACAGATTGTCTTCCCATGAGAAATGGGTTGGTGCAGAGTTGCTTCTAATCCACCCAATTCCTTCCTTTTCCACAGAGACCTCAGATACTGGGAAGGGTGTAGGCAATCTGTTATTCTGAGCTCTGTTCCAAGCCCTTTACAGATCTTACCTCATGTAATCGTCACAAGAACATTAAGCAGTAGTTTGTAGAGTATTGCCCCATTTTACAGACTAAGAAACCTAAGCACAAGGAGGTAAGTAACTTGCCCAGGGTCATACAGATAGTTGGTATTGGTGCAGGATTTGTAAGTGAGCAGTCTGGCTTTAGAGTGCCCAACTTTAACCCTTCACTGCATGTGTCAATACTCTATGGTCTTAACCTGTTCAAACTTAATGAATCCCTTGAGAACAGTAATTACATGTTTTCATCTTTTATAGTCCTCATAGAAATTAGCAGAACATTGATATACAAAATAGGTGTTTCATTTCATAGTAAATAAAGTATTAGAGTTCTAATATCACTTGTCAGAAACTGGAAAAAGCTTGATTCTTGTTTCCCCGTTAACAGAGTTGTGTTGTAAGAAGGAAATGAGCCAGTCTCAGTAACTCCAGAGCCAAACTGACAGAGAACTGGAGAGTTAATCAGAATGCAACAGTATTTTTAATATCTTCAGCTCTGGTGATACATGGCAACCCCAATGGTATTCTGCCATGTTCATGGTTCCTTTTTCCTGCTTCCTTGTTCTCTATGTATTTTTTGCTGTCTTCAGTCTTCTACCCCTTGGTGTGTCTTCTACTCTTTCCTTTATTTCTCAAATCCTTTTCCCACTGCTCACTCTAATTTTGTACATCTCCCAGTCAGATTCCAAGTGAGAGCTTTGATGGGATCAGTCATTCCACCATTTGGTTGAGTAGATTTCCACAGCTGGACCCTTTTTTGGCCTTTGCCTAGTCTATGGATGGCTGTCTTTGGATTGGACAACATTCTTTTGCTGCAGAAGCTGCAGTCAGAGTTGGGGGAGGGGTGAGGATCACAGGATATAACGTATAGCAATCTATGGATGGAGAACCACCCTAAAGGGAGCCATGGGCTTGGCAGAGACCTCAAGGCTTCTCAGAAAGGTACATTATTTGGCTTGTCTTATAGAGTCACATTCATGAAAATGGGCAAAGTTATAGCCACATTAGTTTGAAAATCTAAGAAAATGTGGTGCCCCCGGTCTGCATAATAAGACAATAAGGGAGACTAAGAACAACTTTTCAAACAGTGCTCTGGATCCTAGACTTTAAAATAGTGCTAAACATGCTTTCAAAGTGTTGAGATGAAACAGATGATTTAACCTCCAAGCCTCATTTACGGAATCTGTTAATCAAACCTAAAAACATAGCAAAAGATAAAAACTAAAAGCCTATAACCTACCGTACATACAGTTATTCCAGTTGCCAAGGGAATATATGTTGTTGTTGTTGTTTTAATCACACTCTTAGTGATAAATATGATATTTTGTCTTGGCACAATATAAATCAAACTCATTTAAGAAGTTTAGAAAGTTACGGAAATAGTTACAAAGAGCATTCTTTTTTGTCACAATTGTAAATTTGTAATCCCCTGTTCCCTTTCAGAATGCCATATGGAAAAGAAACAACATTTTAAATGGGTTTCTGAAGAACTACAGTTGACATGAATACCAAAAAACTTCATAAAACCACTAAATATTTGGCTGGTGTGGAGTCTACTGGAGGTTTTAAAAAGTCTGAAGACAAATTGTTATGTTAAGAGAAAAAGTCTTCAGACCATGGCTGACCTATCAACTGACCAATAACTTTCCCCACTGAGCATTTAAATCACCCAGCCTTCAGAACTACAGACTTCCCTAATTAAGCAGCTTTTCCCCCAATGGTTTGGAATGGGTCAGCGTATTGCGTTGGCTTCCCTGGCATGAGCACACACAATGTCTGGTCTGGTCAGCCTTCCAAACCGCTTTCCCATACATCAAGGATCCAAGATAATTTCACTAGACACTCTAAAGTGCAATTGCAATTTGCCAATTTCCACTCATGTACCTTCCTAGAAAACAGAGATCTACACACAGCCCATGATATTTTTGCACATAGACTGAGATATAGATCTTGATAGTTGTCTCAGAAATCTGGGAATGGATATGCTGCTAGCTATGGCAGTAAATGAAGCATCTTTCATATTTGGCATTGGTGCACAATTACAAAGTGAATAATAAAGAAAAAGGGGTTCATATTTGGGATTACAGTATGAACGTTTTTGAAAAGGCTTCTAGAGGTAAGAATATAGTGAATTCAGAATCAGAGGGCAGTATGGCATTACAGCAATAGGGGTATAATGGACTTTCCTGGAGCCATAAGTCCTTATAGAATTTTCAGGTAAAACATATTTACATTCAGATTCCAAGTCAGCAGTTTCAGTAAAATTGTGTGTGTCAAAAGAAAATATATCAACAGTTGGTTCGTATTCTGATTTACTTGGACTTTGCAGTGGTGAGAATTCTGCTATTCTCCTTATGCTAGCCAGGGCCGAAAAATACTTGTTATAGAATTTCAGATGGTAACAAAGCCAGTCTGGTTTATTCATAACAAGTGCTGTGAGAATTGAAGGCAAGCCACTTCAACTGAATAGAGAAAAATGGGGCATCTTTCTGAACATCAGTGGAGAAATCTGTAAATACTTAGCTGTTCTTCAATCTGTGGTCACATGTACACCTTTGACTTCATTCTACTTTATGAAAAGAACTGTTTGTCTTTTGGGCATAGAGGGAACAAGCTTCCCCTCAGATTCTCTCCCTTTCAGATTCTCTCCCTTTCCCTCCCAGATCAATATATGCTGGTTACTCTTATCCCCTAACTTCATGGGGCTGCTGAGAGTTGAGCTTCCCTTATGTTCCTATGTCCATTGATGACAACTCAGGCTGAGCAGCTGGCCAGAGAACAGAAAGGTCAAGGCCACTGTCAGATCCTGCCCCTATTTGGCACATTAAGCCCCAGCTTTGTCCCACATGGATCGTCTCCTTCTCAGTCTCTGGGGCTTGTAAATACCAGGCTCTATTGACTTGTAGTGTATCTGACAGTTCTAGCACTGACATCTTTTGAAATCTAGCTATATTTCATCTGGCTAAGAATTTCTGTGGTATGAGTAGACTGTGTATAAGCTGAAGCTAGTACCTAATAAATTATAAAAGACTCCACTAGTGTTTGTGGAGGAGTACATGAAGTTTATGTGATAGCTATTACTTTTGTAAGGCTAGAGGGAAATGAAGCTTATTTCTTGGGGGACAACATTTAAGTCAGTAGCCTTGGATAATCATGTATGGCATAAAGACACATACTGAATATGGTAAAATATAGTGAGGAGGATAGCTGGGCTATCCAGCTATTGGGGGAAGACTGAAAGGATAAGGAATGGATGAAAAGTTTGCAGAAATAATTTTACCCTATTCCATGGCTACTTGTGCTCTCCTAGTCAATCCCTCATCTTGGACTGATCAAAGAGCCCCAGAATAGAGGGGAGCAGTGGGAGGAGACTGGTGAATCCTTCTCCATTCTGTACTTTTCCCAACTGTATGAGAAAGCATTCTGGAAATAGAAGAATATATGTATTCATGTCTCTAATAGCTACCAAGGCAGAGGAATATTCTTCATCTTATTCTATATTTCAAAGTTAGATTATTTGTCAAAACCTCTTTTTAGCTCTATCAGTCCATGATTTCATAGTTCTTTGTGCCTTCAGTGCTCCTTTTATTTTTTTTCATTTGTATTCCTCATAGCATCCTGGTGATCAGTACTATGATTTCTGCCTAGAAGATGAAAGCGGGGCTTGAGAAACTATACGACTTGAGCAATTCATCCCAATAAACAGTGATAGAACCAGGAAGCAAGCTTAGTTTCTGGAACATGTTCAATTGTGGAAGCTACTAGACCCCAGAATAGCCTCCTCTTACCAGTTCCTACTTTTTGTTTCATTTGCATTCATTCAAGATCTATCTATTATGTGGGTCCACTGCCATGTTGTTATTCTAAAGTAGAAAGTCTTAAGCCTTGCTGTTCACTCCAAGTTTAGCAGAGTGTCTCTGGGGAGTGTTTTAAGAGAATAAAGTATGCCCTGTAACTGTTGCTGAAGAAGAGACACAGGACTCAAAGCCAGGAATTCCTTGCCAAATATAAGCTTCATGACATGAATGAAGCCTCTTGGTGCCTAAGTTTCTCCATCCGTATTCTCTGCCTGCCCCAACCTCACAGGAATATTATGTGCCTAAATAAAAGGAAAATATCTTGACCTACTTAGATTTGATGAGCTCTAAGTTCTCTTCCAGTTCTGAAATGCTATTACTCTTTTTTAATTTTTTTTTTAACGTTTTATTTATTTTTGAGACAGGGAGAGACAGAGCATGAACAGGGGAGGGTCAGAGAGAGGGAGACACAGAATCTGAAACAGGCTCCAGGCTCTGAGCTGTCAGCACAGAGCCTGACGCGGGGCTGGAACTCACGAACCGTGAGATCACGACCTGAGCTGAAGTCGGCCGCTTAACCGACTGAGCCACCCAGGCGCCCCATGAAATGCTATCACTCTTTACAATGAGTAGAGATGTTGAAAAAGGGAGCCCAGAAGAGATTTCTAGATGATCTACCAGTAGATTTTTACTTCTACCAGTAAACAAATGATGACGGTTCTCCAGCTCCTATCTCATCCTTGTCAATAAGAGTCATTTAGGTGTAGGAATTTTATCCCTAGAGATATTAATTGTGATAAAAATCAATGGTCTTCTCAGTCCAGCTACCAATGCTATAGTTTCAACAAATGGTATGTCCTTCAGTCGAGAATTTGAAGCAGAATCTAGGGCGATTCCACCCTTTCTTCAAGGAAGATTCTGTTGTCCCTGTTTCTTAGTTTTAGTTTACTCCTTTCTTTTCTTCTTTTATTCTCCCAGTGATCCTTCCTTATTCTTTACTTGTGCAGACAGCTCATTAGAGCTCTTTCCACTGAAGTTCAGCTCAGCTATAAGATCCATTGTCTAAAGATTACTGACCTCTTAGTCCAAACTCTTACCAAATGGCATCTGGATAACTTAATCAGGTCTTCCTGGGATATGGGCCCATTCTAGTTAGAATCAGCTGTAGGAAGAAGAGAGCATGGGCATAAAACATAAGCATGGATTTCCAGTCGGGGTCCACAAGCAGTGCAAGCAATAACAGGCAGGTCCACATTGGTTTCCAATCTATAATAAAAGAGCTCCTCGACCAAGCTCAATACCTAGTTTTGGTTATAGATGATAAAAATTTTACTTTGAACACATGCTGTTTTTGGAGTCGGGAAGTCTTTGTTCATGATGTTGGCTCTCTACCTATTACAAACTATGTGACTTTGTTATTACTTAACAGCTTTACCATCTGTAAAAGGGAGAGAGAATAACATTGGTATCTTCTATCCACGTCACAGAACTGTGTGAAGAAAATACGCCAAAAATGTTTATAATTTTGTGAATTTAGACGATGTCATGAATGTTTATCTATTTTTCCAGTTTTATTGAGACATAATTGACATACAACACTGCTTTAGTTCTAAGTGTACAATATAAGGATTTGATACATGTTTACATTGTGAAATGATTACCACAATAAGTTTCATTGACATCCATCACTTCAAATAGTTATAATTTTTATTCTTGTGATAAGAACTTTTAAGATCTACTCTCTTAGTAACCTTCAAGTATACGATACAGTATTGTGAACTATAGTTACCATGTTGTACGTTACAACCCCAGAACTTATTTATATTATAACTAGAAACTTATACCTTTTTTTCCCAGAGAGAGAGAGAGAATACAAGTGGGGGAGAGGGGCAAAGGCAAAATGAGAAAGAGAAAGAGAGAGAAAGATAAAGAGAGAGAAAGAGAAAGACCTTCACCCATTTATATTTTTGAATTTTTTGTATTTTTAAAATTTATGTTATCTTCTCTAATAAAATAAAATCATACTCTATGCTCCTAACTCTTATTTGGCTATTTGACTCGTTGAAATTACTTCTCCCACACACCCACACCAGGGAGGTTTCCTTTAACAACTCATCTAATGAGCACCTATGTTGTAGCTTCTTTTTCTGCTTTGTTATTACCCTCAGCACCTATACTACATGTCATTCTATCCTATATTTACATGTTTTATTTTCTTTTCCTGTTTTTAGAATTTGAGCTCCTGGAAGGCAGGGGCTTTATCTGTCCTCTTCATTTCTGTATTCTTTGCACATAGTAGTACTTTCTCTGAGTAGCAGATCCTCAGTAAATGTTTGTGAGAAAATATTGATTAATATGAGTGAATGTCCAACAAATAATAATTGTTAACTTTTCTCTCTGCTTCTGGTTCTGCTTTTGGGCTCAAGTGAAGTATTTTTATAGAAATAACAGCATAGACTAAAGCAGCAAACCATCCTACAGTCACTGTAAATGCATTTAGAAGAAAAAGGTAACCAAATTTCTATGATTTTGAAATGTCATTTAAAACTCTGTTTTCTTCTAGATTTTGAGAACTTGACCCTATAGCTCTAGGTTTTACTACCAGGGTCAAATCCTTTGCATGGTAAAACTTCACCAGTTCATCTCCACCTGCAAAGTTTATAGTTGTTATTCATTCTTCAAGTGAGCATGTAAGACTCATGGTCTGGTGGTAAGCAATTGAAATTCATGTTCCACACATGTAGTGTGTGATATGATTTCTCTTTCCATGAAAGTAAATGCCCAGAGGAGAAATAGCAGGCACAGCTCTTTGGTCAGGACATGATTATTTTCTTTTCTAGTTGTTGACAGGCATGTTTAGACAGAAATACGTGAAGAAAAATCAAAGCCACGCTGTCACATGCAGGCTGCTCTACAAGTGAAGCAAAGCAAATACCTGTCCTGCCTTAAAAACTTGCCACTATCTGGGGTGCCTGGGTGGCTCAGTCAGTTGAGCAACCGACTTCGGCTCAGGTCATGATCTCACGGTTTGTGGGTTCGAGCCCTGAGTTGGGCTCTGTGCTGACAGCTCAGAGCCTGGAGCCTGCTTCTGATTCTGTGTCTCCTTCTCTCTCTGCCCCTCCCCTGCTCATGCTCTGTCTCTCAAAAATAAATGTAAACAAAAAAATTTTTTTTTTTTTTAAAGAACTTGCCACTATCTGACATTCGTTTTGTTTTTGTTTTTGTTTTTGTTTTTGTTTTTGTTGGCCATTTGGGACCAGGTATCTCAGAAGGTAGAAGCTATGAAAATCATTTATAAATATAAATGAGAGAAAAATCTAAACTTCATGAGGTCAGCTGTGTCTAAGGTACACAAGGAATGCCAGACTTATTTATCCATGATAGTTTTTCCTTCTGACTCAGAACAGATGCCCAGTGTATTCCATGGGGTTCTGTGACATGCGTCAATACAAGGAAAGTAGTAAAACATGTAACAAAAAAACTAAATAAGAAATTTGTTTTCTTGTAAAAGAAAAAAAAAAAAATGCCCTTCATTGAATACAGAAGAGTGGGACTTTCTATGGACCTGTCCTCAACTTTCTTTTGCAGTTCCACTCCCTCTGCCTACTGAGAGCTCGATTCCTGAAGGTCATATAGATTTCAGGGAGCAGCTGCGTGAGGCCATTAGTCTCTGCTCTAAATGGAGAATTTACTCCAGATCACATCTGCTCTTTGGAACTTGTCCCTGCTGCTTAGTTCCTAAGTGGACTGATGTCCACTTGCATGTTTAATGCCATATTTAAGTACCTCTCTGGCTGCCATTCCTTACACATGACACAACAAGTTAGATAGTTCCAGAGTTGGCCGTACATGAAGTCAGGGGTTTGTGCACGAAAGTGGCAGCGGCTGGAAGCATTATTACTTGAGTACTGAGTAGAGTAGAAGAGATACAAAGAGTCCAAAAACACATGGAGATTTCTTCTTAGTTGTATGACAGACTTCTTTGGCATTGTTGATTTGGGGAAGGTCCCAGGAGACCAGGGCTTCCCCACATCTTCTCCAGAGGTCTAGAACAGGAAGCCTGATGTGAGGGGGTCAGGACAGTTAGATTTCCTCAAGGACTCTTACCAGCCAATGAACAGTCCTGGTTTCCTCAAGGCCAGTGTCCTTGATAATTACTATATAATATATTGGCTTCATTTAGTTATTCATATTAGTAAAACAGTTCCCAGGAGATCCTACTAGCTGATGGGTCTCACTATCTGGAGAGACAGTATTACAACAGCATGATTGCTCTATACAATATTCAGCTGGGAGCAAACAATATCACTTGACCAGAGCTGTTTTTCTTGTTATTAGATCACATTTCAGGGATGGAGATGATTCTAGGGATGTTATTCAGAATATTTAAAAGTCTGAGTGGCTGAGGCCCATCAATCAAAGTGGAAGTCTGACTAATCAGAGTAGACAGCCCTTCACCCCCAAGAAAAACCCAGTGGGTTATACTGGGATGGGAAGATGGTCATGTTTATTTCCCACCAGGAGCTCAGGTTCTTGTCCTAAGCTTCTAAACCCTATCTTACAATACTTATCATATACTACAGACCGCTAATCAACAATTGCAGACATGTCATGTTAAAAAATATTTGATTACTTTTATCCTTAATATCACTCAACATTAAGAATTTAGCTAATATAAAAAGAATTCCACTAACATAGAGTTATATTTCACCTCCAATTCTCACCTCATTCCCAATATTCTAATTGAAGATTAACTACTGCTCCAAAAGAAATATCACTTGAACATCTCTCATACTAACTTCCCTTTATAGTTATGTAGCTAAGGCCTCAGCCTAGATCATAGTCTGAATCTGATGCTCCTCTAGAGTGCTGAAACAGCCCTCGCCACCTGCTGACACTGAGATTAACTTGGAATTTTCCTTTTACATATACTATAAAGTTTACTTACTTAGAGAGTTCCCATGAGCAGGGGAGGGGCAGAGAAAGGGAAAGAGAGAGAATCCCAAGCAGGCTCTGCACTGTCAGCACTTAAGTGTCCCTCCTTTTAGACACATTAGTACTAATAGACTCATCCCTTTATCATTCCTTATCATTCCCCACTTTGATTCTGTTATCATTCTATTCCAGACCACAGTCTTGTCAGTGTCCTGTTTATAATGTTAAAACTACTGAAGCCATTTATTTATTTGTTGCTTATTCATTTATTTACTTATTGTCATTGAGTATATCAGAACTGGTTAGACTATTAGATTAAGAGATATTCATTTGACTTTTTTTTTTTTTTTTTTTTTTTTTTTGTATCTCTGTGAAAAGTCCCCCTCTGGGAGGGTATCAGTTGCTTCAAAAACATAAAGGGAAGGAAGAAAGAAAAAAGCAAAATAACAAAAGACAGATAAAATCCTATCAACAGTAAAACAAGCAAATCTTATTTACCTATATCAGCTTTTTAAAATCCATTCTTGCTTCCTAAAAGTCTTAAAATCTCAGCACAGGGAAAAACAGCAGATAAAATAACACTTTGTGAGTCTTCCTTTCTATTTGTATCTATTTTCTCCTCTGTTGCTCTTGACCAGGGCCTCACCTTTCTTGTGCTTTGTTTGCATACTTTTTCTTATCGCTCAGGGTTACTGATTTTTGCCTAACTTGTCCATTGAATCTGGAAACACGTGTGGAGCTGAAGTAGTGAAGGGGGTGTCCAGACTTGCCTTGGGCATTCGGGCATTGCTTCCCAGAACTCCAAGGTGAAAGGTGAATGGAAGCCCCCACCGGCCCCACCCATTTATCTCAGCTTGTAGTCTTTCCCTTCAAAGCTGCCTTAATGCTGATTTCTTCTATAGGAAAACCTCATTGGATGGGGAAGGGGAACACCATGTCTTCCCAGCCGTTATTTTCTACCTTTTCCACCATGACAACTTGCAGTGGACCCGGTGGCATTCAGTGGAAACAGATGTTTCCTCTTTCTCAAATGATCTTTCGTATGTTAATATCACTCCCCAGGAAGCCGTCCTTAGACATCCCAGAGCATTTAACATACAATGTAATACAACATTGCAGTTGAGATCTCCTACTGGACAGAAGTGCTTGCAGCCCCTGTTTTATTGTACTTACTTCTTAAATTTTATTATTATCTTTTAAATCTGTTTTCTCAGCACTTGTTCCAGAGCTTTTGCTCATGATAGGTTCTTAGTAAATATTTTGTGGAATGTAAAAATAAATTAATGACTCGATAAAAATGGAGGGGCGGCTGGGTGGCTCACCTGGTTAGTTGGTTAAGCATCAGACTCTTGGTTTTGGCTCAGGTCATGATCTCCAAGTTGGTGAGAATGAGCTCTGCCTCGGGCTTTGTGCTGACGGTGCTGAGCCAGCTTGGGATTCTCTCTCTCTTTCAAAATAAATAAATACACTTAAAAAATAAATTATTTTTAAAAAAGAATGGAGTATGAGCATTTTCTATCAGTTCAGAAAAACTCTTGGTACTTCCTCCTCTTTACGGGCATTTTTTTTTCCTTATCTGTAACCTGGGGAAGAGCAGGGGTGGAGTGGGAACTAGTCACCACTTACTATCAATTATGTAGGGTTAAGGTCTAAGAAGTAATGAGAAGGAAATTCGTGGAGACAGATAATATAATTTGAAGTTGTGTGTTCATTTATGGAACTGTGGGACTCTCCTTTATTGAACAGGGCTCAAAAGGACTTGGGAGAAAGAGAAAATAATTGTTTTTCATTCCCTTTGGATACAAATACAATTCGGTAAAATATAAATTAAGGAGTCAAATTAAGACCTTTTGTCTACGTAATTTAAAATTTGCAGTTCTATAGCATTTGTGAAAGTGCAAATTCATGCTTTTAGTCATGAAGATTAGAGAAAGAAAGGAATTGAGGCTCATCTAAAAAGGAATTGAGGCTCATCTAAAATACACATTTCACACCATTTTTGGTGTGAAAAAGTGACTGGATAAAAATTTCATGGCTTTACGTCAGTTTCCCCATCAAAAGTGAAGATACAGGCAACTGCTTTTCCTACCTTATGAAGGCACATGCAAATTAGGTAAACATGACAATAAATACTTTTCAAAACATAACAAAATGTAAAATATGCTATTTTCTGAGACTATTATCTTCTATTCCAAGGCTAACTGGGCATTCTTCTTTCAGCTGCAGAGGTAGGTATGAACTTTCTGATTTTTCATTAGCAGAAAAGGGAGTATAAAATTTCCCTGTAAAGAAAATGAAACTAGTAGCTGATTGGTTTGAGGAAATATGGTTATCCTGTCTAATTTCCTACTGCTTTCCCGCAGTGCAGCACTGACGATGATCTTTAAAAATCTCAGGACACTGAGCAAATTCATCCTTACGACGCCTTCAGGGAGAAAAAAGTAGTGGTGCACACAGGGCTTCTCTGGCTGGCGCAGGCTCAGGTAGCAAAGCCAACCATAAAAAATAGCACGCCGTCACATAGTTGCAATAGTTTGATCTTAATCGTCAACCTGTGGATGTGAAATCTTAACTCTCTAAGATAACCATTTCCTCACTCAAAGAAATGGAAGAATCGGGCCAATTTTGTCACATCGTATATTCCTCTGCCTTCTTGGCACACTTAAACTATCTGTACCCTGCTTGCCTTGGATTCTTTCATTCAGCAATTGTACAATTTCCAATTGCAAGACACTGTGCCTGTCTATCGTTCCCTTATTATAGGTGATGTTTTGGGGAAGGTCAGCCATGTGGTGAGAGAAACCAGAAATAATAGTAAAAATGCTCACGATCAGGCACCTTACTGGAAATAATAGTGAATACTTCTATGGTACCTGTAGACACTGTACTCGAGATGATATGAATTTATTCAATCCTCACTATAATCCTATGAGGAACATTCTAGAAATACTTCACTTCACAAATGTGGAAACCAAAGCACAAGAGGTCAAGTAACTCACCCGGGGCCACACATCTAACAAAGTCAAAACTTGAGTGCAAAGGTCCAGCTCCAGAGTTTGGTTGATTGCTTTAGCTTTAGCTCTGAGAGAAGGGTTTAATTCTGGCAGTTTGAATAAGTAAGATGATGTCTTAGTAAGTGCTTAGGTTGCCAACAAACATTCCTTTTGAATGTCACTCACAGGAAAATCACAGTTAAGTCTACATAACAATATAACACAATCTATCCCACGCTTTTGAATGTCTATTACACTTAGTATAAGTATCAGTGGTATTTATACTTTTGCTATTCCAGATGGGTAAATTTTGCCTCTCCATTAGATTATAAACAAGTGAAGAAAAATAACTCTTTTTAAAATATCTATCTAACCTTTCATTTGTTGGTTTACACGGCCTGCACAGTGTAGGGCGCATGATGGGCACCTGTTAACAACAGTGATTAGTTCGCTCACGTTTTCCCCCTTTTCTTTTGATTCATTTACTTTTTATCTTCTTGCTCTGAGAATTTTGACAGAATGTAAATTGCCTCCGCTGCACTCTATTCAACCCTTGAATAGCATTCTCTTCCAACTAAAGTAAGAACATATCAGCTTCCTTTAGAAACTGCACTACTGAGAAAAGAAAGAACCAAAAGGCAACCTTGGGGTAGTGGAGTTAGAGCAGTCTGGACAAGCCACAGCGGCACATATTTCTCACACATAAGGGATCAAATACAGAAAGACAAATAGTACCCCCTCCCTGCCTCAATAGTGCTCAGGAAGACTTATCCATAGCTGCAAGGACTGGTGCCTCAGTTATGTGGGGTCTCTCTTTACCTGAATCATTAGTGCAGTTGGCAGGGCTCATGGAAGCCTGACTACTCCAAATGTTGATTCTAAATATGGAAAAGAGTAAATTCATTTGGAATCTGGAATGCAAATGACTCCTTAAACTATAACGTTTTTGTCCAGGCATGCCATGTCTGTGCTCAAATTTATGTGGACTGAAAAGAAAAATACACATAACACAGGCAAGTATGAAGGTATTCTGTTTAATAAGCTAGGATAAATTCCCTTTGCTTTCCTAAATTTTATAAAGAAAAGAGATTTTTCATGAATGAATTATAAGAGCTTTGAGATTGAAATGGAAAGTATATTCTCCCTTGTGGGCCTTTGTTTTCCTTATTAGTAGAGATGAAAAGAGTATTTTTTTTAATCTCTTATATTAATCATTCTACCCTAGCCATACAGTATTGGTTGATCCAAAAAAAAAAAAAAAAGTATAAGAAGTTCAACTTGAAATTTTGAAAATAATCTCATAATAGATGGTAAGATAGATTACAATTGAGAGATGGAATGCAAATTCTTGTAAATTTGTATTTGTCCTTTTAAGATAACAGATTTGCTTCTTAAACAGACATATAATAGGAATTGTGCTAGGCAGTGAAAATACAGCAATGAACACTTGTCAAGAATATACCCTGAAAAGCTAATTAAATGTTAACCAAAGGAGAGTTAGGTTGGGGAGCAAAGGCACTAAAAATATAGGTTTCTGCCTGCCTGCCTGTGTTGATACTTTATATTTCTTCTAATATACATTTGTAAAAGTTTTTTGATTTAGCTGAGGAGACTTTAGACTCTGACAATTTGTATGGGAGGGAGAAACACCAGGCTGCTTTTGGGAGGCTCACTTATGACTTCAACACAAACATGGTCAGAGGGAATGGTAATGACCGGCACTGCATGGAGGCTTCAGTATGGGAATGGAAAAGTAGGTTCAATTCTCGTGACTTCCAAATAAGCCAAACTGAGCCAGAACTCTCTTAGGCATATCCAACAAATCATGTGTGAGCCAGTGCTCTCCAGCAAGGCAGAGATGTGTGACCTTTATGTGTGCTAAATGCAGTATCCAGGGAACTATAATAATATGACCACTTTTTTATTGGAATGAGGTTTATCTCACTGCCGAAGATACATAGGACCTTGATCAAGAGAACTTGTCAGTGGATTATTAGGGGGAATGGAATGTTGTGGAAGTATTTAGCTAACATTTTAAAACTAACTCTTAATTAAAAGCACTTGTGTTGTGTTTTAATGCTGGTATTTGTTCTTGGATGAGTTCTTTATTGCAATTCTTATCAAGTAGCCCAAATAAGTGTTGTAAATATAAAACATATTTACATATATTACATACATAAACATATATGTACCAAACATAGCCCTATGCACATACTGTATGCTGGATTTTATTTATATATTATTTTTCATTGTGTCCATTCATCCAGTCTTAAAAACCAAAGAAAGAAGCTTAACATTGCGTGGGTGTCTGTTTTTCCTTTAGCTATGCTACAAACTACCTGATCCTTCCAGGAACGGATCAAGCAAAGTTTTAAAGTGTATGTTCTTGTCTTCATTGAGATTTTTTCATTATAGGCACTCATTGCATACTTTTTAAAAGTTTACATTAGCATCATCTTCATTACTATAATCATGATTTATTTTTTGTTCATCGTTTGTGTGCATAGAAATGGGAGACCTGGGATTCTAGTCCTTAGTAATTGAACTCTAATAGCAGAAAGAAGGCAAATAAACAGATAACATTTCTTAGTAGTTCCTCCACATACTTTTAGTTAAATTTCTTATTTATTCTTCCAGAATGACTGCAAATATTAGAGACAGTAAGCAAGGTGGCTTGGTCTTCCAAGTCATAACTATAAAATAGGTTTTGAGCAATCTTTTGAATGAGTGAAAAGATACAAAGAACAAGGTCAGTAAACTGTGGCCCACACACCAAATGCAGGTCACTGCTTGTTTTTGTAAATAAAGTTTTATTGGAACACAGCTACGTAGATTTGCTTATGTATTCTATATGACTATTTTCACACTAAAACAGCAGGGTTAAATATTTGAAACAGAGACCCTCTTGCCTACAAAGCCTAAAATATTTACTATCTGGAAAAAGTTTGTAAACTCCTGTATATAGAAAAAGGGGAGGGCATTCCAGTCAAGAGCATAACGTTGCATGCCTCAAACTTGAAAGCATTCAGGTAATCAAGGAATACTTTGTAAATGACTTTGAGGTTAATTCCTGGGACCACTGACTTGAATAATAATTTGTATTTGCAACAGACTTCTAAGAAGGAAACTAAAGTCCAAATGATTCTTCAATTCTTGGTAAAATGGATTGGAAAGTCTAGAAGCTGAGAGATAATAAAGAATTTCAGATGGAATTTATCGAACACAAGTTGTCATACAATCTAGTATATTTTTTTAAATTTAAATCCAAGTTGGTTAACATATAGTGTAATAATGATTTCAGGAATAGAATTCAGTGATTCATCACTTACATATAATACCCAGTGCTCATCCCAAGCGTCCTCCTTAATGCCCTTCTCCCATTTAGCTCATCCTCCACCCAAAGCCCCTCCAGCAATCCTCAGTTTGTTCTGTGTAAGAGTCTCTTATGGTTTGTCTCCCTCTCTGTTTTTATACTATTTTTGCTTCCGTTCTCTAATGTTCATCTGCTTTGTATCTTAAATTTCACATATGAGTGAAATCACACAATATTTGTCTTTCTCTGACTTCTTTCACTTAACATTATACACTCTAGTTCCATCCACATTGTTGCAAATGGCAAGATTTCATTCTTTTTGATTGTAGCATTTGTTCATTTAAAAAAAATTTTTTTTGATGTTTATTTATTTTTTTTTTGAGAGAGAGAGACAGAATGTGAGTGGGGGAGGGGCAGAGACAGATGGAGACACAGAATCCAAAGCAGGCTCCAGGTTCTGAGCTGTCAGCACAGAGCCCAACATGAGGCTCGAACTCACAAGCTGTGAGATCATGACCTGGCCGAAGTCAAACACTTAACCGACTGAGCCACCCAGGCGCCCCAGTATTTGTTCATCTTTAATTGTTACCCCTATAGACAGTAGGTGAATCTGGAAATTATGTTTTACTTTTGATATTCTCAATTTCAGATATCAGTAGTATTACAAAAGGAGGGAAATCTAGCCATGGAAAGTAGCATTCCATGGATACAGGGGAAAAAATGCTGAACTTTTACCATGAATGGGTATTGAAGATTATGAAAATTTTTTTCTGTATCTCTTGAAATAATTAATGGTTTTCTTGTTATTTGGTTAATATGATGACTTATACTGATTAATTTCCAAATATAAAATCAGTGTTGCTTTCTTGGCATAAACTGTACTTGATTATGCTATATTCTGATTTTAGTATAACTAGATATGGTATTCTAATAAATGAATTTTTGAATGTATGTTTATAAGAGACATTGTTCTGTCATTTTATATTATTTTTTAATTGAAGTATAGTTGACACACAATGTTACATTAGTTTCAGGTATACAACATAGTGATTCAATAATTCTGTATGTTATGCTGCACTCACCACAAATATAGCTACCGTCTGTCACCATACAATACTATTATAATACCATTGACTATATTCCCTATACTGTGCCTTTCATCCCAATGACTTATTCATTCCATAATTGGAAGCCTGTACCTCCCATTCCCCTACAGCCATTTTGCCCATTCCCCCAGTTTCTTCTCTGTATTTATAGGTCTATTTCTGCTTTGTTTGCTTGTTTATTCATTTGTTTTATTTTTAGGTTCCACATGTAGGCGAAATTATATGGTGTTTGTCTTTCTGTCTGCTAATTTCACTTAGTGTAATATCCACTGGGTCCCTCCATGTTGTTATAAATGGGAAGCTCTCATTCATTTTTATGGCTTAGTAATATTCCCCTGTGTGTATCTACCTTATCTTCTTTATCCTTTCATCTATCATTGGATGCTTAGGTTGCTTCCATATTTGGGCTATTATAAGAAAAGCCACAGTAAATAAAGGGGGGCATGTATCTTTTTGAGTTAGTGTTTTTGTTTTCTTTGGGTAAATACTCGGTAGTAGAATTATTGGATCCTATGGCATTTCTATTTTTACTTTTTTGGAGAGTTTCCATACTGTTTCCATAGTAGCTGTGCCAATTTACATTACCACCAACAGTACACAAGCGTTTCTTTTTCTCTACATCTTCATCAACACTTGTTTCTTTCTTTTTTGATACTGACCTTCTGAATGGTGTGAGGTGATATTTCATTGTGGTTTTGATTTGCATTTTCCTGATGATTAGTGATATTGAACTTTTCATGTGTCTGGGTGGCCATCTGTATGTCTTTTTGGGAAAATGTGTATTCAGGTCCTCTGCCCATCTTTTAACCAGATTATTTGTTTTGTTGGTGTTGAGTTGTATAAGTTCTTTACATATTTTGGATATAAAACCCTTATCAGACATATGATTTGGACAAAGCATCTCCTCCCATTCAGTAGGTTGCCTTTTTGTTTTTTTAAAGTTTTCTTTGCTGTGCAAAAGCTTTTTATTTTGGTGTAGTTCCAATAGTTTGTTTTTGCTTTTGTTCCCCTAGCCTGAGGACATATATCTTATGTCTTTGTTTGGATAATAGATTCATAAGTTTTTCTTTCTCCTCTATTTTCTGAAAGACTTTGTGTGGCATTGGTTTTATTTCTTCCTTAAATCATTGGTAGAATTCACTAGGATAACTATCTACCAGTTTTCTCATGGGAAGATTTTGAATTACAAATTCTATATCTTTTACTTGGTTCTTTTGTTTGGTTTTGTTAATTTTTTATTTTTTAAATTTTTTTTTTCAACGTTTTTTATTTATTTTTGGGACAGAGAGAGATAGAGCATGAGCGGGGGAGGGGCAGAGAGAGAGGGAGACACAGAATCAGAAACAGGCTCCAGGCTCTGAGCCATCGGCCCAGAGCCTGACGCGGGGCTCGAACTCACGGACTGCGAGATCGTGACCTGGCTGAAGTCGGACGCTTAACCGACTGCGCCACCCAGGCGCCCCATGGTTTTGTTAATTTTTATCTGTCAAGGAATGTTTCTATTTCACCCAAATGTTGAATTATTTTACATTGAATTGTCTAAAATATTGTTGTTATTATCCTACTAATATCTGTGGTACCTGTAGTGATGCCCATTCTTTCAATCCTAATATTGGTAATTTGTATCTTTTCTGTTTTTCTTGACACTAGAATGTGAATTTTTTGATTTTTTTCTCAAAAACGCAGTTTTTAATTTTATTTATTTATTTATTTTTAAATTCTGTTCCATTCTTTCCTTCTCTTGTCTTCATTATTTCTCTCCTCTACTTACTTTGGGTTTAATTTGCTCTTTTTAAAAAAAAAAAAAATCTCTATAAACTCTTATGGCCTATTAGTGACTATTGATTTTAAACCTTTTATTTTATAATATAAACATCTAAAGCAATAAATTGACCTAAAAAAGTAATTGTACTCACTGATTTTGACATGTTATATTTTCATTTTCACTTAGTTCAAAATATTTTCTAATTTCCTTTGGGATTTTTTTCTTAAATATATGGGATATTCAGAACTGTAACTTTACATTTACAAATATTTGAAGATTTCCCTCTTAGTTTTCTGTTATTAATTCCCGATTGAGTTCTATGTTAGAGAATATATTGTGTATTTACCAGTCTTCTCCAATTTATTAAGACTTATTTTATAGACAAGCATATAGTCTCTCTGAGGCAATCTTTAGTGTGAAATTGAAAAAAAATGTATATTCTTCTGTTATTGGATGGTATGTTCTATAAATGTCAGTTTGATCAAGCCATTTGATAATGTTGTTGAAGTTATCAGTATTTTGGCTGATTTCCATTTACTTCTATCAATTACTGAGAAAAAAAATGTTGAAACCTCCAACTGTAATTGGGATTTTGTCTATTTTCCCTTTTTTGTTCTTTAAGTTTTTGCTTTGAAACTTTGTTATTGAGTGCATACACATTTAAGGTTGTGATTTATTTTATTTTATTTTTTTGGTGAGCAAACTGCTTTATCATCATGAAACATACCTCTTTACCCCTGATAATATTCCTTATTCTGAAATCTACTTCGTCCAATATTTATATATGCATGTCAGTGTTCTTTTGATTCATGCTTTCATGGTATGTTTTTCATCCTTTTACTAATAATCTATATTTTTAATGTTTAATGTAGATCTTTTCTTTAAATCAAGACTTTGACAATCTGTGCCTTTTAATTAGTGTTTACTAATTTTTCATCTAATGTAATTATTGATACATTTGGGTTTAAATTAGTGTTTACTAATTTTGCATTTAATGTCATTATTGATACATTTGGGTTTAAATCCAGCATATTGAATTTATTTTCTAATTATTTCATGTGTTATTTTTTTCTTTTCTTACCTTTTACAGATTAATTGAATATCTGAAATTGAATATGCCATTTTATTTCCACTGCTGGCTTATTAGCTATACCATTTTGTTCAATGGTGTTTATTTTTTCTTTAGAGAGAGAGAGCAGGAGCAGGGGACAGGCAGAGAGAGAGGGAGACAAAGAATCCAAAGCAAGTTCCAGGCTCTGAGCTGTCAGCACAGAGCCACATGGTGGGGGAAAGGTGGGGTTTGGAAGACTCTAACTCACAAACAGTGAGATAATGTCCTGAGCCTCTGAAGTCACATACTTAACCGACTGAGCCACCCCAGGCACCCCAAACAGTTAATTATCTTTTAAAGAAATTTATAAGTTAGAAAAAACTGCCTTTTATTCATTCATTGTTTGGATTTCTGGCACTCTGACAAAGCAGTTTATTTTGTTTTTGAAGACATTTACTTTGGTTGAACTCAGACTGAAAACTATGCCTTTTGGATAACCGCTCAACCTTCAGTTTGATTTTTTTGTTCTTAGTCAGATGGCTTACAGTTGGCTCCATGCATTCATAGCTCATGGGTCATCCAGAGATTTAGGCAGAATCTGTGGCACTCCCTCTTTAGTGTGTTCTGTTTCTGGATCCCCCCTCACTTTCTAGCAGTTGTTCTTCAGGTTTTCAGGCCTGAAAGCCATAGTGTTTTCTACCAAGTTTTAGCCATCTCCCTGCTGCCAAGTAACTTGCTCTCAAGCTAAAAGGTGCATAAAAAATTTACCTTCTTCCAGTTCCAGAATCTACCTGATGTTTTGTCCTATCCAATTTTTTTCAGATAATTTCTTTGGCATTTTGTCCAGATTTTATGGTTATTATCTGCAAGAAAGTTAAACTAATAGAACTTGTTTGTCTATGCTACAAGGAGACCTACTTCTGTGTTTGTTAGCCCTACATAAATACAACCTAGACTCAATGGGACCCCTGTGCAGACCTTTTTTTTTTTTTTTTTTTTTTTTTTTTTTTTTTTTAATTTCTAAGTGCCTACTTTTAGGAACTTTGTCCCAAAATTTCTAGCTGCCTCCCCAGATTTGATCCCCATCTTCTCAACTCAGGGTCACCAACTGCTTTCTCTGCATTTCCCCACTCTGTATTTATGTTTGGTAATTGGTCACAAGCAGAAAGCCAATGTAAATATAAAGATCATCTATGTTTTTTCCCTTCTCTTTGGAATCCCAGTCCTGCATTTTCTGTTTTCTCATATCTGGAAGCAGTTGTTTCATATATTTTTCCCAGCAGGAAGTTAAGTTCAGTTCTTTTGTTATTTCATTATGGTTGGAAGAAGTTTTGTGCCTTTATTTTTAAAATACAATTTGAGGAATATAATCAATAATTATGTCCATTTATACATATTTTGATCTCTCTTCCTAATTTTTAAAAGAGCTGTAACTGTAGAATATTTGGAAAATCCAGAAACAAGAAAATAAAATCCTTCAAAAATCTAACCAACAATAGACAATTGCTACTAACATATGGATGTATTTCCTGGAGTTCTTACAGTTTTCTTTTTAAGACTTTTTAACATTATAAATGTGTATGTGTATAATGTAAATATAAATATGTGTAATTATTCTATCTTATATATAACATATATACTATAATAATTTTCATACATGTAATTTACAGAATATTTACAACATTTTGAATAGTTATTAAAGGATCACTTAGAGATCCTAGATAGAAGATAATGGACCAGGGTATGATGACAGCTAATATTTGTCTCTGGGTGGCTTATGTTCTCTCTTCATTAAGCAAAATTACTCAGACCATTTAGTATGACTTTTGACCATGCAAAAAACATCTACTCAAGATACTTAGCTACGTTTTGCTCTGTGTGGCTCTGTTTTATGGAGATGGGTAAGGACAGTTTCTTCTGGCAAAGTGCTTCATGCAAACAGTTTAGACACTTTTTGCAACTGCTAAATAAAAAGAGCTGAAATGTTGTATCTTATATTACAAAAAATAACAAGAGATTCCAGCTACACTCTGGGATAAACTGTTTGGTTTTAGACATCATACCTGGACCTAGCAAAGTAGTGGAATCCAAAGAAAAAATTAGGAGAGAGTACCGCAAGGGTGAGTGTTCCTCCAGGGCTGCAATTTTTTTTTTTTCTTTTAAGATTTTATTTTCAAATAATCTCTACACCCAATGTGGGGCTCAAACCCACAACCCCAAGACCAAGAGTCACATGTTCTACAGACTGAGCCAGCCACATACCCCTGGGCTACAGAATTTATCAATCAACATTATTTCTCCATCACTTATCCATCAACATAAGCCGGCTGGAGCTCTAAATGTATTACGGGAGAGCTTTTTATGGTTTCCCTTCAATTGCTGATTTATCTTCTGCCTTTTTAATTTTATTCTTTCTTTTGAGACTGTATTTTAATTTTCTTTCTGCCTTCCTTCTTCTATTTCCCCTTCCCCGTCTCTTTCTTGTATCCTTCTCATCTCATCTCATTTAGTCATTTCAGACGTTTCTCTTATGACTTTCTGCATCCATTAAAAAGAAAACATGTCTTATATTTTAAAGAGGAACCAACTGGGTGGCTCAGTTGGTTAAGCAGCCGACTTGGGCTCAGGTCATGATCTCTCAGTCCGTGAGTTCGAGCCCCGCGTCGGGCTCTGTGCTGACAGCTCAGAGCCTGGAGCCTGTTTCAGATTCTGTGTCTCCCTCTGTCTGACCCTCCCCTGTTCATGCTCTGTCTCTCCCTGTCTCAAAATAAACAAAAAAAAAGTTAAAAAAAAAAAAAAAGAGGAGATCAAAAAATGTTAAGACATTTTATTTCTCTTTCAATAATATGTTGTTTCCAGAAGTTTATTCTTCCCTTCAGAATCTAGGGAAATTTGTCCTTTCACTTGTATGGTTTTCCCATGAATCCCATGTTGTTATCTTTCTTTTTACTTCTTCTTGAACAACGAAAAGTATATCCAGAACAGTGTTTGCCATCAGACCAACAGGTAAGTGAAGCGCCTTTGCCTCTCCATTTTCTCTTAGATAAGGGTCTCGTCTCAGATCTACACCAAGGTCAGGTGGTCAGTTTGAATTACAGTTCCAATTCCTGTGCTTTTCAGTTTTGCTGAACTGATTTGGGATTTTTTTCAATGCATAATATATGGTTAAATGAGTAAAGTACATAAAATAGAAGAAAAAACTACAGTACCTAGTTTGATTGTTACAAAGGCTCTTCTCAATGATGCTTAGATGACAGTGTGGTTTTCAAACTGTAGTCATGAATTAATCAACATCATAATACAGAGTTTTGGACCTACTCCCAGACTCCCTGCATCACAGTCTTTAGTATTAGGAGGAGGAAGGGCTGGAAACCTACTTTTTGAACAAGTTCCCCAGATGAGTTCTACACTGAGAACATCTGCCATGATGCTTTACTTGTGGGCATTTCATGACTTGGGATGCATCTCTACTCACTCAGTGTGACCTCTCAATATGTAAGATATAGACCAAGAAATACTGATGGCTACAAGTGTAAAGAGGGCCCAGATATGATCATCACACACACACACACACACACACAAAGTAGCATCATAAGGGGAGATAGAGGCTGCCAAGTGTTCTGTCTGGTAAAGTCTTTTGTCCGCTCTCTGGACCAATGAACAGACTACAGGGAGAACTAAAGGGATTATTTAATTACTTTCTGGGGAATGGATTTGCTTTATTTCAGTTCCACTATGTAAACAATCCACAGATTGTAATCTTTTCTTTATTTCCTTTGGTCTGAAAATAGA
This sequence comes from Puma concolor, assembly GCF_028749965.1. Lineage (NCBI taxonomy): Eukaryota > Metazoa > Chordata > Mammalia > Carnivora > Felidae > Puma > Puma concolor. The sequence goes on from NC_141675.1 coordinate 112,959,264, forward strand.
GAAATTTCTGCCTAAATTGTCACTGCGATTCTGGGAGCATTTAACTTTTTTGGTGTCTACATCCTCGATTTTCATAAAGAGTTGAAAATGGCTGTTAGGGATTATTTACTAGATGACATTTTATAACAGGTACTCTTTTTTTTTTTTTTTTCAGTTTATTTATTTATTTTGGAAGAGGCAGAGAGAGAGGATGAGCGGGGGGAGGGACAGAGAGAGAGAGAAAGAGAGGGAGAATCCCAAGCAAGGTCCATGTTGTCAGTGGGTCAGCATGCAGAGCCTGAAGTGGGGCTCCATCTCATGAACCATGAGATCATGACCTGAGCCAAAATCAAGAGTCAGATACTTAACCAACTGAGCTACCTAGGCGCCTCTCATTTCTTTTGTTACTGAATTATATTCCACTTTCTAGATGCACCAGAGTTGTTTATCTATTCATCCATTGAAGGACATCTTGATTGCTTTCAAATTTTGGCAATTATAAATATTTATTTGGCAATTATGAACAAAACATACATGTGCAGGCTTTTGTGTAACATAAGTTTTCAACTAATTTGGTTAAATAGCAAGGGATAATTGCTGCATCATTAGGTGAGAATATGTTAGTTTTGTAAGAAACTGCAAATTGTCTTCCAAAAAGCTGTACCATTTCTTATCTTTTGATTTTTATCATATAGAAGTTTTAAATTTTGATTTAGGCAAATGTTTCACTTTTATGATTTATAACTTTTGTTTTTTAAAAAATACTATAAAATCATAAGAATATTCTGTGAAATCTCTGTGACTAATAGTTTAAAATTTTGTTTTTATGTTATTTTCTTGAACCTGGCATTTCTGGCCTTCTACACTCTGTCTCAAATCTAGTTTTGCCTCTTATCTTCAACATAACTACACTCTTCAGGCTAGATCAGTCTGCCTGTTGATTTCAAAATGAGTCATCAGCAGCCTCACTTCTGTGCCTTTGATGATGCTAGTTCCTTTGCCTAAAGATTTCACCTCTGTCCTTGTCTTGGTTTAAATTCTACTCTTCCTTTGAACTTGAACTAAGTTCAGCTTCCCCATTGTGACCTCCTCTGACCTTTTTTCATTTGCTTTTAAGATCTAGGATGAGATATTAACATTTGGGCCAAATAATGTATGTGTATCTTATTAGCAGCCTAAATATAATAAAGGACTCATCATGGGAAAAAATACCACATGTTAAGGATTTTCTAGATAGTGTTTCATTTATTTATATATTGTGGGAACTCTTAATTTTTCACACATCTTCTAATTTATTCCTCTGCTGGAAGTCATGTGATGTTCTATTTGTCTTGGAAAAGCAAAGTCTATATTTTATTCCTCATTAAAAAGTTATGCTTGGTTTAGACATTTATAAGATGAAATGATAATGTTTTGTGGTTACATAATATCTTCCATTTGATATACATCACTACCCAGTGTTCAGTGGATCGTAGATTCAAATATCAGTATATATTATTCTTTCCCACATCAGTGGCATTTCACACATAGTGTGAGAATCTGTAGTCCAGATAAGCCACAATAGGGGAACAGCCAACATTCCTGTTCTAGAGGAGCTTGAATTTTTGGCCTGGGTGTGGCTTATGACTTTCAATTTAGATCTGATCTTTTTACATATCCCAACAAATTTCCTAACCAAGTGCCATTAGTCAGACTTTCCCCCTCACGATCTCCCTACACCCAGACTCTGCCATCTACATCAATGACTGCAGAGATGCAGAGCCGTGTTATCCATTAAGTGTTTATCTGGGTGGACAAAAAGATAATTCAGTAATATCAGTCTGCTTGGTATTTAACTGATTTTCCCAGCTGTGATAGGCTTTTCTGCAGGAATGTGTCACTATAAAAGTTTTACAAATATTTATCAAAAACACCCTGTTGTCTTTCAAACAAAAAGTTTGGAGATTCCTCCTTCCACCAACAGAATGTCATGGGTCTAGATAAACTATGACGTTGTCCCTTAAGAGATTGGGCACATTGAGGATGAAAGCATAAGATAGGCACAGTAATTATGGCATAATGATTCCATTCACCAAGGTCAAAGAACTTGAGACATTACAAAGCAGACTCTACCTCATCCAAGTTTTGCTCTTAGTCTATTATTTTCCTCTTGAGAACTTTCCTCTGATGACAAAGCTGCTGCTGCTTTTTAGATAAGCCATATTACAAGGATTACAAATATTCGTTAATATTAAATAACACTTCATATTGGTGGAATTATTGCATCATTGATTCTTTTGTCTATTTTCTCAAAATTTTAACTATTAGAATTTTTAAAAATGTATTTTTTAAGAAAACTTATTTTTTAAAAGATTATTTTATTTTTAATGTTTTAATTTTTTAATTTTAAGAGAGAGAGCAAACACACAAGCAAGAGAGGGACAGAGAGAGAGAGAGAGAGAGAGACAGAGAGAGAGAGAGAATTCCAAGCAGGCTCTGCAGTGCATAGCCTGACATAGGGCTAAAACTCAAAAACCATGAGATCGTGACCTGAGCCGAGATCGAGTCAGATGCTTAACTGACTGAGCCACCTAGGGGCCCCTAAAGAAAAAGTTATGAACAGAATACCATGAAGTTACATTTTCCACCAGAGTTAGGATCCAAAGTGGAGAGTGTAGAGGATTAAATTTGTATAGAATCAAAATTAATCCTAAGTCTCTTAAGAAAGTACACATTGGAGATCAACACAGCATCTCTCAAGTAGCCCAGTGCAACTCATTTTATTCTTCAGCATTGGAATAGGTCATTTATGTTTGGGCTGAACACAAGGTAAAGTAGTTGACTTGTACTTAAGTTGTGTAAAAAAAAAAAAAGTTGGGTTGTAAAAAATATGCACTTTTTACACAATCTAAATCTAGTAAGAATGTACATTTTTCCACTCTCTTAACCTAGTGAAGAGTGATACACTGTGAGAGATGCTATGGAACTGAGATCACCAGAGGAAATAGCACAGTTCAGCTTCCCATATTATACTCTGACTATAACATTATTAAGTGGAAGAATGGATGGAATTGGTGAGTTTGGATTTTGGTTGCCTTTGTCTTATTTTGGCTCCATGTAGAGCCTGCCTAGTAGTGCTTGTCTGGTAAATTTGTGTAAGTTACATACTTAAAAATATAACTTCACCATAAAATTGGTAAAATTCTCACCAATAATTTACGAGTATAAAAATGTCTTTGATATTTAGTGTGTGCTGTTGGTATCCAGTAATAGTAACAGAATGTATGTCCATATGTCATAAATTGGCTTCAAATATCTACCTATAAATTACTCCTCCAGCATATCTTGCTAGCTTGCTCTCATCCTTAAGCTCCATGCTTACCAAATGAGTTTCTGCAGTTGCCCAAAAGACCATGGCTTTTCTAGTCCCATATGCCTTTATATGTGCTGTTTCTACTACTCAGGACCCAGTGTCCTGATTCTGCTTCATATTCTAAATGCTCCAAACCCACCTGGAGAAATGCCACTCATCTTTTCAAAACTAGATCAAACATTGATGCCTCAGTGGAATCTTCCCTGATTCTGTCATATCACTGCACTTAATACATGCTTCAATTAGAGCATGTGTGCCATATTTACTTTTATGTCTGTCTTTTTAATTAGATTATCCATTTAAGAGCAATGTTTGTGATATCTGATTTGGTATCCTCTACATTAACAAGAACTCATGAGTCACTCCACGTACAATTATTCAATAAATAACTCATAGATATTATTCTCAGGATGTTAGATACAGAAGGAAATAAAGAAAGAAGAAAGAAGAAAGAAAGAAAGAAAGAAAGAAAGAAAGAAAGAAAGAAAGAAAGAGCAGTGCCTGATTGAGTGTAGATAATCCAAGCTCAAATATCTTTTTCCTCCATTATGTGGTCTGTCTCAATCTTTTTAAATGTATACACCCCAAATGCAATCCTCACTGTAGTCTCCATAGAATCTGATGTTTATAAAAGAAGAGACACACCCACATGCTTTCCAGGAACATTCCATAGAGGGTTTTTGGTGATTTTGATGCAAATCCTACATACTTTGGGTATGCCAGTGGCCTGGCATTTATCTTCCCTATCAGTTGAAACCACACACTTTAACTCACAATTCAGTGGAAAGCTGATTTCCCACCCCAAACGGGATGTAAGCCTAGTACCAGTAGGCAACCTGGAGTGAGAAGAGAAGCTCTGCTCTCTCCGAAGATCTCAGGAAGGTGAAGTAGACTCAATGAGTCTACTGAATTTTAAAGGTAGAGTATAGCCTGATGAAGGGAAGATGTCATTCCTATCCCAAATCTTCTAGCATTTCCAATCACTTTAGAAGCTAGTGTCTGTAAAGTTAATACGCTAGAGATGGCTTAATTTATTCCTAGGCCTTCCTACAAGTATTTGAAATTGCATGCACTGTTTTTATTCACTTTATTTTTAAAAAAATCCTGCTAAAACAAGAGCATCCATATAACTAGTATTGAAAGAACCCACTTTAATTGTAGAATATGCTAGTTGAGAGTGGTTTCAGAAAACATATACTTTAAAGCCTCTTTTGACATATAAGGAAAAGCAGCAGGCCTGAAAAGATGTTATGACGTTCCTCAAGGTCACCTAGCCATACTTTATTTCCTGGACTTCAACCAGCTCTTTTGAGTCTCAGACAATGTTCTCTATTTTAAAAGGTGATGACATTTAGGGTTAGATTGAAATAAATATCAATAATTTGGTATAATAGAAGATTATTAAAAATAATTTTGGACTGCAAATAAGAAATGATAGACATTCTCTTCAAAGAATATGTGTATACATAAAGTTGATTGAAGTTAGAAAAGATACTGGTGTATAGCCAAAGGAAAATTGCTATCAAATGTAGAGTAGCGCAAGTGAAATAAATGAATCCAGTTAAGATGTCTAGGTTTTCAAATGGCTCAGTGTCTGTTATCATTTTTAATTCCTTTTTATTAAGTCATTAATTGTTGAGTAATACATAAAGAGAAATGGCCAAGATTAAAAATAGATGAAAGTAATCTCATGAAGATATTAATTTTTCCCAGGAAATAACTATGATTGCTAACACAAAAAAATTATTCACATGTGTAAGTCATGTGGAATCTCTCTACCCTAGAGTCTTAAAATCCTAGACTACATGGATGATTGTAATTGAGGGCCATGATGTTTTATTTCTCTGTCTTATACTCTTATAGAATTTTACTCTAGAGTTTCTAACCAAGTCAGATATTAATGTATACCTTAGCAATTGTCTTATAACCAAAGAGTATTGTGTTGATTCTGTTTCTAATAGTTTGATTTACCACATAAATAGTGACCAAAAGAACTAGTCCTTGTCTGAAAAATGTATTCAAAAATATTAAATTTATTAATTTCTTCTAAAATTATGTGTAAACTAGACATTAGTTAAAATTATCAGTGAAAATTTTTTATGCTGGGCCAGTCTGAGAAAAAACTGATGACCAGAAGTCTTTTGTTTACTTTCTTACAGCCTTCTTAAACATTCATGCCACTCCTAGGATTTCTAGAACCTTTAATTATGGAAACTTAGTGGAGCCTAATTCCTGCATTAATCCTCTTAATGGCCTTCCACATTCCACATCAAACTGTACTTCCCTGTATCTCATCTATTCAAAGCTCTGATGGTAAAATAAAAATTATTCTGGAGCGAATGTATTATCTTCTCATTTAACTCTTATGTAAATGTGGATTTAAGCAAAGTTTCATGGACAAACCACAGGGGATGAGATATATTTGGGATACTAGTTGCTCTTAAATCAGACTCCATAGGGAAATCCCTATCTGAAAGTTTTCATGTTGTGTTAGTTTCTCTAGAGAAACAGAACAGAATATATATATTTATGGAAATATTTATTTAATGAATTGGCTCATCCAATTATGGAGGCTTAGAAGTCCCACAATCCTCAGACAGCAAACTGGAGCCCCAGATATAGTGGTATATAGTACCAGTCTGGAAGCCTGTAGGCTCAAGACCCAAGAAGAGCTGAGTTTTCATTTTGTGTCTGAAGGCATAAAAAGACCAACATCCTAGCTCATGTAGTCTGAAAGGAAGAGTACCCTCTTACTTAGCCTTTTTGTACTATTCAGGTCTTCAGTTATAAGAAACAGCCTCACAGAGACACCCAGAATAATGTTTGATCAAATGTCTGGGCACATTGGCGTTCAGTCAAGTTGACACATAAAATTAACTACACGTAGGCAAAGAATAGTTATTTATCTGCAAGATTCTAGAGACCAGACTGGGAATAATGGGCAAAACTCATGGGAGGCCTATTTGGGCTCATTATAGGAGGAAGTTTCTAACAGTTACAATTATATGAAAAAGAATGACTGTTTTGTTAGAGGGTATGCTTCTAGATCGTCATGCTGAAGCTGATCTGTAATGGATTCTTTAGAAAGAGTTCCTGCTTTGAGTGAAGGTTGGACTGCAACCCCCCCCCCCCTTAGAAGTTTCTATTCCAGAAAACTGCGATATGCTCAGTATTTAGGGGGTCAGTCTTATTTTCTTGAAATCTCAGTCAACCCTCTGTTCTCCATATACAGCCAGGTATCTGATTGTGTAGTTAATTTGTTAAGGAAGTTCTTCCAGAAGTTGATGAGGAGCTGTGGAAGAGAAGTCAAGCCTAGTCCTAATCTCAGCTTTTCTCCAGGTTAGGCTAAAACAAAAACTACATGCCAGAGCTGAACCCATAAGCTATGAGTTGTCCTGACAGATGACATCTCCTGGGGAACTCCCCCATCTCTGCACCTGTAGGCAGAGCAACTTCAGTCATCCAAGAGCATTACCCTGAAGCATGGTGCAGGAGTAAGCCATTAGGAGCACAGTGCCAAGGAGCTGAAAGACAGACACACAGAAAGAAACCATTAAGGGATTGTGAGGGGGTCTAGGCAGATAACTAACAATGCTTCATTTTAGTTTGGAATGATATATGCCCCCAAATTCCAGTTGTGCTAGGGTTTAGAAACTATGCATATGATGTGAATAGATCAATTAATGAAACAATCAACCACTCAAAATCTTACAACCAAAACCAATTCCTATTTTTAATTTTATAGGGAAAACACTTTTTCTAATATATTAGGCAGACTCTATGAGTAATTAATTTCTCTTTGAAATAAATATCAGTTGGGTCCTGAACTATAAGAAACTTCTATGTTGCTAAGTTTTTTGTTTTTTGTTTTCAAACTATCTGGCAGTTGAAAAAATTGGGGATGTGGGGGAAATGGGCTTCCATTCAGTTCTATGTTTTTCAAGAACAAAGCAAAGAGAGTGAGATTGACGTCTTGCTGACTGTTTAATAGCCAACATTGCCACCTGCTACCTTGAGGCAATAAGCAGTCTGTTGGCACCCTTGTACTTGATGAGAAAACCAAGGGATGATGAATAGCCAGGCCCCAAAATCAAACAAGGTTCACAGCAGTGGCTGGCACAAGATGAAGTGCTTGTTAAGGAAATAGAATGGCGAGTTGAAGCTCCCAGACTATTGATCAAACTTGTTTGTAGCCAACAATCAGTGTTTTGCTTTTGCCTGCTAGAATCTCACTACCTTTCCTGGCTCAAAAGGAAGCCAAGGACCCTTCATCTGTTTACACAGACCATGTGTAACTACAAACAGAACTGTACAAAGTTTGTTCCTTTGGAGCCCAGGCATCCATGTACTTCCCCTGTATATATGCCAAAAAATGAATGTGTTCACTGTTTTTTATTGCCCTGTGGGATCTTGCTACAGATTTACTAGTGGTATGACTTAACCTATATTTCCAACCTTCAAATGGAAAAAAAAAGTTTAAAACCAGTAGTTCCTTTTACTGTTAATAGAAACTGGGACTTTTTTTTTTTTTTTTTACCCCATTTTGAATGTTGAAAGACCTCTCCTTGGATTCATCAATTTCACTTTATAGACTTAACTGAAAAATTGATTAGCCCACAAAGTAAGTAGCCACACCTAGTAAGGTGCACCTTAGATGTGGGAAACCTCAGCATTAATAGTTGTTAAATAGAAACACACTAACATCAGTAGGGAAAAATATGTAACTCCATTCATGAAAGTCTCAAGATAAAGGCTATGTAATAAGAAGAGTTTGAATCCACCCATTAATACACAAGGTTTCGTGTCATTTTCACAGTGCTATCTGGCCCTTTTAGATGATTGATCTTTCTGTGCCAAATCTTCAGGTTTACATACTTCCTATATTGCATTATCATACTGTTTTATTATTACTCTTATTAATCAAAATGTCTTTTCTAGATGTTTAAATCCTTGAAGGCAGTGACTTCTGTCTTACTTATTTACTTAATTTTAGCCCCCAGTGCAGTACACAAATAATAAGTTCTCAGTAAACATATGTTTGATGAGAGAATTAATGAATGGAAAATATATAGCAAAAGACAGGAAGAAATGAATCCTCAAGCTACCTGTGGTAGACAGAATTCTAAGATGACCCCCAATGCCTCACCCTTATGGAATCTCTTCCCCTTTAGTGTGGATACAGATATAAACATGATGAGATATCATTCCTGCAATTATGTTACATTATGTAGCAAAAGGGATTTCTGAAGCTGTAGTTAAGATGATTAAGTTTAATGATAGATTTAAATACTTCAGATTTTGATTTTAGTTACTGAAAATTTTACAAATGTACTTAAATTAAGGTGACTGAACAGCCGATTCAGGATTAATAAAAACAGAGATGATCTAGGTGGGCTATACCCAATCACATAGCCACTATAAATTTGAATTTGGAGGCCAGAGATAGAAGTCAGAGACTGGAAGCAGCAACGACCTTATTTTGCTGGCCTTGAATGAAAAACTGTCATGTTTAAAGAGAGGGCCATGCGTCCGGGAATGGCAAACATCTTCTAATCTTACAATTGCAAGAAACTGAATTCTGCATGAGGACTAGAAATTTGCATGCTTTGTTCATTGATATAACCTCAGGGCCAAGAATAGTCCCTGGCACATGGTAGACTTTTCATAAATATTTGTTGAATAAATCATGGTTTTTTAGTTGGGTTGAGTTGCTTGTTACATTCTGTTGCTGTACCTACTGCAGTTGTGGGGGTAGGGAAAGTGTAAAGTAGGATCATTTTACTTGAGGAATTTTTAGTCTGTTACTTATAAAATAGAGAAAAATGCATAGAAAAAGACAATCTGAACAAGCCTTCCTTCCTTCCCCCAGTAGACTATTGAGTGCTATAGGGGGAATATCATAAGCATTGGAGTCAGACAAACTTTTGTACCCACGTTCAGTGACTTACTGGTTGTCATTCCATCAACAACCCCCATTCCTCATCTGTTGATAGGGACTAATAATATCTACCATGTAGAGTTGTTGCAAGAATTAAAAGCAATATATAAACATGTGGAGGTGTTCAATAAAGAGTAATATCATTTTTTCACTGACTTAATAACTTCTAGCACTTTAGTCTTCATATTTCTTATACCCTTAAATAAAATAATTCTTTTATGTGGATAGGCATTGACTGATTCCTCTTGGGAATATTTATTTGTATTATTTTAGGTCTATCTTTAAAATGTATTCTTCATAATAGGTACCCATAAAAGTTAATTTAGAGTTCAATCAATGTTAAACATAGATCTTAATAGATTAATAGGTGCAATGTGGAGTAATGGAAGACATATTGGACTAGGGGCATGGAAATTTGGATTCCAGATTCAGCAGCATGACTTAGACAAATGAGGTCATTTCCCTCTGCAGAAAACTCAAACGGCTCCCAAAAGCCTTAGAATAAAATAAAAATTCCCACCATAGGTCAAGAGGGACTCCTGTCCTTAGCCCTGAACTTGATCTCACTTTGGCTCTACATTGTACCCTTTCCCAAGGGGCAATGACTTTGTGGGTTTAAAGGGATGTGTCTATCTGGAACCTGTTCACCTTTGAGATCATTTAAGATAGTAGAACGCAGATCTCAATATACCTGGTCCAAATGGACCTGGGTCCACTTCCAAGGACTACATAGTCTTTCACCTCTGTTGTCTCAGATAAGACCACTTCCACCTCCACAGAAGGCACTTCCAAAATACTTTCCTTTCTCTGGGTTTGCTAATGTTTTCTCAGCTGGGAACCTTCCCAACTTCCATATTTCTCGATCTGCCAGTCAGAGTGAATTGCTTATTCCTCAACTATACACATTTTGTATGTCTACATTTTGTGTTGGCTGTTTGTCAGCCTAATTTATAAACTGATGGTAAGCAAGCCTTCTTGTTCATGTTGGTATTTTCTACAATACATATTTCAGAGCCTTGCACCCAGAAAATATCTGGCAAATCAAAGAATGAAAATTTTCTGAGCCTTGGTTTCTCATCTCTAAAAAACAGGGTCTTACAAAGATTATCTGTAATGTTTGTGCCAGGTCTACCATTTTACAGGGCCGTATACAAAATTGCCGTAAGATTCCAGTGACCAGGAAAACAATATTGAAATGTATAATATCATAGACTCCTAGAAATCATTTAGATTAGGAAAGTAGGAATCATTTGTGAATTCTTTCTACAACATCCTGCAAAGAAAATTACCCAGCCTGACTTGAAGATCTCCATCAATAATGAGCTCACTGTCTTGTAAGTCAGCATTTTACTTTGTTTTTCCCTGAAATGTGAATAATCAAAGAATGTTTTTCCTTATATGGAACCTAATGCAAGTAATCTTCTATCTAAACCAAACATTTCCAGTTTTGTGTTCATATTATGACACAGTATCCAGACAACTTCTCTTTCTTGTGGTCCTCCACTGAGCACATTCTAATCTCTAACTCCACCTTCCAGATGTGTGAGTAGTATGAAGACCAGTTAGGAATGCCTGTCTAGGTGCTTTTTCATCTGTAAAAACATCCCAGTGTAACAGTTTCACTATGTTGTTTTTGTTTGTAAGAGTCACATACTGTTGGTTCATATTGAATTTATAGTCAAGTAAACCCTCTAGATTTTGTTCATAGAAACTGCTGTTATGGCAGGTGTCTCCTATCCTGTGAAGTGATCTTGGAAACCAATAATATCTTGAAAGCTCAGCCCAATATTTCAACCTGTCATAATATTTTTAAAACTTGATTCCAAACATCCATCACATTAACCATCTCTCCCAGCTTTGTGTTGGCTGCAGATGTGATAAGAAGGCCTTCTTGCCTTCATTTAAGTTGCTAGTAAAAGTGTTGAACACAAGAGACCTAAGTACAAAACTCTAAGGCATGCCATTAGAACACGGTTTCCCAAATTATATCCTTTAAGATGCTAATTCCATGAGATGCTAAAAGAAAAGAAAAAAAGAAAAATTTTCCATTATCAGATAAGTTTGAGAGACACAACATACTATCTGCCCTTCTTGGGAAGTCTCAGTATATATTGAATATTATAAACTGGGAAGTCGTAGTAAGAAGAAGTCTTGTTTGAGTTCAGTTAACCCAATATTTCCCAAGCTTATTTGCATAAGGGAATCTGCGTGATAGTTGGTGTTTTTGTTTGTTTTAACATTCTGCCATGTTTCTGGTTCATGGAATACACTTTCAGGTATACTCTTTTACACCCCCCCCCCCCCCAATAGCATGCTTTGGAATTTTACCATGAAGAACCCAAATTAATAAGTATGTAGTTTCAAAGATGTATTTTATCCCTTGTGAGCTTTAATATGAAGCCTCCTACCCCCTTTACTGTTCAGTATGAATCCTAAAGACTGTGTGATTACAAGTTATTTTAATATTCTGTGTTATATTGCTCTCCCCATTAATTTGTTTGTCTTAATCTATCTTGTGCTTTATTTTCCTTTTCTCCATGTTTCTTCTTTTTTCAGTTTGAAAATAATTTCTCTTGATATGAGAGTTAAAAGCAAAACAATTAAGAGTTTAGTCTTTTACTAACATTACTCTGTCTAACCCAAGTGGATTTGGCTCTTCATGTTCTTCTCACTCGGGACAAAACAAATTGTTATTTTTTAAAAAGGCAGTTAGGCTCTATATCTTATTTTTTTGTACTCCATAGCCCATTTTGGACTTTGAATACAATTCTTATGAGTTTATGGCACTCTTGTTTTCATTTTAGTTATTCACTGTTTATTCTGTCTTTTGTACATGTCTTTTAAAAATATGACCTCATTCCAGTCGGTACCTAAGGCTCCATTTTTTTTGTTTAAAAAATATAATCAATGGCTGTATTATCAAAATGCTATTGTTATTCTTCCATTTTTCTGAAGCAATCCTCCCTTTTAGAATTTCTGGCCATGTGGTCATACCTAATTTGTCTTATACTTTTTGAGATGCGCCTTCCCGAAGTCCTGGGTAGATGTCTGGCTGTTGGCCAGAATTCCTTTCCACCGTTTTATTTTTAATTCCAAGAACATTGTTCACATTCTCCAAAGTTACTATCACTCCCGTTGACTCAGTCAGGGCTGTTTTGGTGGTTGTTGTTGTTACAAAGAATTAAGTTCAAAGTAGCAGTTCCTCTTACTTATTTCTGGAATAAACAAGACCTGAAAATATTAAAAAAACAATATTGAGTTAGTCAGGTAATACTGATTTCTTCATGAAATATATAATGAGTGCCTACACCTGTGCCAGGCAAAGTTCTTGCTGGAGGAAATATGGCAGAGAACAAGAGAGAGAGGATGTAGTAAACAAAAAATATATATATCAAAATAATCTCAGCTAATAATAGGTTATGTAAATAAAGTAAAATACCATAACACAATAGAAAGCTATGGATCAGGAGTATACTAATTTAAGTTAGATGCTTAGGAAAGGCCTCACTAAGGAAGTAACATTTTAGCTGAGATCTATCTCAATGTTGAGAGAGATCCAGGCATAAAATATCTCTGGGGGGAATATCCCACACCAAGGAAAGGCAAGTATGCTAGTCCTAAAGTGAAGATATTCTTGGCCTATTCTGTTCTTTTTATTCATTTTTAAATGTTTATTTATTTTATTTTTGAGAGAGGGAGAGAGAAAGAGAGAGAGACAGAGAGAGAGGGAGACAGAGAATCCAAAGCAGGTTCTGTGCTGTCAGCACAGATCCTGAGGTGGAGCTCGAACTCACAAACCATGAGATCATAACCTGAGCCAAAATCAAGAGTCAGATGCTTGGGGCACCTGAGTGGCTCAGGTCATGATCTCATGGTTCATGGATTCAAGCCCCAAGTTGGGTTCTGTGCTGACACCTCAGAGCCTGGAGACTGCTTCATATTCTGTGTCTCCCTCTCTCTGCACCTCCCCTGATCACACTGTCTCTCTCTCAAAAATAAATAAACATTAAAAAAAATTTAAGAAAAAAAGAAATCAAGAGTCAGATGCTTAACCAAATGAGCCACCCAGGACTATTCTTGGCCTATTTTTAAAAATGAAGATAGCAAAGGGCTGAGCATATGGAACAGGGGGCAGAGTGATAATAAACAAGGTAAAAAAAAATCAGCAGGGGATGGAGAGACAAGTAGATGTCAGATGGTATCCCCTTATAGACAAGCTAAGTCAGGTAGGAATGATCCTGTGAGTTTTCAGTCAGAATAGCAACGTGATATGGTTTACATTTAAAAAACAAAAGAAAACAAACAGAACAGCTCTGATTCCAGTGTGAAGAATAAGTGTGGGCATGACTGAACAAGATGGAAGTAAGGAGACCAGCAAGAAAGCTATTGGAGACTTCAAGAATAGGATGCTGATGTCCTCACTGCCATAGCTCCACCCTATCATTTTTGTGATCTTAAATATGAATATAATTTTTGTTTCCCCTGATTGAACAGTCTTTAGCATGTTTTCTGAGCTAGGTTATTATTTCATCTCTCTCTCTCTCTCTCCCTTTTTTTTTTTTTCCTCATTAACATGGTTTTCTTTCATCTGGGTCAAGGCTGTTCACATAGTCTATGTTTCCTTAACATATAACAATACCTCATTACCCCATATCTCAGAATTATCTTTTCTTTGAACCAGACTAATAGTCCAGATGTTCTATTTGTGTAAAACAATATTATAAATGATGCCCCTGGAGTTATTCCATGAACAGGCTCTGAACATTGGCTAAAATATGTTTAAACCATGAGTCATGTAACATGTTCTACTCATATTTTATACTTTGAAGGGATTCTCTTGAGTTTCTCAAAATTATTAAAATGTTCCCATTTTAATAGTTGTGTTTTGGATACGAGAAAGGAAAGAAACTGTTATTGAAAGAAGTCTGGGAAGAAATAACGTATCTGGGTTCATTATTTAAATTAGCTAACCAGTTGGGTACAGCAAAACACTTCAAGTGAATCATACAACTTCAATAAGGAAACTGTAGTCACTAGGCAAAAACACTTGCTTCAGATGAGACACAGCTTTGAACCAGACAAAGCTATTCAGGTTTTCTATGGATACATCAGGACCATTGAGGACAAAACATATTTCCAGGCTCATGCTCTCTTTGCCCCATGTTTCACTGTCCATAGGATAATACTGAATTTTAACAAAGATTACAGTCCCTTCATGTTTATGTGACTCCAGAGACCAGCCGAAACACAAGCGGGGGCCGTTTTCATTTGCTTTTCTTTGCTGTGTCTGGCTCTAGGATCACAATATCAGTGAGTCTTGCCTGCAACCAATTGTTTTAATTTCTCACCAGAGATTATTACTGCTATTGCTAGAAGAAGGTGGTGGTAATTTTCCAAACTGCCTGGGACAGTTTTACTGGATGGAATTTCACAGCTATAATGGGGAAGAGAAGAAAACATTCTCTGCTGTTGCCAGTAACATTTTAAAAAATATCTTTACATGTTAATAAAATAAGTGGTCCTAAAATAGTCCTCTCAATGGTGTATCAATAAAAGAATTAATAGCACTGTATCACCATAGACATTTTTTTAATGTACAAAACAGAGGGATTATGAACTCATACACTATGGCCCCAAAGTTTTCTGTTACTTACATCATTCCAATATAGCTCAAGAAATAAGAAGGTTGATATACTATTATGTTTTCTTTCTGAGTGTTCTCTGATATTTCCTGACTCAGCTACAACACAACAATAATAGTATTAAGACCTAAGTGCCTTTTTGATTTCAGTTACTAGAAAACTGTGAATTTGAACAGGTCACGTTGTCTTTTTGGGATTCATTTTCCTCATTTAGAAGAAAATCCTGCCATTTGTGACAACATGCTAAGTGAAATGTCAAAGACAAGTACTGTGTGATGTCACTTGTATGTGGTTGCCAGGGGCTAGGTATGGGGGAAATGTGATGTTGGTCAAAGGGTATAGTCTTTCAGCTATAAGATGAATAAGTTCTGGAGATCTAATGTACAGGGGCGTAACTATAATTAACAATACTATATTTTATATTTGAAAGTTGCACACACACAAAAGAATAACCATATGAGGTGATGGATGTATTAATTAACTTTATTGTGACAATCTTTTCACAATACTATATATATATATATATATATATATATATATATATATATATATATGGCCTATATATGTTACAGGCCTTAAATTTACACAATGTTATTAGTCAATTATATCTCAATAAAGCTAGAAAAAGTTAAGAATAAATAACATAAAGATGTTGCATTAGAACCCGAATATCCCTTCCATTCTAAAATTACATTTCCTTTTATCAAGATTTTTCATTAAGACAAAAATATAATAAAAACTGTTTTGGTTATTTGTTCCTTTTTTTTCCCTAACACAACAGAGCATGAAATGAAAACCTCAGATTCTAATGAGTTCCTTTATTTAAAATTAGAATTTGGTCCCTTGTTCTGGTTAGCTCTATTTCCTTATCTGACCAAAGTATTCTTTGCTCTCCAGCATTCCAGCATGTCCTACATCAAAAGGTTTAGTGGGTGTGGGGGGGGGGGGGGGCGGGTGGGGAGGATTATGAACATCTGGAAGAGGGAGCAAAGGATACATGATTACTTGTAGCCATGCAGGAAAAGTTAGATTTAGATATTCCTCTATGTCCAAGCCTTCAGCTGTCATGAACCAATTCTAAACTAGAAAAAGAAATGTTGCTTTGGAGTTTAGATTTAGGAAATGAAGTGTAAATTAACACTTGGGGCTACAGATTTTTCGTTATATAATCATCACATATTTAGAAGGAGGTCAGCTTCTGAGTGTAGAACTATTACATTTATCAGTGAGAAGAACAAAGTGCTAACTTTGTTTGCACCTAAGCGTTTGCTGGATTAGCCAGTCTATTTATAATATACAACTTTAATCAACCACAGTCATCTTTGCCATGTACTTATCTGGTAATTTGCATTTCAGTGTGACATAGCTTTTATTAAATTCACATTACATGTAGGAAGTCACGATTTCCCCCACACTTTTTAGCTGGAAAACAGTGCCTCATTTAAAAGGTGAAATGTACATAAAATTATTTCTGAGTGATGGGAATGGTTGGATATGATATTAGTAGGTGTATCCATAAAATGGTACTTTTAGGTTTTCATATATTTTAATGAATATCATGCTGTAATCAGACAAATGGAAGCAGGATTGATGGCTCAAAGTTTATGTGGGTAATTTCCTATACTATATGCTATCTTTTATATGTGAGTAAATGTGTGTGTGTATGTGTGCACATATATAGTTGGAAGTTAAGCAGAGTCGCTGAGATATTAAGTTGGCATGTGTACAGTTGATTGGCATCATTCGTGATAGTTATGTTCTTATGCACGTCCTGACTTAGTGATTATTGAACCAGGGGAAATACGATAGGAGGTTCCTGCAATCTTTCGGTTACATTTTCATAAACCAATCAATACATAAACTTGTTTAGTATGTGTTTCTATTTAAAAACATCTTATTCAATGTGTATTGTTGTTTTATTAGCATTGAATTAAAGCCAACAGTACTACCAGTTATGCTTGGAGAGAGATTACCTAACAACATACCTTCCCCATAAAGACCATCACAGTCTGCTTGCACCTTGAGACATTTGAACCTGATGCTCAGAGGTCCCTTTAAACACCAAATCACCAACAAAAAATACAAAATTATTAAAAACGTGACACTAAATAGACCACACAAAGGACACTTATTTGTAGGAGGAGAACTGAAACAAGAAGGCAGCACAGCCTGCCTTGTTCAATCTCTATGCATGTCCACGAATGATTGTCAAAGTGCTGTGACTGTTTGTTTAGGGCTTTTAAATAAATTTTAGTGAGTAGGCAAATCTGCAAATGCAAAATCTGTAACTATGCATGCATCTATCTATCTATCTATCATCTATCTATTTATCTATGGCAGAATCACAGATATGTTAGGTAGAAACATCTCAAAGCCTATTTGGGTGTAGGGAGAATAGAGAGCACAGACCCACCTTGTGATGTTCACTCCCTCAATCTTAGTCAAGCAACATGGATGCCCTTTTGAATATGCGCTTTGCCCAGTTATCTTTTGATACTAACAAATCACCTAAAACTTAATAATTCAAGTAACATCATAATTTATTTTGTTCACAAATGTAGAATTTTTCAGAATTTGATGGAAATAGCTCATCTTTCCTCCACAAGGCATCTGTTGGAACCTGGAAGATGCACTGCTAAGATAAGACCTTATGCCTGGCAAGTTACTGCTGACTTTCACTTGGAACTCCATAGTGCTGTGGGCCAGAGTCCTTGGATAATCTCTCTGTGGGCTCTTCCATGAGTTGACTGGGATTCCTAACCATATGTATACTAAGAAACAGGAAATGGAAGTTACCAATCTTTTGTGGCCTGGGACTAAAAAATTTCATACTCTGACTTCTGACATATTCTATTGCTCAACTAGTCATAGAGCCCTGATTTAGGGGTAAGGGACATAGATCCCCTGATGAGAGAGTGTCAAGAAAATTTGGGGACCGTGTTTTAAAACCACCACAATGCCATTGATATTACCATTAAGCCTATGCAATATGCCATTCTATACTACTGACTATGATAATACTTATTCCTTATGACCACTTGAGTATTATCTTTCTCTTAACTATTTTGCTAGATCTTCTTGTTATTATAATTTATATAGCATATACCCAAGTATCAGGTTGACTGGAAATGGGCCTTGTAGCAAGCCACCCCTGTCTCTAAAGTCACAGTGGATTTGGAAATACCTCCAGCTTGGCTAGAGACAGAGACATTGCACTCTAATTCAGTGCAGACATGCTGCTTTTCTCTAGAAATATTGACAGGGAAACAACTATATCCTACCCTCTCACTACAAGACATATGAATTTAATGAAGGTTGTTGACATGCTCAAGTTCCAGATGAGTCATATAATCACAACCTACCCACTTTAAAAATTTAGTCTTTGATATAAAGTTCCAGGCTACTCTAGAGTAAAGGAGAGAAATAGGAGGTTGATCGAAACTCCAGTTAGGAATAGCTTTAAGGTTTGAGAGAAATTAACTCAGAATAAGAAGTTCAAGATTGGAGGATATTAGTGGATAAATAAATTACAGAAGGAAGGAGAATCAGGAAGACAGAGCAAGAGCTGATGAGAATATACAATAGAAAGGGAGTTGAGAAGAGAAAGACACGAATATTGATTGAGAACTTTTTCTAAACCATGTCTGCTTTAAAAATATTATTTAATCCTTGAAGATAATCTCATTATGTATTACTACAACTTTTCTTATCGATGAGCACACTGAAGTGAAGTTAAATAATCTACTGAAGATTATTTTAAATTAACATATGTTAGAATCCTAAGCTTAAGAAGGTGCAGACGATAAATGTCTATGAAGATGAGAGGCTTGGTCTTGAGAACTCTCTTGTTCAGTTTTATGTAGTAAGGAAATAATACATAAAGGTGTTGGGTAGGAGAGATCTATTTAAGATTCTGTTGGGGATTTGCCCCTTTATTGTGGTCTTTACTTAATGACTAAACCACAATAGTTTCTGATTAGAGGAAGATTTTGTTGGTTTAATTTCATTTAGAAAACAATACAGTCAAATTGACCCAAAAAGGATTCTTAAAAAAGCTAATGTATGCACCAGAAATTTGTAAATAATAGATTTCTATTTATCATATTATTTTTTCAACTCTTCACATGTTAAACTGTTAGTACTAATGGTGAATGTTTGACTAAGGCATTCTGTGACCCACGTGAGGAAAAGAGAAAGAACTAGATGCAAAATAGAAATTACTTTCAAGTTACTTACTCTCTAGTTAGATGAGCAATAGGTCCCTATGTTTCTAATGTCCATCATGGTAACTGCTGTGAAAGTGTTCAAAGTCAACAGAAGCAGACTGGTGGGAGAAGGAAAATTTTAAGAAGACCTCTAGAGATAAAGTCACTGGCTAAGAAAGACTTGGATTTAAAAAAGAGTGAAGGGATCTTTAAGGCAGGCCTGGAAAACAAGAAGACTTAGGAGTCATGCTTGAGTTCAAGTCCTGTACCATGGTTGTCTGAGTCTACCCCACTTAATTATTTAACTGTGCCTCAATTTCTTCTTCTGTAAACACTGACATTTATATATGTCTCATGGGACTTAACGGGAAGATTAAGTGACATAATATTTGTAAAACACCTGGCACCTAAGCCCTGATCAGATTTTATTTTAGTTTAAAAACATAGCTAGGCTGATTAACCCTGGCTTCTGAATAACAAAATTCCTGTTTTGGAGGCTTCCTTCTCTGGCTAGACTAGTTTCAATGGGAAACATTGATTTTCTTCTCAAATTTACAGCTTCCATGTGTGGTAGTCATTATTAAGTGTGTGTGCATGGGGTATACCATTTATAGTTTTCTCCCTGAGGTTTTCTTTAGGCTAGCTGAAATGCCACAGAATGAAAAAACAGATGTTGTATACTTGAAAAATGTGGCAACATTCTCATTCTTCTCTTATGTTGGACTGTCTTCACTTTGTTTACATAAGGAAATGCGTAAGCAAATTTTAAAGGGGAATGTTTTGGAATTAGTTTCTGCACAATTATTCTTTGGGTACATGGACATCTGTGGTGTAAAATCTCCTGGCTTTGTTTCAGAGAAAATATTATTGTTTAAAGTCTGTCATTTGGAATGCAATTTAAAAAGTTATTTTCAACAGCTATAGAATTATTGAATAGAGACATGTAAAACAGACACGTGATGCTCATCTTTTTCACACAACTATAATAATCTTTTAATAGATAAGTCTAGAAGTAAAATATTGTGCATGTGTCTTTACTTCATGTTCTTTGCTTTTCAACATTTTTCTCTGACTCATAGCCTGTTTATTATTACTTATTATTCTAAATTTCCTTCTAATCATCTTTCAGTTTTAAATTATGCAAACAAGTGTCCAATATTTTCCTTAAAGCAAGAATTCTTACATTTAATCATTTATTCAACAGATAATTGCTGGGGGCCCGCTTATGTGCCTGGCGCTCTGTCAAGTTCTTTGACTATAATGGTGAGCAAAACAAATAGGGTCCTTACTTACAAGAAGTTTAAAAGAATGGATAGAAGTAGAAATTATTGAAATAATTTCCAGATGTAATTACATGTGTGATGTGATATAATTAATAATTACAGAGTGCTTTTCAGAGCATAGCAAAGGGACGTGACTTAGTCAGTTGTTGAGAAACAGCTCTGAGTGGAGATCTGAAAGATAAGTACAAGTTGGTTGAGGAGAGGACAGAAGAATAGTCTAGACAGAGGCATTGAATAAAGGCATCACCATTTTCAAGGATCAGAATGCCCAACACGAGTCTGGAATGTAGGGTTGTGTTAAAGATTTGATCCTTACTCAGAAAACTAAAGGAAACTTTTAAAGAATTTTTAAGAGGGACTGAAATGAAGAGATTTGGATTTTTTTTAATATGAAATTTATTGTCAAATTGGTTTCCATACAACACCCAGTGCTCATCCCAACAGATGCCCTCCTCAATGCCCATCACCCACCCTCCCCTCCCTCCCCCCCTCCCCATCAACCCTCAGTTTGGTCTCAGTTTTTAAGAGTCTCTTATGCTTTGGCTCCCTCCCTCTCTTTTTTTTTTCCCTTCCCCTCCCCCACAGTATTCTGTTAAGTTTCTCAGGATCCACATAAGAGTGAAAACATATGGTATCTGTCTTTCTCTGTATGACTTATTTCACTTACCATAACACTCTCCAGTTCCATCCACGTTGCTACAAAAGGCCATATTTCATTCTTTCTCATTGCCACGTAGTATTCCATTGTACATATAAACCACATCTTCTTTATCCATTCATCAGTTGATGAACATTTAGGCTCTTTCCATAATTTGGCTATTGTTGAAAGTGCTGCTATAAACGTTGTGCTACAAGTGCCCCTATGCATCAGCACTCCTGTATCCCTTGGTAAATTCCTAGCAGTGCTATTGCTGGGTCATAGGGTAGATCTATTTTTAAGTTTTTGAGGAACCTCCACACTGTTTTCCAGAGTGGCTGCACCAGTTTGCATTCCCACCAACAGTGCAAGAGGGTTCCCATTTCTCCACATCTTCTCCAGCAACAATAGTCTCCTGATTTGTTCATTTTAGCCACTCTGACTGGCGTGAGCTGATATCTGAATGTGCTTTTGATTTGTAGTTCCCTGATGAGGAGTGACATTGAACATCTTTTCATGTGCCTGTTGGCCATCTGGATGTCTTCTTTAGAGAAGTGTCTGTTCATGTTTTCTGCACATTTCTTCACTGGATTATTTGTTTTTTGGGTGTGGAGCTTGATGAGTTCTTTATAGAATTTTGATACTAGCCCTGTGTCTGATATGTCATTTGCAAATATCTTTTCCCATTCCATTGGTTGCCTTTTAGTTTTGTTGATTGTTTCCGTGGCAGTGTGAAAGTTTTCTATCTTGATGAGGTCCCAATAGTTCATTTTTGCTTTTAATTCCCTTCCCTTTGGAGATGTGTCAAGTATGAAATTGCTGCAGCTGAATTCAGAGAGGTTTTTCCTGTTTTCTCCTCTAGGATTTTGATGGTTTCCTGTTTCACATTCAGGTCCTTCATCCATTTTGAGTTTATTTTTGTGAATGGTGTAAGAAAGTGGTCTAGTTTCCTTCTTCTGCATGTTGCTGTCCAGTTCTCCCAGCACCATTTGTAAAGAGACTGTTCTTTTTCCAATGGATATTCTTTCCTGCGTTGTCAAAGATTAGTTGGCCATTCTTTTGTGGGTCCTATTCTGGAGTCTCTACTCTAGTCCATTGGTCTATGTGTCTGTTTTTGTGACAATACCATGTTGTCTTGATGACAGCTTTGTAGTAGAGGCTAAAGTCTGGGATTGTGATGCCTCCTGCTTTGGTCTTCTTCTTCAATATTACTTTGGCTATTCAGGGTCTTTTGTGGTTCCACACAAATTTTAGGTTTCCTTGTTCTAGCTTCAAGAAGAATGCTGGTGCAATTTTGATTGGGATTGCATTGAATGTGTAGATAGCTTAGGGTAGTATTGACATTTTAACAATATTTATTCTTCCAATACATGAGCACAGAATGTTTTACCATTTCTTTGTATCTTCTTCAATTTCCTTCATAAGTTTTCTATAGTTTTTAGCATACAAATCTTTTACATCTTTGGTTAGGTTTATTCCTAGGTATTTTATGCTTCTTGGTGCAATTGTGAATGGGATCAGTTTCTTTATTTGTCTTTCTGTTGCTTCATTATTAGTGTCTAAGAATGCAACTGATTTCTGTACATTGATCTTG
This sequence comes from Puma concolor, assembly GCF_028749965.1. Lineage (NCBI taxonomy): Eukaryota > Metazoa > Chordata > Mammalia > Carnivora > Felidae > Puma > Puma concolor. The sequence continues at coordinate 112,981,894 of NC_141675.1, forward strand.
TATCCTGCGACTTTGCTGAATTCATGTATCAGTTCTAGCAGACTTTTCATGGAGTCCATCGGGTTTCCCATGTATAGTATCATGTCATCTGCAAAAAGTGAAAGCTTGACTTCATCTTTGCCAATTTTGATGCCTTTGATTTCCTTTTGTTGTCTGATTGCTGATGCTAGAACTTCCAACATTATGTTAAACAACAGCAGTGAGAGTGAACATCTCTGTTGTGTTCCTGATCTCAGGGGGAAAGCGCTCAGTTTTTCCCCATTGAGGATGATATTAGCTGTGGGCTCTTCATAAATGGCTGTTATGATGTTTAAGTTTGTTCCTTCTATCATGACTTTCTTGAGAGTTTTTATTAAGAAAGAATGCTGAATTTTGTCAAATGCTTTTTCTGCATTGACAGGATCATATGGTTCTTATCCTTTCTTTTATTAATGTGATGTATCACATTGATTGATTTGCTAATGTTGAACCAGCCCTGCATCCCAGGAATGAATCCCACTTGATCAATGGTGAATAATTCTTTTTAGATGCTGTTGAATTTTATTTGCTAGGATCTTATTGAGAATTTATGCATCCATATTCATCAGGGATATTGGCCTGTAGTTCTCTTTCTTTGCTGGGTCTCTGTCTGGTTTGTGAATCAATGTAATGCTGGCTTCATACAATGAGTCTGGAAGTTTTCCTTCCCTTTCTATTTTTTGGAACAGCTTGAGAAGGATAGGTATTATCTCTGCTTTAAATGTCTGCTAGAATTCCTCTAGGAAGCCATCTGGTCCTGGACTCTTATTTTGGGGAGATTTTTGACAACTGATTCAATTTCTTCTCTGGTTTTGGGTCTGTTCAATTTTTCTATTTCTTCCTGTTTCAGTTTTGGAAGAGTGTGGGTGTTTAGGAATTTGTCTATTTCGTCCAGGTTGTCCCATTTGTTGGCATATAATTTTTCATAGTATTCTCTGATAATTGCTTGTATTTATGAGGGATTGGTTGTAATAATTGCATTTTCATTCATGATCTTATCTATTTGGGTCATCTCCCTTTTCTTTTTGAGAAGCCTGGTTAGAGGTTTATCAACTTTGTTTATTTTTTCAAAAAACCAACTTTTGGTTTCATTGATCTTCTCTACAGTTTTTTTTAGATTCTATATTATTTATTTCTGCTGTGACCTTTATTATTTCTCTTCTTCTGCTGGGTTATTTCTCTTCTGTTTGCTGTTCTGCTTCTGGTTCCTTTAGGTGTTCTGTTAGATTTTGTATTTGGGATTTTTCTTGTTCTTGAGATAGGCCCGGATTGCAATGTATTTTCCTCTCAGGACGGCCTTCGCTGCATCCCAAGGCATTTGGATTGTTGTACTTTTATTTTGTTGTCCCATTCATTCTTTAGTAGGGTGTTCTTTAACCTCCATGCTTTTGGAGGTTTTCCAGACTTTTCCCTGTGGTTGATTTCAAGTTTCATGGCATTGTGGTCTGAAACTGTGCATGGTATGATCTCAATTCTTTTATACTTATGAAAGGCTATTTTGTGACCCAGTATGTGATCTTGGAGAATGTTCCATGTGCACTCGAGAAGAAAGTATATTGTGTTGCTTTGGGATGAGAGTTCTAAATATATCTGTCAAGTCCATCTGATCCAATGAATCATTCAGGGCCCTTGTTTCTTTATTGGTCCTGTGTCTAAATGATCCATTCATTGTTGTAAATGGGGTATTAAAGTCCCCTGCAGTAACTACATTGTTATAAATGGGGTTGCTTATGTTTGTGATTAATTGTTTTATATATTTGGGGGCTTCCGTATTCAGTACATAGACATTTATAATTGTTAGCTCTTCCTGGATAGGTCCTGTAATTATTATATAATGCCCTTCTTTATCTCTTGTTACAGCCTTTAATTTAAAGTCTAGTTTGTCTGATATAAGTATGGCTACTCCAGGTTTCTTCTGACTTCCAGTAGCATGATAGATAGTTCTCCATCCCCTCACTTTCCATCTGAAGGTGTCCTCAGGACTAAAATGAGTCTCTTGTAGACAGCAAATAGTTGTGTTTTTTTTATCCATTCTGATACCCTATGTCTTTTGGTTGGAGCATTTAGTCCATCTACATTCAGTGTTATTATTGAAAGATATGTGTTTAGAGTCATTGTCATGTCTGTAGGTTTCATGCTTGTAGTGATGTCTCTGGTACTTTGTGGTCCTTGCAACACTTCACTCACAGAATCCCCCTTAGAATCTCTTGTAGGGCTGGTTTAGTGGTGATGAATTCCTTCAGTTTTTGTTTGTTTGGGAAAACCTTTATCTCTCCTTCTCTTCTGAATGACAGACTTGCTGGATAAAGGATTCTTGGCTGCATATTTTTTCTGTTCATCACATTGAAGATTTCCTGCCATTCCTTTCTGGCCTGCCAAGTTTCAGTAGATAGGTCTGACACTAGTTTTATGGGTCTCCTTTTGTAGGTTACAGCCTGTTTATCCCCAGCTGCTTTCAGAATTTTCTCTTTATCCTGGTATTTTGCCAGTTTCACTATGATATGTCGTGCAGGAGATCAATTCAAGTTATATCTGAAGGGAGTTCTCTGTGCCTCTTGGATTTCAATGCCTTTTTCTTCCCCAGATCAGGGAAGTTCTTAGCTATGATTTGTTCAAGTACACCTTCAGCCCATTTCTCTTTCTTTTCTTCTTCTGGAATTCCTATGATATGGATATTGTTCCATTTGATCGCATCACTTAGTTCTCTAATTCTCCACTCATACTCCTGGATTTTTTAATCTCTCTTTTTCTCAGCTCCCTCTTTTTCCATAATTTTATCTTCTAATTCACCTATTCTCTCCTCTGCCTCTTCAATCTGTGTTATGGCCACATCCATTTTATTTTGTACCTCATTTATAGAATGTTTTATTTCCTCATAACTATTTCTTAGTCCCTTGATTTCTGTAGCAATAGATTCTCTGCTGTCCTTGATGCTTTTTTCAACCCCAGAGATTAATTTTATGACTATTATTCTAAATTCTTCTTCTGTTATATTGCTTAAATCAGTTTTGATCAATTCGTTAGCTGTCACTACTTCCTAGAGTTTCTTTTGAGGAGAGTTCTCCTGTTTTGTCATTTTGGATAGTCCCTGTGGTAGCTCCAAACTGCAGGGCACTTCCCCTGTGCTGTCCAGAGAAACTTGTGTTGTGAGCAGGGACACAGTCAGACCTGATGTCTGCTCCAGCCCACTGCTCGGGCAATAATCAGACTGGTATGCACCCTACCTTCCCCTCTCCCAGAGGCAGGACTCACTGTGGAGTGGTGTGGCCTCTTTCTGGGCTACTTGCACACTGCCGGGCTTGTGGTGCTGCTTCGAAGGGATCTTGCCAAGGATGTATTAGCCAGGGTGGATCTGCAAGGTGCACAGAGGTGGGAGGGGCAGACTTAGCTCTCTTTGCAGTTGGTGGTCTCCTGGGGGAGGGGCCCTGCAGCACCAGGAGGGAGGCAGGCCCATCAGAGGGATGGATCCACAGAAGCACAGCATTGGGCCTTTGCAGGATGCAAGCAAGTTTGGTGACCAGAACTGGTTCCCTTTGGAATTTCGGCTGGGGGATGGGAGAGGGGAATGGTGCTTGCCAGGGCCTTTGTTCCCCACGCTGAGCTGAGCTCTGTCTTTCAGGGCTCAATAACTCTCCCTCCTGGCATACTCTTGCCCTCCCAGCTCTCTGAGAGCAGAGCTGTTGACTTTTAACATTCCAGATGTTAAGTCCCTCTGACTGTCAGAACTCAGGGAGTCCGGCCCCTCTGCTTTTGCAAGCCAGACTTGGGGGCTCTGCCTTGCTGGGTGGGCTGCCACTCCACCACCCTGGCTCACTCCCACCTGTCTGTGTAGCATGCACTGCCTCTTTGCCCTTCCTACCCTCTTCCATGTGCCTCTTGTCAAGGCTTGACTCTGGATAGTCCATTCTGCTAGTCTTTTGGCGGTTTTCTGACTTATTTAGGCAGATGTGGGTGGAATATAAATGATCAGTAGGACGAGGTGAGACCAGCGTCCTCCTACGCTACCATTTTCTGAGAGTCTCCTCCATCCCATTCTTTTTTATGGTGGAGTAATATTCCACTGTATATGTAAATAACACATCTTTATTCATCCACTTATCAATGGACATTTGGATTACTTCCATACCTTGACTATTATAAATAATGCTGCAGTAGGCATAGGGTTGCGTATTATCTTATTGAATTAATGTTTCTCTTTTCTTTGTGTAAGTAATTGTTAGTGGGATTACTGGATCATATGGTAATTCTATTTTTAATTTTTTGGTGAACCTCTATACTATTTTCCATAGTGGCTGCCCCAATTTTGCAGTTCTACTAACAGTGCACAAGCGTTCCTTTTTCTCCACATCCTCACCAACACTTGTTATTTCTTGTGTTTTTGTTAATTTCCATCTCTGTTCTCGTACTCTCTACCTGTTTATGCCTAGTATTCACCTTTTTCACTACATCCTTTAATATACTAAAGAATTATTTTAATTAAAAAAATGTTTGAATATAATTTCTTGTCAAATTGGCTAACATACAGTGTGTAAAGTGTGCTCTGGATTTTTGGTGTAGATTCCCTTGGTTCATTGCTTGCATACAACACCCAGTGCTCATCCCCACAAGTGCCCTCCTCAATGCCCATCACCCATTTTCCCTTTTCCCCCACCCACCATCCACCCTCAGTTTCTTTTATGTATTTAAGAATCTCTTATGGCTTGCCTCCCTCCCTCTCTGTTTATAACTCCCCCCACCACCTCCCCTTCCCCCATGGTCTTCTGTTAAGTTTCTCAATATCCACATATGAGTGAAAACCTATGATATCTGTCCTTCTCTGACTGACTTATTTCACTCAGCATAATACCTTCCAGTTCCATCCACATTGCTGTAATGGCATGATTTCATTATTTCTCATTGCCAAGTAGTATTCCATTGTATACATAAACCACATCTTCTTTATCCATTCATCACTTGATGGACATTTAGGCTCTTTTCATAATTTGGCTATTGTTTAAAGCACTGCTATAAACATTGGGGTATATGTGCCCCTGTGCATCAGCACTCCCGTATAACTTGGATAAATTCCTAGCAGTGTTATTGCTGGGTCATAGGGTAGTTCTATTTTTAATTTTTTTAAGGAAACTCCTCACTTTTCCAGAGCAACTGGAATTGACAGTTTGCATTCCAACAAATAGTGCAAGAGGGTTCCCTTTTCTCTACATCCTCACCAGCATCTGTTGTTTCCTGAGTTGTTCATTTTTGCCACTCTGACTGGTGTGAGGTAGTATCTCAATGTGGTTTTGATTTGTATTTTCCTGATGAGGAGTGACATTGAGCATCTTTTCATGTGTCTATTGGCCATCTGGATGTCTTCTTTGGAAAAACGCCTATTCATGTCTTCTTCCCATTTCTTCACTGGATTATTTGTTTTTTGGGTGTTGAGTTTGGTAAGTTCGTTATAGATTTTGGATAGTAACCCTTATCCAATATGTCATTTGCAAATTTATTTTCCCATTCCATCAGTTGCCTTTTAGTTTTGTTGATTGTTTCCTTTGCAGGGCAGAAGCTTTTTATCTTGATGAGGTCCCAATAGTTCATGTTTGCTTTTAATTCCCTTGCCTTTGGAGATGTATCCAGCAAGAAATTGCTGCAGCCTAGGTTAAAGAGGTTGTTGCCTGCTTTAGGTTGAGGGTGCTGATGGTTTCCTGTCTGACATTTAGGTCTCTCATCCATTTTGTGTTTATTTTTATGTATGGTGTAAGAAAGTGGTCTAGTTTTATTCTTCTGCATGTTGTTGTCCAGTTCTCCCAGAACCACTTGCTAAAGAGACTGTCCTTTTCCGATACTTTTTCCTGCTTTGTCAAAGATTAGTTGGCAATACATTTCTGAATCCAACTCTGGGTTCATATTCCATTGACCTATGTGTCTGTTTTTGTGCCAATACCATACCATCTTCATGATTACAGCTTTGTAGTAGAGGCTAAAGTCTGGGATTGTGATGCCTCCCGCTTTTTCTTTTTCAATATTACTTTGGATATTTGGGGTCTTTTGTGGTTCTATACAAATTTTAGGATTGTTTTTCTAGTTTTGAGAAGAATGCTGGTGCAATTTTGATTGGGATTGCACTGAATGTATAGATTGCTTTGTAGTATTGACATTTTGACAATATTTATTCATCCAATCCATGAGCACAGAATGTTTTTCCATTTCTTTGTATCTTCTTCAATTTCCTTCATAAGTTTTCTATAGTTTTCAGCATGCAGAATTTTTATATCTTTGGTTAGGTTAATTCCTAAGTATTTTATGGTTCTTGGTGCAGTTGTAAATGGAATAAATTTCTTGATTTCTCTTTCTGTTGCTTCATTATTGGTGTATAGAACTGCAACCAATTTCTGTACATTGGTTTTGTACCCTGCGACTTTGCTGAATTCATGTATAAGTTCTAGCAGACTTTTCATGAAGTCCATTGTGTTTTCCATGTAGAGTATCATGTCATCTGGGAAAAGTGAACGTTTGACTTCTTCTTTGCCAATTTTGATGCATTTTATTTCATTTTGTTGTCTTATTGCTGATGCTTGGGCTTCCAACACTATGTTAAACAACAGTGATGAGAGTGGTCATCCCTCTCGTGTTCCTGATCTCAGGGGGAAAGCTCTCAGTTTTTCCCCATTGAGGATGATATTAGCTGTGGGTTCTTCATATATGGCTTTTATAATATTTAGGTATGTTCCTTCTGTCCCAACTTGGATAACTTGAGGATTTTTATTGAGAAAGGATGTATTTTGTCAAATGCTTTTTCTGCATCTATTGACAGGATCATATAGTTCTTATCCTTTCTTTTATTAATGTGATGTATCACATTGATTGATTTGCAAATATTGAACAAGCCCAGTAGCTTGAGGAATGAATCCCACTTGATCATGTTGAATAATTCTTTTTATATGCTGTTGAATTTGATTTTCTAGTATTTTGTTGAGATTTTTGCATCCATGTTCATCAGGGATATTGGTCTGTAATTCTCATTTTTTTGTGGGGTCTCTGTCTGGTTTGGGAATCAATGTAATGCTGGCTTCATAGAATGCATCTGGAATTTTTCCTTCTGTTTCTATTTTTTGGAACAGCTTCAGAAGGATAGGTATTATCTCTGCTTTAAATTTCTGGTAGAATTCCTCTGGGAATCCATCTGGCCCAGGACTTTTGTTTGTTGGGAGATGTTTGATAACTGATTCAATTTCTTCACTAGTTATGGATCTGTTCAAATTTTCTATTTCTTCCCATTTGAGTTTTGGTAGTTTGTGGGTGTCTTGGAATTTGTCCACTTCTTCCAGGTTATCCAGTTTGTTGGCATATAATTTCTCATAGTATTCTCTGGTAATTGCTTATTTTTCTGAGGGATTGGTTGTGATAAATCCATTCTCATTTGTGATTTTTTTCTGTTTAGGTCCTCTCTCTTTTCCTTTTGCGAAATCTGGCTAGGGGTTTATCAGTTTTGTTTATTTTTTCAAAAAACCAGCTCTTAGTTTCATTGATCTGTTCTACTGGTTTTTTGGTTTTTTTTTTTTTTTTGGCTTCTATATTGATTTCTGCTCTGATCTTTATTATTTCACTTCTTCTGCTCGCCTTGTGGTTTCTTTGTTGTTCTGCTTATAGTTCCTTTAGGTGTGCTGTTAGATTTGTATTTGGGATTTTTCTTGTTTCTTGAGGTAGGCCTGGATTCAATGTATTTTCCTCCTAGGACTGCGCCTTTGTTGTATCCCAGAGGGTTTGGGCTTTTGTGTTTTCATTTTCATTTGTTTCCATATATTTTTTAATTTCTTGTTTAATTACCTGGTTGACCCATTCATTCTTTAGTAAGATGTTCTTTAACCTCCATGCATTTGGAGATTTTCCAAACTTTTTCCTGGGTTGATTTCAAGTTTCATAGCATTGTGGTCTGAAAATGTGCATGGTATGATCTCAATTCTTTTAGACTTATGAAATGCTGTTTTGTGACTGAGTATGTGATCTATCTTGGAGAATGTTTCATGTGCACTTGAGAAGAATGTGTATTCTGCTGCTTTAGGATGAAAAGTTCTGAATATATCTGTCAAGTCCGTCTGATCCAATGTATCATTCAGGGCCCTTGTTTCTTTATTGATCCTGTGTCTAGATGATTTATCCATTGTTGTAAGTGGAGTATTAAAATCCCCTGCAATTACCACCTTATTACAATTACCTTATTCTTACCAATAAGATTGTTTATGTTTGTGATTAATTGTTTTTTATATATTTGGGTGCTTTGTATTCGGTGCATAAACATTTATAATTGTTAGCTCTTCTTGGTGGATCGACCCTGTAATTACTATATAATGCCCTTCTTCATCTCTTGTTACGCCTTTAGTTTAAAATCTAGTTTGTCTGATGTAAGTATGGCTACTCCAGGTTTCTTCTGACTTCCAGTAGCATGATAGATAGTTCTCCATTCCCTCACTTTCGATCTGAAGGTGTCATTAGGTCTAAAATTGGTTTCTTGTAGAGATCAAATAGATGGGTCTTGTTTTTTATCTATTCTGAAACCCTATGTCCTTTTTTTGGAGCATTTAGTCCATTTACATTCAGTGTTATTATTGAAAGATATGGATTTAGAGTCTTTTTGTTATCTGTAGGTTTCATGCTTATAGTAATGCCTCTGGTCCTGTGTGGTCTTTGCAACATTCCACTCAGAGTCCCCCTTAAGACCTCTTGTAGGGCTGGTTTAGTGGTGATGAATTCCTTCAGTTTTTGTTTGTCTGTAAAAACCTTTATCTCTCCTATTCTGAATGACAGGCTTTCTAGATAAAGGATTCTTGGCTGCATATTTTTCCTTGTCAGCACATTGAAAATTTCCTGTCACTCCTTCCTGGCCTGCCAAGTTAAAGTAGATAGGTATGCTACTACCCTTATGTGTCTACCCTTGTAGATTAAGGCCCGTTTGTCCCTAGCTGCTTTCAGAATTCTCTTTATCTTTGTATTTTTCCAGTTTCAATATGATATGTCGTTCATAAGATTGATTCAAGTTATGTCTGAAGGGAGTTCTCTGTGCCTCCTGGATTTCCATGTCTGTTTCCTTCCTAGACTGGAGAAGTTCTCAGTTATGGTTTATTCAAGTACACCTTCCACCCCTTACTCTGCTTCTGGAACTCCTATGATATGAATAGTATTCTGTTTCATTGAATAAGTTAGTTCTCTAATTCTACCCTCATGATCCAGAATATTTTTATCTCTCTTTTTCTCAGCTTCATCTTTTTGTCAGCTTCATCTTTTTCCATAATTTTATCTTCTTTTTCACCTATTCAAGCCCAGCGATTAATCTTATGACTATTTTTCTAAATTCTTGGTAAGGTATATTGTTTATGTCTGTTTTGATCAATTCTTTAGCTGTCATTTCTTCCTGGAATTTCTTTTGAGGAGAATTCTTCCATTTCATCATTTTCGCTAGTTTTCTGTCCCTTATGTCTTTTAAAAGCTTGTTATGTGTCCTGCACCAGCGAGCACCACTATATTAAAGAGAGGTCATACTCTGCCTGGGGCCTGGCCCTTCAGGAGGTGTTTTTTAAGTGTGTTAATTGCTCTCTGTTGTTGTGACTCTGGTTGTTTTATCTCCCTACTCATAGTGATGTTTTGGACCCTCCACCAGGTGTGCTTTGATTTGTTCACTGAGGTAGCCCTGGAAAAGAAAAAAAAAAAAAGAAAACAAACAAACAAAAAAGAAAACAAAAACAAAAACACCTGTTACAGCAAAACAATGGGGTGGTGGCATTGTTGATGGAAGAGGCCTTATCCCATACAAAGAGAAATGACAGGGTTGGGGAAAAAGAAAAGAAAAGAAAACTGACCAGGCAGAGAAACTCTACAGCTTAATCTAGAGCAAGAGGGGAAAATAAAGAAGGAGATATAGAAGAGTTATAAAGAGAATAAATTAAATATGTCTACTTAAACCAACAACCAGAATAACCAGGCTAGAGGAGGGAAGAAATAAGTAGAAAATGAAGAGAGAGATGGGGGGGGGGGGGGAAGTATATATATATGTGTGTGTGTGTGTGTGTGTGTGTGTGTGTGTGTGTGTGTGTATCAAAAGAATTATCCAAGAATTAAATCAGAAAATGCAAACCACTGGGTGCCTTGGAACCAGTGGCAGTGCTGGTCTGGAGGAGGGGCTGTCTGGTTTGTCAGCATCAATCCCGCTCCAGTAGATACTCACTTACCAGGCAGAAGGGGCATGGTTTGGTGTAGGCAGGTCTCACCTCCACTGAGGGCCCCCTGTCAGTCCTGAGCCTCCACTTTGTTTGTGATGGAGAGAAAAATGGCAACACCCCAGTCTCTCCTCCATGGACCAGATGTCCCAAACCACTCTGTTCAGGCTGTCCTCGCTGTGCCAAGGGCACAAATGAGGCTGTTTGTCCCGCTCCACCAACTTCCACACCTCCCTGGCAGTTGGCTCAGATTTAAACCCTGATGTCTTAAAGGGTCTTGCTCCGTGCACCCCAGTACTTAGAGAGTGCTGTTCCACACAACTGATATATTACTTCTGGATATATTTGTCCTTTGAACGGTTATATACCTTCTTCCCACAGCACTCCAGGGAGGGGATTGCTTTCTCCTACTGTGGACTGCACCCCTGATCTAGCCACTGAGCCCCAGGCTGGCTCCCCACCTCCCCAGATGTGAGAATAGGGCAGCCAGCCTCAATCCGGAGGAAGCCCCACAGTTAGAGATGGGATCCCTCTCCATCCCGGTACAAGGTTTTTCTCTTCTCTAGATACTGTCCTATGCTTCCTTATCCTCTCTTTCTCCTCCCTTTGTCTCTCCATAGAAGGGGATCCCTCCCTTTTGTGCCTATGCAGCCTGTTTTATCTCTTCCAGTTTGTAATCACACACCTATGGCCCAACAGCTTGTCCCTGTGAGTCCCTGGGGATGTCTTTGTCACTCTGCAGCCCAGACTCTAGGAATTCAAAGTCTTTTGGCCTTGACACTGCTGTGTTTGAGGGACAAGGGAACTTCAGGTCCCCTTACTTCTCTGCCATGTTGGATCTCCTAAAGAATTATCTTTAAGGTCCTTGTCTGATAGTTCCAACATTCAGACTATCTTTGTGTTTGACTGTGTTGACCATTTTATTGTTTAAAAATGAAACATGATTTTTGTGCTTGTTTATCTCATAATTTTTGATTGAATGCTGAACATAAAATAAAAACAAAGTAAAAATAAAAAGAGTGGAGGTAAATGGTATTTATGCCCGGAAATAGGAAAGCATCCTCTCTGTCAGGTCTTTAGGGTGAGTTTGAATAAATCTAAGAAGTAATTCAGCTGAACTCAGGCTTTGTTATTGTTATAGTCACCTTCATTGCACCACAGGCTTCAAATCCTCTGGCAATGGACCCACTCTGCCTTCTGCTTAGTGTGAAGCTAGAGCTCTAGAGGATCTTTCTCAGTGTTCCTGCTCCAACCCCAGATTTCAGTAAGCCCTGCATGTCGGTATGGTAGAGGGTCTCTCTTCATGCTCTTTTTCCTTGTTACTTGGTGCAAAATTCATGGTGTGTTTTCTTGATTCTTCTGTTCTAGTCTTAGTCTTAGGCAGGGTCTTAGTGCCCGAGCTCCAGGGGTGAGATTTGTCAGGCTCTCTGTCCCTCCCTCAGTGGCACACAGGCTCTGCTTCTTACTCTTCTATTTATTTATTAAAAAAAATTTTTTTAAGTTTATTTATTTTTGACAGAGAGAGACAGAGCATGAGTGGGGGAGGAGCAGAGAGAGAGAGAGATAGAGACAGAAACTGAAGCAGGCTCCAGGCTCTGCACTGTCAGCACAGAGCCCGATATGGGGCTCGAACCCACAGACCGCGAGATCATGACCTGAACTGAAGTTGGACACTCAACCAACTGAGCCACCAGGTACCCCTGTTTCTTACTCTTTATAAGGGCTAGAGTGGGTCTATAGACAAGATTTTCTTTCCATCTTCCAACTGACATTCAAACCCTGCCTTTTTCATGAGGGATCTTGGGTGCAAGTTGGTTTTTCACTTCTTCCTCCATGGCAGCAGACCTTTGCTTTCTACCATACAGGATTCTGGGAAGGACTGGGTATTCTGCCCTTCACCAAAAGCACATCTCTTTTGCCTATTATCAGTGCAGGTGTTAATGGGCAAATTTTTGACCTTTCCCCCAGTACCACCTTTCTTCAGATGAGGTGAATGAGATAATTACTTGCCCCTTCTCCAGAGGCCGATAACTTCCCCGCTTTTAAAGCAGGATCAAGTTGGTTACGTGAGGTTTTTGCCCCTTCTCCTTTTGCAAATGGCTTCTGCTTTTATCAAAGAAGGGTGAAGGGTTAGTTTTGTGCTTATCTTCTTGTAGAAAGTGACCACCATTTTTGTGCTCAGGTAGGGCCTGGAGTGTGAGTGAGCTTCTCCAAGGACCTCTGCTTCCCCCCTCAAACTTTGGCATGACTGCTTGCATCTCTAAGGGAAGCTCTCTCAAATACTTTCCTTGCCTTTTAAGTTTCTCAGGATCCACATAAGAGTGAAAATATAAGGCATCTGTCTTTCTCTGTATGGGGGAGGGGAAGGAAAAAAAAGAAGAGAGAGATTAGAGTGGGAGAGAGCCAAAGCATAAGAGACTCTTAAAAAATGAGAACAAACTGAGGGCTGATGGGGGGTGGGAGGGAGAGGAGGGTGGGTGATGGGTATTGAAGAGGGCATCTTTTGGGATGAGCACTGGGTGTTGTATGGAAACCAATTTGACAATAAATTTAATATATTTAAAAAAATAAATAAATAAATAAATAATCAAATCCTTTCCTTGCCTTAATCATTTTTTTTTTCAACGTTTATTTATTTTTGGGACAGAGAGAGACAGAGCATGAACGGGGGAGGGGCAGAGAGAGAGGGAGACACAGAATCGGAAACAGGCTCCAGGCTCTGAGCCATCAGTCCAGAGCCTGACGCGGGGCTCGAACTCACGGACCGCGAGATCGTGACCTGGCTGAAGTCGGACGCTTAACCGACTGCGCCACCCAGGCGCCCCCGCCTTAATCATTTTTATGAACACCTAGCAGAAGGCCCTGTGTAAAAATAGCCCTTGTTTGCAGAACCCCCTTATTTCTAGGATCCCAGAGATTCCCAGCTGTTACGTCAGCCCACTCATGGGCTTTAAGAATTTGTTAAAATTTTAGTTGTTTTTTACCCACCTTTATGAGTATTATCTGTTTCTCTTCTTCTGTCCTCAAAGTGAAACATTTTGTGTGTCCTGTCTCTAGAAACTTTTTATTGTTGATAATCCAAGCCCTTGCTGCCTCATGACCTTAGCTCTCTAAGATGCAAAACTAAATTTATGATTTTGTAGATACTTTGAGTATTTCTCCCATTCGGGTGCAAGAGACTATCACCTGACATTCTTGCCCAGCTTTCTATAATGTCTAAGCTGAAGTGGAACTCCCATTTGCTTCAATTTTTTTAAAGTTATATTTTGTATAGGATTTAAGGTTATAGGTATTTTCTTTAATACTTAAAAGATCTCATTTCACTGTTAAGACTTGTTTTATTTCTGTCAAGAAGTCTTCTGTTAGTCATATAATTGTTACTATTCAGATAATGAGCTGTTTTATCTGAATGTTTTAAAATTTTTCTCTTGATTTTCTTATTCAGCAATTTTATTATAATACACTTAAAGTTGGGTTGTATACTTTGGATTATCCCTCTCTTTAACTCACCAAACTTCTAAAATATGTAGATTAATGGATTTCATTAGTTTTGGAAAATTGTCAGCCATCATCCCTTTGATATGATCTCTGTCCCATTCTCTCCTTCTGGACTTCAATTATAAATTATGTTATACATTTTCATTATGTTCATATATGTGTTTTGTTTTTTCTCCTGCATTTATTCATTCTTCCTCTCTGTACTTCAATCTGTATATTTTTATTTACCTATTTTCAGTTTAGTAATCATGCTTTTTGCTTTGTTAATCTAATCTATTTAATTGTTAACTTTAAATATTGTAAATTGTTTATTTCTATAATTTATTTTTTTTCTTTTTATACATTCTACTTCTCTGGTGAAAATTTCCATATCTTCATCTATTTCTTCTTCTTTTGTTTTCTATTCTTGAGCATATTAATCATAGGTGTTTGGAAGTTCATGTCACTGAACCCTGATATCTGGATCACCTGTGTCTATTTCTGTCCTCTATTTATTCTCTTGGTTTTGGTCATAAGGCCCTGTGTCTTTATCTACCAGCATGTTTTTGTTTAATTCCAAACATCCTATATATCAAATCATAGAAGCTTCAGATGATGTTCTTTTCTTTCAGACAAAATTGACCATTTCCTCTGGTAGGCAAATACAGTGGGGAGTAATTACTCCAACAGGGATCGAATTTAGTAGATATTGGATACAATTTTGGTAAAACTAAATCTGCCTTTGTTAATTGCACATAGTGCAATTAAGAATGCCCTGTTAACTGGGTAACACTTTGCAGTGTTTTCAACTAAGAGTCTGTTCAACTGAGACTATTCTCTCCAGACCCCCTTCCACCATGGGTCCTTAATGCAAACCACTGTCTTTTTGGAACCATGAGTTTGCCAAAATTTCTGCTCTGCATTGCACATGTGGTTTTATTTTAGCTCCTTTGCCTCTTACCCCATGAAGCTTCAGAAATCAGCAAATGTCATGAGGGGAAAACTGAGTACAAAATATTCTTTAAGCATTTAACATTGTCACTCTAGTGTGAGACCATAAAGACTGCAAGTTTCTGTTCTCTAGCAGTGCCTTTCTGCCAGGACAAAATTTAGATTTTTCAATCTCTTGCCCATACCCAGATCGATATGGGCCCCATGGAAAAAAAAAGCTTTTAGAGACTGTCAGTTTATCTTTCCATGATTCTGTTCTCTCTGGAATCTTAGATACACTTAACTTCATAGCTTCAGCAATCCTCTTGATACTATAAAACAGTTATTTAAAATCTTATCCAACTTTTCTATTTGTCTTCAGTGGAAACACTCAAAAGTTTATAAGCATGCTCCATTATATGCTACATATTATAATTAAATCATATCCAAGATCATGCTTTAATGTTTCTTAAGATATACTTAAGAATTTAAATTTGGTTGAAGATTTAACTTTGCAGGATACTACTGCCAATACAAAGACTCAATTTACTGAAGAATTATATTTGACATGTTACTAAATTCACACATGCACAGGTAACGATAAGTCATTAAAGTCTAATTTTATACATGAGAGCAGGGAAGTATCTTTTGAAATCTATTATAACAGAAATAATATAATTTCCAATAACATAATATAATAATTTCTGGTAACAGAAATAATATATTAAAATTATGAATTTTACTTCTCATTGGAAGAAATATGGTTTTACTCATACCAAAGCACACCATTTTCCAGTCTTGTTTCAATTTTTGGAAAGACCAATAATCACAATGTTCTTAGAATAATGAGATTCAGTACAGTTTGTTTCTTATGGCATTCTTGCCGGTCTTGAGTTCTTTCCCTTGTACAACTCATCCCTAAACATTTTGTTTTTAGTTTGTATTACACTCTATTTTTCCAGATAGTTCCTCAAATGTCTTGAAATGAATTAGGATATGATCCCACATTTACCCAGACCTTACCAATCAATGTTCTTATTTTTGACAACATGATTGCTGCATTTCTTTAATCTAAACCAGGAATGACAATGGATTTCATCTTGTATGGCAATTCTAATCAAATGGGAGAAATATCTTAAGCTGTTTAAAAAGATTCTAAGGGGACATCCAAGCCCAGTTTGAAAATGTACCAAGATAATTTAATAAGGTCTGTCATGCACTGGAAGGTAGAATAGTAACAGGCAGTCTTGTTAGATCTTGAATACTTAAAGTTGGACACAAAGTTTAAAATCCACAAAAATTTGTTGATTGACTAATTGACCTTTACTGAAAACTCATGAAAAGAATAACTAAAAATAACTTCTGATTTTATTAGCAATTATTTTATTTAAAATTAAATCATTCCAGGGGCACCTGGGGGCTCAGTTCATTGGGTGTCCACCTTTGGCTCAGGTCATGATCTCATGGTTTGTGGGTTCAAGCCCTGCATCAGGCTCTATACTGACAGCTCAGAGCCTGGAGCCTGCAGCCTGCTTCAGATTCTGTGTCTCCCTCACTCTGTGTCCCTCCCCTGCTGTGCTCTCTCTCTCTTCTCTAAAATAAATACATAAACGTTTAAAATAAATCAATCATTCCATAGGAATAGTGTATAAAACTCCTCTTTTGACCTCATGTCTAGTTGATCTTTATATTCCACGGTGGGGCTTGTCAGTGGCAAATGCTCACTAAATATTTTTTTTTAGTGAATTTAATTGATTCTATTTTAAAGTATAAATAACTAAAGTATAAATAACCAAAATCTTCTGAAATATTTATTGTTAGTGTTTTTACAACAACCTTATGTTTGACAAAGAATAGAAGACTTAACTATGGAGAAAACTTTTTCATTGATGTAGATGAAAGTATGTAAGTGAAAATAAATGGAAAATATCTGCTGTTTAAAATACATTTTGAATGATTAATAGGTTCTTTATAACCTATTGAAGAAAATACATTTGGTGACTGAAATCCTTAAAAAAAAACTTTCCAACCATAAAAGGAGGTACCAGTGGCATACTTAGGTGATCCTTTTATTGAGAAATGTCTTCAAACCAAATACCTAAAAGATCTAAATTTTGAGGAGTTGTAATTACTAGGCTTTTTTTTTTTTATGTTTATTTATTTTTGAGAGAGAGAGACAGATTGCCAGCAGGGGAGGGGCAAAGAGAGAAGGAGACACAGAATCTGAAGCAGACTCCAGGCTCTGAGCTGTCAGCACAGAGCCTGATGTGAGCCTCGAACTCACAACCCCTGAGATTGTAACCTAAGCTGAAGTTGGACACTTGACCGACTGAACCACCCAGGTACCCCAACATTTGTTTGTTCTTTTACCTTGATCTCTATCTGCCTCCATACAGCAATCATCCACATATTCCAGGTACTGGGTCTACCTTCGAATTGAGTAAGAGAGTAAATTGTGAATATCCTGGATAATTCCATTTCATTCAACTAGTTCAAAAAGACTTAACTGATCCCAAAAGGAGTACACAATGGAGTACAAGGTCTTGCAATCTGAATGCTCACAATCTAAAGAACAGATATATACAAACAAGTTAGCGAAATATAGGAAAAAATTATGTGAGAAGGATTGCAAACTTGGAGTTCCATGTTACCTAACATTTCTTCTTATATCTGACAATCATTTTTTTACTAAAAAGAATATTAGAGTTACCTACCACTTTCTTCCAGCCATCATATATAACTAGAAGTCTCTATGGGAGCGTTTTCTCCCTTTTTTGCCTTCTCTCATCTTAACTGAACTTTTTATATCATTCCATTTTATCACCTTTCTTGGCATACCAATTATACTTACTTTTAAAATGTCGTTAATGGTTTCGCTAGAGTTTGCAATATACATTTTAATTAGCCTAAGTCCACCTTCATATCACACTGTAATACTTTACTGCTTCACTTGTGATTCAAGTGCCTTATGACAAAGTCTGACCAATTCTTTCCTCCCATTCCTTATTACGTTTCTGTCATTCACTTTACTTATCCATGTGCTATAACCTGCCAGTGTATTATTACAATTATTACTTTCAATAGTTATCTTTCAGATCTATTAAGAATAAAAAAAGTGGAAGGTTTTATCTTTGTTTCTCTAATGCTCTTCCTTTCTTTATATAGATCTGAATTTCTGACCTGTTATCATTTTCTTCTCCCTGAAGAACTTCTTTGAACAATTCTTACAAGGTAAGTATCATGGTGGTGAATTCCTTCCGTTTTTGTTTATCTGAGAAAGTCTTTATTTCTCCTTTATTTTTGAAAGATAATTTCACTGCATATGGGATTCTAGGTTGGTCTTTTTTTTTCCCCTTAAGCGTTTTAAATATTTTATTCTTCTCTCTATTTTTTAAGTTTTTATTTAAATTCCAGTTAGTTAACATACAGTATTGTATTAGTTTTACACAATAGTACAATTTAGTGATTCAACAATTCCATACAACACCTGGTGCTCATCACAAGTGCACTCCTTAATCCCCATCACCTATTTAACTCATTTCCCACTCCCCTCCCCTCTGATAAACATCAGTTTCTTCTCTATAATTAAGAGTTTTGTTTCTTGGTTTACCTCTCCTTTTTTCCCCTATGATCATTTGTTGTGTTTCTTAACTTCCACATAAGAATGAAGTCATATGGTATTTGTCTTTTTCTGACAGACTTATTTCACTTAGCATAATACTGTCTAGATCCATCCACATCATTGCAAATGGCAAAGTTTCATTCTTTTTGATGGCTAATATTCCATTATACACACACACACACACACACACACACACATATATATATATATATATATATATATATATATATATACCATATCTTCTTTATCCATTCATCAATCAATGTATGTTAGGCTCTTTCCATAATTTGGCTGTTGTTGAGAATGCTGCTATAAATATTGGGGTACATGTATCCCTTTAAATTAGTATTTTTTATTCTTTGGATAAGTATCTACCATGCAATTGCTGGATTCCGGGGTAGTTCTATTTTTAACTTTTTGGGGAGCCTCCATACCATTTTCCAGAATGACTTCATTAGTTTGCATTTCCACCAACAGTGTAAGAGGGTACCCCTTTCTCCACATCCTCACCAACACTTGTTTTTTTTTGTTGCTGGCAGAATTTTTGATGAGAAGTTCACTGTAATTCTTTTCTCTGTTGTTTTTTCCCCTTTATTAGTAAAAGTATTATTTTCCTTTAACTTTTTAAAAGATTTCTTCTTTGGGCCTCCTGGGTGTCTCAGTCAGTTGAACATCTGACTCTTGATTTTGGCTTACTTACGGTTTATGAGACCAAGCCCCCCATCAGGCTCTGTGCTGATGACACAGAGCCTGCTTGGGATTCTCTGTCTCCCTCTCTCTCTGCCCCTCCTCTGCTCATTCCCCCCCCCGCCAAATAAATAAATAAGCTTTAAAAATTTTGAAAAAATAAAAGATTTTCTCTTTGTCTTTCCTTTTCTGCAGCTTGAATATGACATAACAAAGTGTAGTTGTTTTATCATTTTGTTTTTTGTTTTTGATTGGGGGTTTGTTTTTATTTTCATTTTTGTCAGTACTTGTGCTGGTGTTCTCTGAGCTTCTTTGGTCTATGGTTTAGGGTGTGTATTAATTTTGAAAAGGTCTTGACCATTAGTACTTCAAATAACTTTTCTACTCCATTATTGCTGTCTTCTAGTAAACATTTATGTATATGTTATACTTTTTGATATTATCCCAGTTCTTGGATATTCTGCCCTGTTTTTGTCATTATGTTTTCTTTTTGCATTTAAGTTTGGGAAATTTCTATTGACCTATGTTCGAGTTCACTGATTATTTCCTAGACTGTGTTTAGTCCACTGATGAGCCCAAAGTCATTCTTTACTTCATTAAGTGTTTTGGATTCTTTCAATTCTTTCTTAGATTTTCTACTTTTCTGCTTACATGGCCCATCTGTTGCTAGTCATTATCTAGTTTTTAATTTTTTTAATTTTTTTTTAAAGTTTATTTATTTTTGAGAGGGAGAGACAGAGTGCAAGCGGGAGAGGGGCAGAGAGAGAGAGAGAGAGAGAGAGAGAGAGAGAGTCCAAAGCAGGCTCCAGACTCTGAGCTGTCAGCGCAAAGCCCAACACTGGGCTCAAACTCACCAGGTGTGAGATCATGACCTGAGCCAAAGTTGGATGCTTAACTGACTAAGCCACCCTGGCACCCCATCATTATCTAGTTTTTCTATTAGAGACTCTGACATATTAATCATAGTTTAAACTTTATGTCTGACAATTCCAACAACTGTGTCATACATAAGTCTAGTTCTGATGATTGCTTTGTCTCTTGAGACTGTGGTCTTTCTGTCCTTTTAGCATATATTGTAACTTGTTGCTGTTGAAAATTTGACATTATGGGAACTGAGGCAAAGAAGCCTTTAGCATGAGCTTTTATGTTGATCTGCCTGTGAGTTAGGCCTTATGTAATGTTTGCTATGGCTTCAAACTATGGTTAATGTTTGTGTCAGTGGCTTAAAATTCCTCTGGTGTCTTCCCCTCACCCCTCCCCTGCCTCCAATCTCTGTTGACATTCAGCTTCCTTAAGAACTTACTCTTCCTTAGACTGTGTCTTGCAGCTCTCTTATCTGTAATCCAATTATTGTACTGAGCCCTATTGGTGTGATAGTAATGTGCGGGAGTGGAAGTATTCTTTAATTCTGATTAACTCTCAGTCTTCTTAGTGGGTCTTTATCCTTCAATGTGGTGACTGTGACCTTCATAGGTGTTTCTTAACTTTCTCCCTTAGGTGAGACAGGGAGGCTAGAAGGGGTTGGAGTAGGAACAGTGCTGTTCCCTCAGATGTGAAAAACTTCTGGTAAAGTCCTTTTCCTTGCAAATAGGTCTTTGTTATCAAAGCCCTCTGGATCTATTTCATGATGATCACTCTTCCCCTGCTTTTGCCAAAGCCATGGGGATATTTTTCTTGGTTCTTTGTCAAGAGAACCTAGTAGAGTTCTTCAAGGTAAAACCTCCCAAATTGTGCCTCCACCCTCACCCAAACCTTGACTTACTCACTCTTGGTGTCCATGTTCAGCCTCTAGCAATTTATCAAAATCACCACCTATGTGTTCTACTTGTTTACAACTGCTGTGGCTTCTCCTTCAGGTAAGCAGGTCTTGGCTAGGACTCTCTGTGTTCACCTGGATTTCTGGATTTTGGGATAGAAGTTTGCCTTGTGGCATGGTCCTCTGATGGGTTTGAGAAAAGCCACTGATTGTTTGTTTATCTTTCTTATTTTGTAAGAATAGTAGTTAAATCTTCCAAGCTTTATTCATGTAGGAGCCAAAACCAAAAGTCTTGGGGAAAAATTTTTTTAACACAAATGTTTCTAAAAAGTAGGTGAAGATCTTGACCTGGGGAGAATAAGAATGGAATTAAAAATGAATTCAGAATGATTTCTATTCTTCAAGTCTATGTATCTTTGATTGCAATATGCATTATAACTGCTAAAATATTATATGTATCAAATATATCTCAGGCATATGTGAAATTGGCTGGTATTAGAAAACTTACCTGACCTTTTGGGCATTATTAGGAGAAGGAAAAAATAAACTAGGGGAAGAAATTGTTTGTTTGTTTGTTTGTTTGTTTGTTTTCATTAACTCAAACTCAGCATAAATTCAAGGTCCCTGCACTTATAAATATTTGGCATATAAGGCATATAACATGATTTTGCTTGAGTTTGATATAAGGCATATAACATGATTTTGCTTGAGTTTGCACAGTATAAAGTGTGATTTTTCCAAAGTCGGTGCATCCCAAGTCATGTTGGGCTATTTTATATACAAAGATTTAGCCATTTATTTGTACTATGTTTCATATGACCTTTAAAAATGAATAC
Organism: Puma concolor; assembly: GCF_028749965.1. NCBI lineage: Eukaryota > Metazoa > Chordata > Mammalia > Carnivora > Felidae > Puma > Puma concolor. The sequence continues at coordinate 113,003,413 of NC_141675.1, forward strand.
CAAAAAACATTTTGTTCTTCTCTTAACAGTTTTCTCTATTTAGGTCCCACAGAGCTATACCTGGCGCAGAATATATGTCTGATGAATTGACTATTTTGATTTTATACACAGATTTCCAATATTAGATTCAACTTTCCTCCTAAAAAATGAAGAATCTAGTCCCCTTTATATGTGAAAAATATGGAGACTTTCTGACCTTATTTCAAATTCTCTCCATTACTTAATAGCAGGTGCCTTCTGCTCATCCTCTTCTGAATGTATATCTTCCTCACAGAACAAAGAACTAATTTTAAGGGGAAAAAAAGGATTTGCTTCTTTTATTATCAATGGCAGGTTGAAAAATTATTCAACAGGGATTGATGTAGCCAGAATTGTTAAGCTGATCAAATTCATCTTTGGCAGTACTTTATCATTCTTTCTGCACCATTTCCTACTGACTGCATCTTTTCTTACTAGCACCTCAAAACCAAGGACCTTTGTTTGATCCAATAACTTAGGTCTGATCTTTCTCTCCGACAGATGTTTTGTTTTTGTTTTGTTTATTACTGTAGCTCAACTGAATTAGGTGTTGGGTGGAAAGGATACAGTTCTAATTCATACTGACATATAAAAGACTGATAACTTTCCAGTGTCCATTTGCTCTAGATGAACAGATAAACCAAATGAATCTCTGATTAAGTTCCAAGGGACCATTTGTTTAGTGAAAGGGAGATCATTAAAATTTCATTTTAAAGCTGAGGCCAGCGTCAGGACAAAAATCAAAACTGGGATTGAAGTCAAGATTAGCTCCAGTTATGGTCTCTGCTCTCCCCTAGAGTGGGAGAGCATTGAAGAACAGAGAAACCAAAGAAAGTCTATTCTTAGAGGATACTATATCCTTGAAATCAGTGGATGAGGTCATAGACCATACATGGTTTCTCTGCCATATTTATTTAGAAACAAAACATTACTCAGAGAAATTAAGCAAACTGATTAAGCTATACAATCATAGTTTTAAAAACCCATCAGAGAGTTTAGAATAAAAATAAATCTAAATGAAGAAACTTGCAGCTGTTTTCATCCATGGAAGACCAGTGAGAAGAGAAGGAATCCATTATAAGGAGATTCCAGTCTATTATCAAATTTCTAATAGCCACCTGTGGTCTGGAATGATGTATTAGATGCTAAGAGCCTGTACCCACACACCAATCCTTTTCTTCACCAACTGCACCAAAGATTGGGGCCAGGCAGGAGAGCCAGAGAACTAATGAACTAACTCTCCCTCTCCTCATTCCTCCCAGCCTCGATCCATCCTTCCTCCTTCTCTCCCTCCTTCTCCCTCTCCTTCTGCACCTTGCAGCCAATACACTGCAGTAGGCTTTGAGGAGTTAGGTGAGGTGACAGGCAGATTGACTTTTCTAGGAAAAGACTGGAGAGGAAAACTCAAAGAGGTGGCAGCTGAACTCTAAGGCTATCCTTCATGCTTTGGGAAGCTGATGGCTGGACTAATGAAAGTATAAAGGGATCTTTAGATTCTTCCAGAGTTCAGATTCTAAGCCCTGCTGAAACAAAAATTTTAATCTCGCACTCAAAATATTTAAAGACAGAGTTGCCTCTCTCTAACAAAAGCTTTAACAGAACAAGCTCAAGACAGAAGATACAACAAAATTAAAACACTAGGAGAAAACAGAAGTAAATATTTGTTTGATAGGCTTAGTAACAGATTGTACAAATCAGTGGAAGTAATAAGTGAACTTGAAAATAGAAAATTGGAATTTAATCAAACCAAAACGCAAAGAGAAAAAAAAGAGAGAAAAACAGAAAGAGCATTTAAGATCTGTGGGGGTAAAATTAAGAAGTTTAACATAGGTGTAAAGAGAGTCCCAGAAGGAGGAGAGAAAGTATATGGGACTGAAGAAATATTTGAAGACATGATCATAGCTATAATTTTCCTAAGTTGACACAATATGTTAACTTATATCTCCTTGAAGCTCAGATCATCACACAGCATAAATACAAAGTAAACCATACTTAAGGAAGTCATAGTCAAAATGCTGAACACCAAGGATTAACTGAAATTCATAAAAGCAGTTAGAAAAAAAGCTCTCACATTCACATATACACAGGGAAACAAGAAGATTGTTGGTTTATTGCTGACAAAATATGTGTACTGAAAGTACTAAATAAAAACAAAAAAAATTCAAAATAGAATTCTATCTTCAATGAATATATGCTTCAAAAATGAAGGCAAGTTAAAGAAACTATCAGATAGACAAAAGATAAAAGCTGAGAAATTTTTCTCAAGCAAACCTGCACTATAGAATAAGATAGATTACTTAGCTAAAGAATGTGACACTGTAAGGGAGCCCAGACCTGTGGGAGTAAATATAAAAGAATATAGACACCCACACACACATATACATATACATATGTATGTGTGTAAATTATATATATGTATATATGTTTTCTATCATTGCCATAACAAATTACTGTGAACTTAATGGCTTAATGGTTGTATACATTTATTATCTTTTTTTAAATTTTTTTTTTTAAAGTTTATTTTTGAGACAGAGAGAGACAGAGCATAAACAGGGGAGGGGCAGAGAGAGAGGGAGACACAGAATCTGAAACAGGCTCCAGGCTCTGAGCTGTCAGCACAGAGCCCGACGTGGGGCTGGAACCCACGGACAGTGAGATCATGACCTGAGCCGAAGTCGGACGCTTAACTGACTGAGCCACCCAGGCACCTCTACATTTATTTTCTTATGGCCCTGTTTACTCAGCTGGTTTCTCTGCTCCGGGTTTCACAAGGTATCAGACAACTGGTCTCTTAGGGGTTCTGAGAATAATTCTCAGAGTCCATTTCCTTGTGGTTGTATTACTGAGGTTATATTGGTCTGCTAGCTGTCAACCAAGGGCCATCCTTGGCTCTTAGAGTTTCCCTGGTCCCCGCATGTGGGACCCCCAACTTAGAACCGGCAACGGTGCGCCAAACCATCCTTCTCACACTTAAAATTTATGACTAATCCTTATGCCACCTCTCTCTTTTGCCTCTTCTGTTCTACCTCTCTTTTGGTTCCAACTGAGAAAAGTTTCTACTTTTAAGGGCTCTTGTGATTAAATTGGACCCACATAAAAATTCAGGATAATCCCTTTATTAAAAGGTCCATAATCTTAATTACATTTGCAAAGTCCCTTTTGCCATGTAATATAACATTTGGGTAGCCAATTTATTTGTATATATAAGATATGGGAAAATAACAACAATGTATAATATATTCTGGAACCAATAATATGTATCTACCTGTATCTATATCTATATATAAATTTTATAGCAGGAGCATAAAATGAACATATATCATTTGAAAGATTTTTACACTATTTAAATGACTACAGTATGATTTGAATGTAAATTGTGGTAAATTAAAGATGCCTATTGTCATCTCTAGATAGAACTTTCTATAGTGATGGCATTGTCCTATACCTACACTATCCAAGTTAGTGCCTCTCATCTACAAGTAACAGCTGACCATATGAAATGTTACTAGTGTGTCTGTATGACTACATTTTCATTTTATTTAGTTTTAATATATTTAAATTTAATAGTCGCATGTGGATACTATATTAGACAGTACAGTGTGAAGTAACCATTACATGTGGTAAACAAGCAGAGGGGTACAGCTAAAAAAACATCTGGGTACATAAAAAGGAATACATAAGTATACTAAATAATACTTGTTCTTCACAAAAGAATACAGAAAATGAGCAATGGAGTAGCAAAGAAAAATGGATAGAACAATAGAGATTGTTGGAATGGACATAAAAGCAACAATCAACTGCATGCTATTTATAGGAACACACTTAAAATATAAAGATATGGACAAGTGGAATATGTGAGAGTAAAAAAGATATTATTCAAAAGTAAGCATTAAAATCTTAGGAAGGTATATTATATAGTATATTATTAGAGAAGATAGATTTCAAGAAAAGGATAGAGATAAAAAGGGATATATTAGAATGGTAAAATAGTCAATTCCTCAAAAAAGACATAAAAACCTAATTCTGTATGAACTATGGCTTCCAAATCCTTGAAGCAAAATCAACAGAACTAAAGGCAGGAATACATTCTTCTTAAAAGTATAGGAAAGAATAAATAGACAAAAATCATTAAAAATATATGTCTGAAAACACTATCAACCAAATTGACTTAATGGACATTTACAAAACCTACATAAAACACCTCTAGAATACACATCCTTTTGAAGTGCACATGAGGAATTCTCCAAGATCATCTGCTGGGTCATGAAATAAGTTTCAATAAAATATAAGATTCAAAATACTATAGGATAGGTTCTCTGGCCACAATGGTTTAAAATTAAATATGAATAACAATATCTAGAAAGTTGATAACATTTTAATATTAAGCAAGATAATTGTAAGTAACCCATGATTCAAAAAGATATTTCAAAAGAAGTAAGAAAATAATTTGAGGAGTGCCTGGTTGGCTCAGTCTGGTGAGTGTCCGACTTCGGCTCAGGTCATGATCTCATGGTCCATGAGTTCAAGCCCTCTGTTGGGCTCTGTGCTGACAGCTCAGAGCCTGGAGCCTGCTTTAGATTCTGTGTCTCCTTCTCTCTCTGTCCCTCCCCTACTCATGCTCTGCCTGTCTCTCTCAAAAATAAATAATAAAACATTTTTAAAAATGTATAAATCTCCTAACTAGACCAATCAAAAACAGAGAACACAAAGACTAAAAGACTGAAAGAGAGTTTCTTACTACATATTTTATGAACATTAAGAACTTAAGAAAGGAATAATAAAAAAAAGGTTATGTCAAGAAACATGACAACTCAGATGAAATAGACAAATTCCTTGAAATATGCTAATTTACTAATTTGCAATTTACTAATATTTCTTATGAACATAAACAAAAGAATTCTTAGCAAAATATTAACAAATTGAACCAAAACATCATGAACAACAGAGAGGAATAAAAGGGTGATTTTACATAAAAAAAATCTCATTAACTGAGTAAAGAAGAAAATCAGATGATCATCTAAGCAGATGCAGAAAAAGAACTTGACAAAATCAACACTCACTCATGTAGAAATTTGTAACAATTAAGAATAGAGCTTCCCAAATCTGATAAGAGTCATTGATGAAAAAAAAAAACAAAACTATAGCTAACAATATACCTAATAATGAAATATGTACTACACTGTTCCCCTGTAATTGTTAATAATGTAAAGAAGTTCATTTCCATCATTTCTATTCAGTATTGCACTGGCTATCCTAGCTGGTGCAATAAAGTATTTAAAAAAGGTGGAGGGAAGACCTTATAAATGAAAATTTGAAGTAAAATTATTTTTATTGTAAACAGCATCAGTTTCACATTGAAAATCTCTGTCAATTCTCCTGCCTAAACTATCAGAATAAGTGGTTGTAGTAAGTTCACAAGTTAGTGGTCATATAAGAAAATCATATAAGAAATCATATAATAAAGTCATTTGTATTTTCATATAACAGCAATGAATAATTTGGAAATCACTCTTCAAAAAGTAGCATCCAATATAGCATGTAAAAACAAAAATTACTTAGGAAAAAACATAAGAAGAGATTTGAGACCTTTATACTAAAAATTACAAAATACTGCAGAGAGAAATAAACAGCAACCTAAATAAATTTAAAGATATACCATGTTTATGGATTAAAATACACACTATCATTAAGACGTTCATTTTCCCAAGATTGAAATATAGGTTTAATGCAATGCCAATCAATATCAGACGGAATTCTACTTATGCTTAAGATGTAGAAAGCCTCAAGAGAATTTTCTCCCACCCCAACAATGAGAAAAAGTCAGACAATCTACAAAATCATAAATGTTCTTAAACTCATCATAGAGCTGAGGTAACATGTGCACTGTTTCTTTTTGTTTTTGTTTTTGTGTTTGAATAGACCTTCACTAGGTGCTTATAAGAAGATTTCGGGAAGGGCGAGCATCTAGAGAGAGCCTTCCTTGGTGGTGTAGACATGCAGGTTAGGGATGTCCTGTGACTTGCACTGGGAGACAAGCATGAAACCTTATACATACATGTCTTTGATTTCTTCTTTCCTATGAAACAAAAACCTTAAGATACTGGAGAAGGCGCAGGAAATATTCCTGCCCATAGAGCCCAGAAAAAGATCTTTTCCAGGAGGCAAAGGTAGAAGCAAAACCAATCTATGTGCAAAGGGCAGAAAACTTCCATTTCCATGAAAAAATCTGTTACTTCTGGAGGAGTACGTATATCTAACAACGGACTCATATGCAGAATATATAGAGATGCCTTCAAATCTTCAATAAAAAGACAAACACTATGAAATGGACAAGAACATTGAACAGGCACTTCAGAAAGGAAAATGTGTGAATGGACAATAAGTGCATGAAAACTGTTCAATATCATTACTAATCGGTGAAATGCTAATTAAAACCACAATGGAATAGCATTTTATACCGCTGTAATGGTTAAACCTAGGAGGATTGATAATACCATATATCCTCAAGTATGTGGAGGGACTGGGAGTATAAAATGTGGGTGCATAGATTTTTTTTAAATGTCAAATATGCAAAACCAAATCCAATCAAGCAATGTATTAAAATAATTTTAACATGCAGAGATTATCCCGTAAGTTCAAGAATTAATTAACTTCAAAAGAATTTAATACTATAATTTACTGCATTATCAAATAAAAGATAAAAACCATCATACCATCTCAACAGATACAAAAAGAAGCATTCAATGAAATTCAAAATCCATTTCTAGTGAAAAATCTTAGCAAACTAAGAACAGAAAGAAATTTCCCAAACATGATATTATTCACAAAACCCTACAATAAATATCATTAGTCAGAAATAAGGATTCTCTTTATCATTGTTTCTGCTTAACATATTTTTGAATATTTGAACAAAGGCAAGGAAGACAAAAGTATATGTGAATAAAACAGGAATATCAAAATTGTCATTGTTCTGAGAGATCTTATCATATATGTGGACGAAGCAAATATACAACCAAACTATAGCACGATTGAGAGAATTTAGAGAGATAATAGATACATTCCTATTTATTACTAAAAACAGTTTAAAGTAAATGAGGATAAAATAAAACATATGAATAAAAAAGATATAACAAATTTGATGATAAAAGCATAATATATATTCTTGAAATATACAAAAGAAGACTGCAGTAAATGAAAACAGTACACCATGTTTATAGCTGGGAGTCAAAAATTTAAAAAACAGTCATTTCACCAAAATTTTTAAATTGGTGCAATTCTAAAAAAAAACTAATAAAATTTCTTATGACTAAGGTAATCACTAAAATTCAAATAAAAGGGCAAGAGTTTTGAGAAAACAGATATGGTGGAAGAATTCACCATACCATGTACCAAAATATATAAAAAAATCTATTGCAATGTAATAATAAAAACAGAGTGATATTAATGCATGAATGGAAAATCAGCCAATGGGACAAAAAAATAAAGGTCAGAGACAGATGATTGAGTTCCTGTTTAAAAATCACTGGATGGAAATTGGGCAGCTGAATAAATGCTGCTTGGGTAATAAGCTATAAGAAAAAAATAAAATTAGTTTACACTATTCTCTAAAAATTATTTTTTAAAAAAGTTTCTTTATTTACTTATTTATTTGGAGAGAGAGTACAGAGAGGGGCAGAGAGAGAGAGAGAGAGAGAGAGAGAGAGAGAATCCCAAGCAGGCTCCACACCACCAGCGCAGAGCCTGATGCAGGGCTCAAACCCAGCAACCGTGAGATTATGACCTGAGCTGAAATCAAGAATTGGACGTTCGGGGTGCCTGGGTGGCGCAGTCGGTTAAGCGTCCGACTTCAACCAGGTCACGATCTCACGGTCCGTGAGTTCGAGCCCCGCGTCGGGCTCTGGGCTGAGGGCTCAGAGCCTGGAGCCTGTTTCCGATTCTGTGTCTCCCTCTCTCTCTGCCCCTCGCCCGTTCATGCTCTGTCTCTCTCTGTCCCAAAAATAAATAAACGTTGAAAAAAAAAATTAAAAAAAAAAAAGAATTGGACGTTCAACCGATTGAGCCACCCAAGGTCCCCATAAGGTCCCCATATATTTCAAAAATCTTATGTGAATGAAAGACATAATATAAAAATAACACTTTGAATATTCTAGAAGAAAATATTGAGCTATATGTTTATTACATCATAAAACAAAGTTTTTTTAAAAAGATACCAAAAAAAGCCTATTAAATTTGATCACAGTAAAATGAAAAGCCCTATATGACAAAAGACCTCATAAACAAACTCAAAAAGCAAGCTACAGAGAACACTTAGTGCATTGTTTAGCTGACAAACGATTTATATCTGGAATCTAGAAATAGATCCTATAAATCAATGAAGAGGAGACAATGCATAGAAAATTTCATAAACTATATAAGCACAATCTTTACAAAAAAGAAACTCAAATAACTAATAAACATAGATTTTCAAAACTACTGAAATGAAGAATGGTTAAAATGGTTGGAAGATCAGGTAATGATGATGAGAAAGCTCTTATATGAAGTTGGAAGTTACGCTCAGGTCATGATCTCCTGGTTCGTGGGATCAAGCCCTGCATCAGGCTCTGCCCTGATGACTGATAGCCCCATGTGTATCCTCTCTCTCTCTCTCTCTCTTAAATAAATAAACTTTAAAAGAAAATAAACTGGAAGACTGATGATTCAGAGGAAAGTAAAAAAAGTGAAAGGCTCCAGAGTAAACCGATGGGCATGGGAGCCCAGAGCCCAGATGATTATAAGACCAGAGGGCCACCTCCTTTAGTAGCACAGAGGGAAGAGAAGGTACATGCAGATTCAGGTAGGTTTGTGGTTTGGATGCTCGTAAATTTAGTTGATTCTTTTCAAGTGGATCTTTCTCTGCTGTGAAGTAAATGGTACTATCAACTAAAAATTAAAAATAAATAACTATGGTATGAAGTTGAGACAGAAGTTGCAGTTTGAGTATAGAAGAAAAATTTTAAATAATCTTTAGAGAAAGTAGGAAGTCAAGCTGACCAGAGAAAAAGATAAGGTTTGCAATTCCAAAATATTGTGAGATCTGTTTTCCAAAGCAAATGAATGAATTGATACAAGATTAGATTTTTCTGAGGAAAAAAACATGCAAAAAAAAAAAAAGTCAATGGTTTTATCAGGATAATTACAGAAATTCTGAATCATGTAATCTGACCCAAAGGGAGAGAAAAGAAAGGTGATAAGAAGATAGAAATAGGAGAGTCAATGAACTGGGGAACCCAGAAGGATAGAATAATGTCCACTAAATAAATTAGAAAAATTAGAGGGTGTGATAGAAGTGAGGAACTTGAATTTATAATTTTTAGAATTGGAGCAATTTGTGTGGTGGCATGTTCTAGAAGTAACTGATGGAGAAAAAGTTGTCAATTACAGATATTTGGTGTTTGGATAACTTGTTCACATGAACAGTTGATGGGCTGGAGAAGAAAACCACAAGTCTGGGGTCAAATTCCAAAAGATTAGGGGAAAATGAATGGGAGATAAATAGAATGCAGTGACAAGAGAGTGGAGATCATTATACACTACCTGGAATACTCTCTCCTAAAACAGAGAATGGTGATATATACCTGAAGTCATCACTTGGGAATTATATACATGATTGCAAACCATATTCTGAAATATCATCGTATGTACAGAAGCAATAAAACCAGAAGAGAATTTAAATAGAAACATAAAAAGTCTACATAGAAATGGCTTATAAGAATGTGGCTTCAGCACTACAGAGAATGAGAACAAGAATCTAATATGTTCTTCTTTTAGTTATTAAAACTACTTGACGGGTCCAATATCCGGCTGGAGTCTTCTACTGGCTTGAAGCAAGCAAGAGTTCTGAGTGTTTTTTGTCCAGAAGAACTTGGCTCGAGATCATTTTTGGCTGTGCTCAAAGTTGAGTAACTGGGACATGAAAGTAGGGCTGCTCAAAAAAAGAGGGCCAATGAGCACAGCCTGCCGCCTTGGGCAATGTTGTCCTGGTCAGAGCCCTACTCAAGAATTTATGTCATTTGAAGTAAGTGGTTTGTTCTTATTGAAGAAGACATTGCTTGCTAGGGCATGCCAAGTAGTGTCCAAAGAAATGAATCAAGGTAAAGTCTGGGCGGTCCTTAAAGTTGATTTTGCACATAAGACAAAAGAAGCATTTGTGATGTGGCAGAGCATCTGTAAAGGGAATTCTTTTTGCAGTCCGAGGGCCATTTTGGCATCGGCAAGGAGATCACTTAGTAACCCTGGGATTTGTATGGCCATATTTTTTGCCAGGAAATATTTACCCCATAGTCTAACACTGTCTATTCTTAAATTAGGACTGGCAGTTACCATAATTCTATGGCATTAATAGATTTGTTTTGGGAAATAAGTGTTCTGGAGATGTACTGTAACAGCTCACCACTGAACATGTTCTCCAAGGAGATCATATGAATGGGAAACTGAGCTTGGTTCTGCAAGGGCCACAAAGAACAGGACTCCAAATTCAATCCCACCTCAAAATCTTATCCCATATTTGCTTTAATAGCTGCTCTCCCCCATCCCAGCTCTGGGGCCATCTCTAAAAGACCAAAAAGACTGGCCAGGGGTGGTTTTAAGCAAAAGTCAGGAATTATGGAAGAGGTGTGTGTGTGTGTGTGTGTGTGTGTGTGTGTGTGTGTGTGTACAGTTTCCTTGGACACAATTGCCAATCTCAAAAATATGTACTTTGCCAAATGACCCATATTTTAGTGATAAAAAATCATACTGTACATAAAAAGTCATTAGGTAGACTCTCTTATGGTCAAAATAGACCTAAACTGTTTTGATTCAAAGTCCTCGCTTTTGAGATGGGGGAAGTAAGATCTGGTTGTGTTCACTAATTTTCTCAAAGTCACAGAGCAAGTTGGTGATAGAGCCAGGAATAAAGCCCATCTTTTGGTATTCGGTCTAGAGTTTTTAAATTACATCAATGAATGTAGGCTTAACTCGGCTGTACTCTCATCTTAGCCTTTGCTCCTGCTATGGGATGCCTTCATTCAGTTCAGTGCCCTAACCCAAAAGCTTACCAATCATATTGTAAAACACACGAACATAAAAAGAAAAGGTCTAAAGAATATTTTAAGGAAAATATGTGTACCTACTTAGCTTTAATGAATATAAACATTATGCTTTACTTATGTGTCTTCCCCTCCTCTCACTTCCCAGAAATAGCCATTATACCAAATCTTGCGTTTACTATGACAATTCAAGTAGTTATATTCTATATCTATCTATACACACACATACTCACACATATATAATTCTATATTTTATTTTGTTCAATATTATGTTTTTAAGATTTATCTTAACCCAATGCAGTATTCCACTGTATGGATGCATCAATATTATTTATTCATTCTCCTATTAATAAATATGATTTTTAAATTCTTATGTAATATGCAGTGTTCCAATGAACATATTTGTGAATATCTCTATGAGCACATTTGCAAAGTTTCCTTTAGTCCTCAGAAATAGAACTGCTAAGTTCAAGGAACACATGTACATGTGATAGGTAGAAGAGTGGCTGTCCCAAAGATGTCCTTGCAACCTGGGAATATATCACCTTACATGGCAAAAGGGATTTTCCAAATGCAGTTAAGATTAAGGATCTTCAGAAGGGGAGATAATCTTGGATCATTCAGGAGGTCCCAATTTAATCACATGAGTCCTTGAAATTAGCAGAGGCAGACTAAAGGGTCAGGAGATACCACCTGAAAGGAATTCAACCACCTGTTGATAGTTTTATAGGTGGAGGAAGGGGATTATGAACCAGGAAATAGATGGCTTCTAGAAGGTAGAAAAAGGCAAATAAAATGGTTTCTCTCCTAGAGCATTCAGAAAGGAACGCTGTGCCTTGTGGACAGAACACCTTGATTTTAGCCCAGCAAGATCCGTGACAGACTACTGACCTCCAGAACTGTAAGCTAACAAATTTTCATTGTTTTAAACTGTGAGGTTTGTAGTCATTTGCTATGACAGCAAAGAAAACTAATTCAGCATATTAAATTTCATGAACTATTGCTATATTTCCCTCCAAAGTGCTATACTGTGCTATCAGTGTATGAGAGTCTCTGAGACCCCTTAACCTTTGTAAACCTAGATTATAGTCAGACTTAAATTTTTGTCTGCTGAGTTTGTAAAGCTGTGTCGTTCTAATTTGGGCACAGTTTTAACTTTCATTTCCCTAATAATATGTGGGGTGGAGCATCTTACTTCTATTTTATTGGCTATTTGAACATCTCTTCTTGAATATCTTGCTCATGTATATTGCCCTTTATTCCTATTGGGATGTTACTCTTACTTATTTGTAATCATTTATACATTCTGAATACAAAATCTTTATTGGTGACACTCCGTGCATGTATAAATTCCCATTCTGCAGCTTCCTTTAACTGTGTGGTATTTTATTAAACAGAAAGTTTTAATTGACATGTAGATAAATGTGACAGTTTTTAACTTAATTAGTTATGCATGTTAGGTCTTATCTAATAACTAATACCTTATCTAATATCTAATACCAACCTCAAGATCATAAACATAGTCTGTATTTTCTTTAGAAGTTTTAAAGTTTTGCTTTTCATATTTAAAACTTTCAAATATTTGGGATTGTTTCTTTATTTGCGTACCGAGTTGTTCTAATGCTATTAATGAAAACTCCATTATTCTCTCAGTGATTGTAATGCCACTTCTCTCTTATACTTCAATACATGTATGAATCTGTGTCAGACTCTTTTTTCTGACCCTTTGTCTATGAGTTTATTTCGGTTTCTGCTCTACACTATTTTAGTAACTCTAGCATTAAATATTTGTTGATATCCTCTTATTTTTCTTCTAAATTTATTAATCTTGGATTATTTTTGTTCCTATATATAGATTTTAGGATAAGCTAGGCAAGTTCCATAAAACACACCCACCCACACCCACACCCATTCTTTCTGGGATTACTGTTGAAATTGGATTAAAAATTCTAAAAAAATGTAGAATGTTTGGGACGCTTGGGTGGCTCAGTTGGTTAAGTGTCTGACTTTGGCTCAGGTCATGCTCTCGCAGTCCCTGAGTTCAAACTCCACATCAGGCTCTGTTCTGACAGCTCAGAGCCTGGAGCCTGCTTCAGAATCTGTGACTCCCTCTCTCTCTGCCCCTACCCCGCTCACACTCTGTCTCTCAAAAAATTGATAGACATCAAAAAAAAAATTTTTTTTAACGTAGAATGTTAGAGTGAACTGATACTTTTTGTAGATTAGGTCTTCTATTATACCATAATTTTCCATTATTTGGTACTTTAAAACATCATTGAAATTTATAGTGTTATCTAATGAAAGCTTACTATACAACTTTTGCTAGGTTTACTGCTATATACTGTGGAGGGTTTTGCCATTGTCTTACTCATTGATGATTATTCATATGTAGGGATGCTATTGATTTTATATATTGATCTCATATCTGGCAAACTTGCTGAATATTCTCTTAGTCTCAATTGCTTGTCTATAAATTTTCTTGGATTTTATAACTAGTGTTTCTCAATAAAGATAATTTTGCTAGTTTTTGTGTTTCTTATATGTCTTAATTTTTTTACTTATTGTCTGCCTTGAATTTGCAATGCAATGTTTGTTGGAGGCAGTGATAGGAGACCTCCTCATATTGCATCTGAGTCTAATAGGAATGCTTCTGAAGTAGCACATCACAGTGTAGTGTTTACTATAGATAAGTTCGGGGATTCTCCTTGTTTTCCTCATTTGCTAAAAACAGTCATAAATGAGGCTTGAACTTTATTGAATTTTTTGGTGTCTACCTACAGGATTTTCTTTTTGTCACTGTTCATGTCTTCTTTGTGTATGAAGATGTTTGCCTCATAAAAGTAGTTGGGTAGCTTCCCCTCATTTTCTATTTTCTGAAATATTTTTATACAGTATGAATTTTTGTCTAGAAGTTTTGGTATTTTTTGGGTAAGGTCCAATTGCATAATTTATTAAATTTATTGAAGGATTATTATTTCTTAGGCAATTTTGCTAACATATTTGCCTAGAAAGTTGCAAATTTAATATAAATCTACAAGTTTATTGGCATAAATTTCTTCATAATTTTTTAACATTATAAACACTCTGTAGAAATATAGTCCTTTTCCTTTTTACAATTTCCATTCCCTTTTCCCATGACTATTTTTGATACTCTTTGTTACTGATAAGTCTATCTTATTTCTTTCTTTCAAAGCAATAGTCATTGTTGAGTTTATTTTCTGTTACTGTCATTAGTTTTTCTTTGGTTCTTCAAATTATTTAATTTATTCTACTATTTTCCTATCTTACTGAGTTAACCTTTGTCTTAGTTATTTGCAATCACTATTTTTCATAAATGCACTTATGTGTGTAAATTTCACTAATTACTGCTGTACTAGCATCTGACAGATTTTGATGTATAATACTTTTATTTTTATTCAGTTATATCATCTCTAATTTCTATTGCGATCTTTTTTTCTCACACTTTACCTATGAAAATATATTGACTTTCACAAATAACCATCTTTTATTTTTATTAGTTAATGCATTGTGTGAAGACCTTATTTTTGTGATAGAAATTATTTGAAAAAAATCAGATGTTACATGTGACTTAGGATGTGATTAATTTTATATAGTATCCCGATAACTTGAAAAATACATGCTATTTATATTTTGGAGTGAGGGTTCAATATATATTCTCTATTAGAGAAAATCCATTATTATGTTTTGTTTTATTATCAATTTTCACATTATGGGAAATCAATTCTTAGCAATTCTCTCAATTTCTAAAAATTAATGCATCTATTTATTCAGGCACTGTCATGTGCCCTCTGCATATAACTTATTTTACCCTTACAATAACTATATGAAGTGAGTGCATCATTTCCCCAGCTTGCAGACAAAGAGGATACGAGAAAGTAAGAAGTTCACAAAGCTAGTAATTGGGAACACTACGATTTAAACCCAACCCAGTTTGATATCACCATCTACATATTTAACTCTGACATTTTACCACTGCTGCCAACAGTTTGCTTTATGTATGTATGTATTTTTCCTTGCCAACACTTGTTACTTATCTTTGACAGGTGTAAGGTGACAGATGTAAGGTGTGAGGGGATATCTCCTTGTGGTTTTGATTTGTATTTCCCTGATTTTGATCTTGAGCATCTTTTCATGTGTCTGTTGGTTTTATGTATTTCCAAATGATATTATTAGAGACAAGCTTAAACATATTATGATTTGTTACAGAATTATTCCTTCCGTTGTGCATTAGCTCTTCATTTTCATCAATACTTTTGCCTTTAATTTTATCTTGTTTAATTTATTATTACTATATCAGTTTCTTTTTTGTTAGCATTTGATTGATTTTGTTTTTCCTTTTTTTTTTTTAACTATTCTGTGTCATTTTTTTTCCCTCTGCTGTTTGAACACCATGCACTGTATATTTTACTTTATTATATCATATTATATTTTATTAGTTTTTTAAGCTGTCACCCTCACTCCTTTAACACACACACACACACACACATATATATATATATGTATATATATATATATAAAACTTTTCTAATGAAATTGAATATTTTACCTACCTCCACAACACATGGACCTTAATTCACTGTAAAATCCATTAAAAGCCCATTATATTTTTATTTTTGGAAAGCATTTAAGTTTTGTCTTTTTAAAACTTAAGAAGTCATTTAGATAGTTTTGAAACAATTATATCTATCACTATATTGAGTAGAAATCATGTTAACATTTGGTTTTGCTACCTCTTTCCTTCCCTGTAAGTTTACTTTTTTCTCCTTGCTATAGAATCTCTTTTAAGCATTCATTTTGTAATTAAAGATCTGTTGGTGGTAATTTTTGAAAGTCTTTATATATTTCCATATGTCTTTTTTTGTTCTCATTATTGATAAGTAGTTAAGTAGGTCACTTGGTTCAGACTGTTGTTGTCCCTCAGCATTTTGAAGATAGTGTCCCAAACTTTACTGGTCTCCCCTGTGTCTGGTGAGAAATATGAAGTCAGCCTCCGATTATTCAGTTGTAGATAATCTTTTTTCCATGGTCACTTTAAGAGTTTCTCTTTATGCCTGATGCTTTGAAGTTTTATTAAAGCACACATTGATCTGAAGACTCATGTCTGTCTTCAATTTGGAAAATTCTGGAGAAAATGTAATACAATGAAAGAAACTGAAAGTCAGAAGACAAAAGTAAAGATCAGATTCTGGAAACTCCAGGCTATGTGATCCTTGGAAAAGCACCTAATCTCCCTAAAGCTCAGACTTCAGTTCTCCATCCCAGGGTCATGATGGGAGTCAAATGAGGAAATAGATGACAATAATAATGGTTAATACTGACGGAGAGTTTTCAGTATGCCAGACATTGTGGTGATCTATGAATATATACGCATGCTTGCTTACACGAGTTTGCACGTGCACACGTTCTCATTTAACCCTCACAGTACTATTTTAACGGATGAGAAGAAGCAAGGTGGAACGAAATTAAATATCTCCCCCAGGAAATGCAAAAGCATAACATAAAGTAGAAAGTTTTGAACAAAGTTATTATTGTGTTTTATCTTTCTTACTCCATTGAAAGCTACTTGAGAGTAAAGCTTTTTTCTTTTATGTAACAGAGATTCAGCAAATGTTTGAATGAATGACCTTAAATTTCTACAGGTGAATCTGTAATGCATAGAAAAATACAATAATTTGATTATTTGTTCACAATAATGAATTTGCATTCTCCTTCTGACTGCTGCTCACTCAAGGGAAGGCATCTCATTTATTTATTTATTTATTTATTTATTTATTTATTTATTTATTTAAGTTGGTTTATTTATTTTTGAGGGAGAGAAGATGCACACAAGCGGAGGAGGGGTTGACAGAGAGAGAGGGAGACACAGAATCCGAAGCAACCTCTAGACTCTGAGCTGTCAGCACAGAGCCCCACACAGGGCTTGAACTCACAAACCGTGAGATGACCTGAACTGAAGTTGGAGGCTTACCCGACTGACCCACCCAAGCGCCCCTTGTTTGTTTTTGTAGAATTATTTTTGACAGCTTAATATGTATTAAGTGTTTCAGTTAGTACCAGTAGAAAAAGTTTATTAGAGGCCATAAGCTTCATGATGGAAATATGTAAATCTTACCCACATACACACACATACACGAGAGAAAGAGAGAGAGAGAGGAGAGGGAGACAAAAATTTCTTGTAGAAATCTGCCACCTAATTTCAAGCTAAGAGAGACCCTTCCTTGGATAACAATTAATAAATAGTATTTTTTCTTTTTTTTGAAACACGAATCACTATCAAAAGGACTATGTAAGAGAATTTCTGTATTCCCTCTCTTCCTTCCTTTTTTTTTTTTTAATTTTTTTAAAATTTCTATTGGGAAGAGGTGAAATCAGAAACATTATTGTCATTATACAATGCATTCCCCTTAGGAGATTCTTTTAGAATGTAAGTCTGGCGTGCCTGCGTGGCTCAGTCGGTTAAGCACCTGACTCTTGATTTCAGCTCAGGTCATGGATCTCACAGTTCGTGGAATCAAGCCCCACATTAGGCTCTGTGCTCACAGCATGAAACCTGCTTGGGATTCTCTCTCTCTCTCTCTCTCTCTCTCTCTCTCTCTCTTTTTCTCTCTTTGTCCCTCCCATGCTCTATCTCTCAAAAGAAAGAAAGAAAGAAAGAAAGAAAGAAAGAAAGAAAGAAAGAAAGAAAGAAAGAAAGAGATTTAAGTCTGGAAAAACTTCAAATTTTCCCTAGTAGCTGAATGAAAGCTAAAATAAATATAAATTAATTAGTTTTATTTTCTTTCTTGATTGCTCTATTTATTTTTTTAAAAATTTTTGTTAATGTTTATTTATTTTTAAAGGAGAGAAAGAGCACGAGTGGGAGAGAGAGGTTGACACAGAATCCAAAGCAAGCTCCAGGCTCTGAGCTGTCAGCACAGAGCCTGACGCAGGGACTGACTGAACTCAGAACCTGTGAGATCATAACCTGAGTCAAAGTCAGATGCACAACTGACTAAACCACCCAGGCACCCCTCCATCTGTAATTTTTGAAGTCAAAATGGCTTTCCTTAGTTATAAAGAGATTCTATTCGCAACCCTCAACTTAAATTTCTAAGTACTCTAAAAAGGCTCATACTCTGGATTAAGAAAATATTCAGGTGGCCCTGCAGGGCCATAAAAGGATTTAGGTTTAGGAGTCAAAATATTATCTTTTGAGAACCCTTGCATGGCACCTGGAGGGGAAAAAAAAATCACTCTACTGGTTTTGGGTTCAACCCTTCCAAAGAGCCTTGGGCCTTCTAAAAATCCACACATAAAACCTTAGAATGCAGCTTCAGTCATTAATGTAAAACAGTAGCTATGAAGTGTCTGTGGGACCTTATGACTCTGGGTTCGTAGTTGAAAATGAACTTCTCTAATTTTTCCTTTATTTTATTATTTCCGGAATAAACAGATTTCAAGGGATTTTTTTCTTCTTGATTTTTCCAATATATATTCACCGAATGCCTACTGTGTCAGCACCTCTACTAGGTGGTATATTAGGCTCTGTGAAGTCATACAATGCCCCTGCCTTCTGGAAGCTTCAGTCAGCTTATTATTTGATCATCCTATGATTTAGGTACTCAAAAATATTAGGTTGAGTGGAATTCCCAGAAGCCATCTAGGCTGTTCCCCTATCTCAAAAGAAGATTTAGTCAAATATTAGCTGATGGATTTGGTTATTTGTCATGCCTGGAGATTTTCAGAGGGGATTTCTCCAGTCTGCCAGTCAGAGTCAATGTTCTTGCATGTAATAAAAATACATATGTAGAATGTTATTTACCCAAACTAAGCTAAAAATGTATCTTGTGGTAGTAAGTAGCATTACCAGATAAGATATAGGATGCCCAGTAAAATTTGAATTTTAATATAAGTATGATCCAGATATTGCATGGGACATGCTTAGATTTTTAGTCTATCTATTGTTTATCTGAAATTCAAATTTAACTGGACATCCCTTAATTTTATTTGTTAAATCTGATAATTCTGTCATAGAGAAAGAAGGTCAGGCAAAAAATTATTTTGAGGTATTTAATTAATTAATGATATAACAAAATAATTCAGTGGAGGTGCATAAACTCCTCCTCCCTTATGGTCTTTCAACCCTATTTAAAAGAGACTCTTGTAGCTAGGCTTGCTTGCTCCATTGTGAAATTTCCTTTTACAAATCCTAAATGGAATCAATGTGTATTCTAGATAAAAAAAAAAAAAAATTCTTTCAGATCATGTACATAGCACTGTTACTTTTTTAAACGAAGGATCGGACATGGGGAGAGATTAAGGGGCAGGTTCCAGATCACATAGATACAATTAAAACTCAAATCTGTTTATCTTCATTTGGGGTCCTCTGTTCTTTTCACTACATCTCCAAGTTTTCATTGGAATTCAAGATTTTGGGGGCTTAAATATAAAATAAATATGTTCAGAAATGACAGAGCAAAGGTGAACATTCTGACATTCCTTGCTTTTATATTAATATTTAAACAAGCTGTTTAAAGATTTACATTAGCATTTTTTTTTCTTTTTAGCAACTCACATAATGGACTTTAAGGAAGTATTTACTTTCTTACAAAGTGGAAATAGATCCTTATTCCTTTGAATTGGCTTGGACATTGCCTAAATGGCTGTCATGAGGTGAGAACAATGCAGGTTCTCAATTTGATGTGGTGGTAGGATTACCATCTGAGTTTCCTCTGGAAAGTCTGAGAATAAAATGTCTAGACTGATTTTCAATCCAGAAGTTCAAACTTCAAGAAACTTGGGGCGGTCACAGTAGCCTGAGGAGATGAAGTAAACCCAGCTGGGGCATGCATAGTCACACTGTGTCCATCAGAGTATACACCAATTCCAGATTTTTCTCTCTCCTGCCAAAATAACAATCAAGTGCTTTTTCCCCATGCTACCTTCACCAAACTCTTTTTCTTTTTTCAGTTTCTTTCTGCTTCTGTCTTGGTTCTAGTTTCAACCAAATTTCTTCCCTTTTCATTTCTTGCTGAATTTCTGATTAGATTTCAGAATGTAACCATTCTTAATAACTTCATTTCTTTTCAACTCTGGGTGTATCAGACTAGATATTTATCTTTGATTAATTTATTTGCATCATGGACATGTACTGCATACTCACCGCACATAACACACAAAAAGGGATGTGAAGGTCACTCTCTTGTATAACCTCAACTGGCATCACTCACACAGTGGTCCTGCCAGAAGTTGTAGTAAGAATTTAGGCATCTATTCTGCTTAAGTTACCTTTGATTTTCCTGCTCTCTGAGTACTAAATCAGGGAACTTTGCTATTATTAAGCAAAGCATTTTTAGGTAACCTAGGTGGTCAGTGGCCAAAGTGGAGCCTTTACATTGTATAAGGGCTTCCCTGTCGAAGAACCAGCCTGGATAGAAGTAGACACTTCCTCTGGCATTAGAGCTATACTCATCATGCCCTGGGCAACAGTTTGTGGGCTATTCCTAGAAAGCAGTGGCCCAAGCCAACTTACAATAAAGTAAGTAGCCCATACCAGTGACCAAGAAGCACAAACCATAGAGAAATGCAGGTATTTCTACTAAGAGTGGGATCTATAAATGACAAAGAGCAAAGGTGTGATGGGAAACCAAGGAAAATCTCTTGACCTAGGAGATGTGCAAAGACATACAAATACAGGGACATCTGTGGCTACCAAAAAATTTAAGAGAGATTCCTGAATCTCTTGATTTCATCTACTTCTGTTTTTACCAACTCTGCAAGAGTCCCAGCCACCATGATCTCTGGCTTATGGTAATAGAATTCAAGTTGGTCTCTCTTCTTCACTTCTAGTCTTTTCTCTCTCTTGTAGCCAAAATGTTTAAAAAAAGAAAAAAAACCAACAGCACACAAGTTTGATTGTGTAACATGTAGCCTTCACCCTTGTTTGATACCTTCCCATTTTAAGGTGAAGCAAAATTCCTCAGAGGTTCTTCATGGTAGAAGTTTTAACACTACATTTTCAGTTTTACTTCTCACTGATTCTCCCCTGTTCTCTCCAGGCTCGCTACCAAACTGGCCTTCTTACAGGTGCTACTGCATATTACACTTCTTCCTGACACACAGTATTTACATAAATGGTTCCCTTGGCTAGAATTCTTCTTTGTTCTATCTTGACTAGTGAACTCTTTCTCAACTACCAGTTTCAGCTCAAATGTCTCTCCCTTGGGGAAGCTTTTTACAACTCCCTGACTAGGTCAAATCCCCTAGTTTTCATGTACCTCTCCTTAATAGTGTTTATCATGACTATAACTTTACTTATCTTTAAGTGACCATATGGTGAATGTCCATCACCCCTACTAGACTGCAATATCCATGAGGGCAAGAATGGTGTGTTGAGGAAACTTTGTGTTCCAAGTGTCCAGCATAGAGCCCCCATCATGTCAACTAAATCTATCCAATGAGTGAGTGTGACTCTAAGAAGTGGGGCCCACTTGTAATTGTTTCTTTTAATGGGCTTTTGTTGTGCTCTTAATACTTGGCACTTAGGAGCTTTTGGATCTCCAGGTTTCCGGGTAAGGGATCAAGTCAAATCAGGTGGGAATTCTGTAAGCAGAGAGCTCTGCACCTGGTAACTGTGACCCCAAACTGATGACAGAAGTAACCAACTTTCCCACTCCCTTAGTTCCCCATATACTTCAAGTTTGAAGTTTGAAAAGATTTCTGTGTGTAACCAAGCTCACCATATGTATCAAGTAATAATTAGTTTTCTTTTTTTTCCAAAGACACAAATAATAGCCAGTTAGAGTTGTTAATTAACATAAGAGTATAGTATTAATATACTGTATTGATATTCTGGCAAACCAAAACAATATGAAAAAATACCTATTTCATGTAAGACTTCAAATTTCATTAGAGATAATTCTAAGCTTGGGACATCTGGGTGGCTCAGTCTGTTAAGCATCCATCTTCGGTTCAGGTCATGATCTCATGTTCATGAGTTCGAACCCTACACTGAGCTCTCTGCTGTCAGTGCTGAACCTGCTTTGGATCCTCTCCTCCCCTCTCTCACACACACACAAAATTAAAAAAAAAAAAAAAAAAAAGAACTCTGGGCTTTTATTTTTGTGTTTTGAGAACTGCTAGAAATCTAGGACCATCAGGCTGGGAACCATTGCACCAGATCCCATAAGGACAGAACAATAAAACTGGGGTGAGAAGACCTTCTTCTTTGTTCTGCTATTGCCGTGTCCTTTCACAGGAATGTGACCTGGGATATTTAGGACTAGAGACTACAACTAGCTGAGCTATTAGTGTAAGGCTTATAGATTGACATGATGTTTTAGGCAGAAGGACCCAGCTGAGGATGAAGCAGACAGTGGTCCATGCCTTCACTAAGAACAACATTTTTTGAAACCTCAGTATGGCTAGGCTTACCCTTTTCTTAGTTGTAAACTGGCATTGCAATCAGAGGGTTACATTTAGTAATAATTCCAGACATACATGGCTGGTTTCTTAAAGCCAAATAAGTATTTAGATAATAGAAGGAACAAAAGGTCAGGCACAGGCCTGCCAAAGCTTGATGGTGATGCATGTTTTCAGGAAAAGACACAGTGATTTCTTTTCTTCTACTTTAAGACAGTATCTTCGAAGTCTTCACTTACCATATCATCTGTATGGAACACGAGGAAATAATTAAAACCTGACCCCAATTTACGTTATAGCAGTTGGGTGAAAACAAATGAAATTTTATATATAAAAGTGCTTTGAGCTTCTAGGAGGAAGGCTTTAATGCAAAACCCAAAGAATGCTCACTCTAGATGTTTCTAAAATTAAAAATTACATTTAAATCACATATACTCCCTTTTCATGAAATCCGAAGCTGATTCTAGCTGTAAATAGAGCAGAGGCAACATGATCAGGGAAGTGCTGCTATAGGTACTCTCTAAAATACTGCTGTGACAGGTAGGCATAAAAATCTGGTGCTGACTCCATGAAAACTGAGACTGTGGCTAGGAGGTTCATTTAAGGTGAGTCAACAGTAGAATTCCTCTGCTCAGATCCTTTTTGAATTAAGTGAAAAATAGCACTATTATACTTGTCTCCAAAATGACCTCTAATACCATTCTCCTGCACCATTCAAGCTACACCCACCACTAAATTGCTCTTTAAAACCACTAAACTGCAGTCCTGCCTAAAGGTTAATGATGCAAACCCATAACATAACATTCATAAACAAACAGTTTCAGAAAGAGAAGGAAAAGTCTTACCCGACAAGCAGAAATAATATTCCCAGTATTATTGTAAGTGCATGGAGCACAAATAACAAAGGATACCCCTTCATTTTTCAGTAAAACCAATTGAGGAAGAGCTGTGTTATGACTCAGAACTGACTTTTCCTTTAATCTGATATTTAGACCTTGGTGACGGTGCCAGCATTTTTTATGATGAGGTTTGTCTATGTATGGCTTTGGATGGAGTGTCCTGAAATAGCCTTTCCTTACTCTGGGAAATGAAACGGAGACAGTGACAGGAGTGAGAAGAAACCCCCCCTCAGTTCAGATCCTACCAAACCTGGACTTCAAGTACAGGGTCCAATACGGGATTTACTCCGGCCAATGGATTGATGAGGCAGTAGTAAAATGAGAAGCCCCAAGGGGGCTGCAGCTTTTGAGATTTGTGCCGACTCTCGTCAACCACAGTGTTTCCAATGGTTAAGGTACCTGGGCACCATTGCTCTGCAATGTAAAATGAAGAGTTACCAACCTGGTTGCAGCTCCTTGAAAATATTTTCGGTTGGACTTTCTCAGTATTGGTGACAAAATAATCAACCAGAAGGCCCTTATTAAAGCATATGACGAGTGTGAGGCTTTCATGAACAAAATAAGAGCATTTTTCTTCTTGGTCCCTACTTGGCAGAAAGAGGGACCGCTGAGGTTCATGAGCAAGAGCCTATCTGAACCCTTGTTTTTCCTAATTTGTATAGAAGCCCCTTATACTGTACAAGTGAGGAGAGAAGGGAACTGAAAAATGGAAAGGTTGCCTCCCTGACAATTTTTCATGGGAAACCAAAATGTATACTAATGCAAATGATTAGAGAAGTAGGAAAGGAAAAAACAGGGACTGTGTTTATAATCAGCTAGAGTGTATTTCCCAGGGCTTAAGCAGTGGTCTTGCCCATATACAACCATTTAGGGTGTGTACATAAGCAGGGGTTAGTTTAGGAAGGAAACAGAAGCTTACCTGTTCCCCAGTGATTTACATGAATGAATAACCCAAAACAAACTAGCAATTTAAAAAAATAGCCAAAAGCCACATTCACATTTGTCTGGGAATTCATGTTGGAGAATAGCCTTTTGGAATTGTAACAATGAAATGCTAACATTTTGATCATTTTAATCATCATTCATAAATCTCGAATGGTTTTGCCAAAGTAAATATATTTGCTTCGGGTAAAAATGTACCAATTTTGTACTTTGAAATACTGCTTTCCTTTTTTCAAAAAGCTAGATAATCACCACACAGGAATTTGAACACAACAAAGTGTACCCCGGGCTTCAGGTCCAAAACTATTAGATACTTCAAATGATGGATTTCATTTTGCCTCCCACATTTAACAAATGTTAACATATTGACATATTTGGTTCTTTGTTAAAAGAAATAAAATGTGTAGCTGTCACTGATGCCTCCCTCCACATGTCATTCCCCTCCTTTTCTTAAAACTATGAAGTCATTGACTCTGGGACACTGCTAAGGGATGCAGCTGTGTACTGTAGAAGTCCAACTGCTCAATGTGACAGCCCAGTGACCACTTCATAAAGTGCCCTCATTTGTTTTTGACCATTCACAGTAGATGTTTGTGTCTTTATACAATATTTAATATGCTTTCAGTGATTTTGAAATATTTACAGAGACTCAAAACTGTGCATATCCTCCATTTTGCATTATTTTTAATTACAGTAGAGCTAGTGAGTGCCTACCCATTAACTATTTCCTCCCTATTCCTTGATAATGGAGCCCCAGTTTTGTTGAGATTCCATTCCTTAGGAAAGGGGAACCTATCCCCGCGTCAAAGAGAAATACCATTTAGTATAAGCAGTCATGGTAATCTTATTCCTTCCTGATAGCTGAACTAAACAGGGCCATGTGACCAAATTCTGGTCAATAAAACAAGCAGAATCCTATTGGGAGATTTCTGGGAAAGATCTCATATTCTTGAAAGCACAGAAAGAAATGGCTTCATCGTCTGCTGGATGTTGTCCTATCTGAATGTAAGACCTAGAACTGTGTAGCCATCTTGCCACTTTGAAGAAGCTTGCCTGAAGATATGTCCATATAATGACAGTGGCAGAGCAGAAATATGGATAAAACAGGGAGAAGCTGTATTAACCAATCTTCAGGCTATACTACCTTGAGTTTTTTTATACGAAATGCTTTTTTTTAATATGTATGTCATAATGATGATGTTTTTATTACTTTCAGGAAAAAGCATCTGTGTTTTTTTTTTTTTTCCAGTATTGGGAAATGCAGATTTTCTTTAGTATTTTAAATTACTGAATAGTTCTACTACTACATGAATATTTATCCAATCTCCTACTGATGGACATTGATCCTATTTTCAGTTTTCTACCATTACTAATAATGTTGCAGCAAATATCCTAGCTCATGGCTCTTTATGCATTTTGCATAAGTGAAATTGTTGGGTCACATACATATGTTATGGACATCTTCACTTGTATTAGATATTCACAAATTGTTCTCCAAAGAAGCTGAAACAATGGAATGCCCCTGTAGCAGTATATAGGAGCATGTCTTTCTCAGTATTATTGGCCTTTTGAGCTTTAAAATTTGGGTATTTTCATGCTTTTAAATATTGCCTCGATGCTGAAATGGTGTCTTCTTATTGCTTTCACTTCCATTTCCACATGTACAAATGAGGTTGAGAAACTTAATGTATTTGTTAACCACTGAGGCTCCCTTTTTAAAATTAATTGTTTACTTAAGTCATTTCTATATTTTTTCATTGCATCATTTGTGTTTTGTTGGCTTTTATATTTTTTTCAATAGTCTACCCTTTATCAGTTATATGCACTGTAAATATCATCTCCCAGTGTATGACTTGTCTTTTATTTGTGGTATCTTTTGTGATGCATTCATTTATACCTGAGTGTAGTCAGATTATCAAGTTTTTCATTTAGAAATTGTGATTTTTAGGTCATCTTTAAAATTTCTTTTCTTTTTTTTTTTTAATTTTATTTATTTATTTTTGAGAGAGGCAAGAGCGCATGAGCGAGCAGGGGGTGGGCACAGAGAGGGGGAAGAGAGAATTCCAAGCAGGCTCCATGCTGTCAGTGCAGAGCCCAATGGGAGGCTCAGTATCACAAACTATGAGATGATGACCTGAGCCAAAATCAAGAGTTGGACACTTAACCTACTCGTCACCAAGGCACCCCTAAAAGTTCTTTTCTGAGGTCCTAATGATATGACCCTAAATTTTCTTCAAAACTGTAAAGTTTTGCTTTTCACATTTAGGTTTCTAGTATATCTAGCCACCTTTGTTTTGCTTTTTAATGAGGTAGAAATTTCTGTTTTCTTACTGTATAAATCCCTTGTATCAGTTAAGGTACAACCAAAAACCAAAAACCATGCCAGGTATTTCAGGAAAGGGAGTTTAACGCAGAGAATTTGTTTACATAGGTCTTGAAGGAATAGGTGAGGGGAACTTGGTTTTAGCCAGAGAGAACTGAAAAAAGCACCTACCAGCCTTAGATGAACAGAAGGAGAGAATTGGGATGAAGAGATCGTGGAAGCTCAGAGGACTCCCCTGAGACTATGTGCTCTGACCTTCTGGACCTCCACATGGCTCCTGCTGGCACCTCTGATGGGCGCCATGAGTCTGGCTCTGGGAAGTGCTGAAAGAACTAGAAACTGGGCTGACCTGCTGCTGCCTGGGTGAACTGCTTCTGCTAACGCATTGCTAATAGGAAAACAGGAACAAGAACAACCTTCTCTTCCTGCATTCCAGTCTGCCTGTATTACTTCCACTTGGCAGAACCTAAGGGGAAGCCAGGTAGCAAAGGAATCTGGAAAATGTAGACTGTGTTTTCCCAGTTGCAGCTTTATTGAACAGAGTATAGAAGGATGGGTTTGATCCAAGAGGCAGCCCTGGAAATAAAGAGCCCATTAGTGGTGCCCTCAGTGGGCTATATGTCTCCAAGGGGACATGTAACCTGATTCATAAGAAGTGTGAGAAGAAAGTAAAGTTTGCTGTGATTTAACAATACTGTTTAGAGTTTTCACACTGTGCCCTCACTCAATCTACATAACCATTGTTAAATTTAAAGATAAGCTAAACCCTTTTACCAAAAAACCTGTAGTCCAAAGTTGACCTTTGATAAGATAACAAGCTATTGTTGGTAGTATGCTACCTAGCAGATATTTTCTTAAAAATGAACACCATTAATTTGACCCTTCAAGATAAAAGTGACATTTTAGCAACAAGCAAGAAACAACTTTTCAAAAGAAGTCTCCTATAAAGAGAATTTGTGGGAGAATATTTCTCTTTCTATTATGTTACTTTGTTGGCAAAATTTATATCTATTAAATGTTTCATTTGTACAGTCTCAAAACACTCTAGTCAGAATATTTTCCAAATGAAAGATTATGGTGAATTTTCAATCTGTTGTGTAAAAATAGAAATATAGATGCCTTGCATTATTTTTCAAGAACAATGGATTGACATTAGAGAATATGGAACTTTACTAGCTGAATTTTGTCAAAAACCACTCATAATTGGTGAAGGCAACTAAAAGATGAATCTCAGGACTTAAATGTAACCCATGGCATGATTTTTTCATTTGGACATCTGGGTTATTATTAGTAATCTTTAAAAAATTAAAGCAGCTATTAACACAAATGTAAAATAAGCTGAACCTAAAACCCGATTTTTCTATTACTATATATAACCTATTAAACTAAGATTTTGAAATAAGAAAGAATATTTGCTTTTAGCAAAAATCATTAAGCGAAAGCAAGATACTTTTATATTATTAGTGAATATATAAAGTATTCATTTCACTTTTGTCTTATTTTTAATTTCCTTGTTTATAATTTAAATTTAAACATTAGTTCAGTAATATGTAGATATAAGTTATGAACACATAAATATACTCTAAGGGTGTCTGTGTGAGCAAATCTGGTTATTTTAAAATCTAGTGAACTATGCAGCGGGATGTATAATCAAAAGTGTTTGGAGAGGGGCGCCTGGGTGGCGCAGTCGGTTAAGCGTCCGACTTCAGCCAGGTCACGATCTCGCGGTCCGTGAGTTCGAGCCCCACGTCAGGCTCTGGGCTGATGGCTCAGAGCCTGGAGCCTGTTTCCGATTCTGTGTCTCCCTCTCTCTCTGCCCCTCCCCCGTTCATGCTCTGTCTCTCTCTATCCCAAAAATAAATAAACGTTGAAAAAAAAAAAAAAAGTGTTTGGAGAGAACTGTTATAAGATAAACTGAGGCATATGAAAAATGTAGAGTTTATTTGTACAAAAACTGATTTAAATTGGGCAGGATCCAATCTAACAGGTAGAAAGGAGCTCCAAGAAGCTATATAAAATTTAAAACTTTTATAGGCAGAAGGGAGCAGGAACAAGGACATTAAATTAGGCAAATACAGTGGATTGGTTACTGCAAGGTCACTTTCCTTTCGGGGATGGCAGGGATCTCTCAGGCAGATGACCTAACTAGTGCAGGTCAGGCAATTCCCAATTAACCTGTTTAAGGTTCTATTTCTGGGAGAGCTAAACTATAATTAAGTCAGTTTGGTAACATGGGATTTGGCATAAGGACCCCTATTTGGGGCCTGTTGTCTTGTTTTTAACACTAGTCATCTAAGTAGTTGTGATGTTATACTTGTTTTAACTCCTAAATCTAAACTGTGTGATAACCTCTAGGATGTCCAAAAATAAGTAGGCTAAGAATTTGAAAGCTTTTATTTGCTAAAATGTTATCGCACATAACCTATGCTTTGGTTATTTTAGGACTATATACTCTAGAAGTCTTTATAGCATGAAGTGCTTTGATGAACAAGTATCTGACTTCCAGCCATTAGTTCATCATTTTTTATATGAGATCAGTCATAGTCTGATTTTGATTTTCTAAATCTCTCTCTCTCTCTCTCTCTCACACACACACAGACACACAACCATCCACACACAAAATGCACTATTTAGTTCACAGAGATTATATAACTTTATCCTAGTTCAATTTTAATCTATTAGCAGAAGATGTATTTGACTTCATATAGTTTCATGTCTCCCACTTAATTGCATACATGCATATGTGCTCTTAAGTAGCTATAAGACATAAGCAAGTGACTACCTATTTAGGCTTCATTCTCCTCACCTGTGCAATGAAGGGCTTGGCATAGATATCAAAGGACCCTTTCAAACCTCAAAGTTTTTGTAGTACATAGAAAACTAATCTAGAACAGGGCTTTTCAAACTATTTCATTATACTTCAGAATTCCAGTGAGCTGACTTTCAGAGTTTTAGTAGCTGGCAGTGTTCCTAGGACCTGCAACAGATGCATTAACTACTCCTGGTCCAACTGAAAAGGTACTCCATAACAAAACTTCACCCCTGCTGTGTATCCCTGGGGGCCAGAAGAGGAACTCACAAGACTGATGGGGGAATTGTTTCGCAGTGCCTAACATGCCACATGTCTTAAGATGGCATCATGTAGACCTACCCTGTGTATTGCAACTTGTGCTTGCGTCCACTTGTGTCAGGTACAGACCATGTCATGTGTCAGCTTGCCTTTTCCCTCCACCATCCTGGGATTGTCTCTGGTTTTGAGGCTTGTACCCTTGAAGGGTTTAGATCTAGTCTTCCTTCCTGTCTTTCTCCCCACACGAACAATACCCTTGCGGGTTCCTTGAAAGAGAAATAACATGGCCATTTGGGAGATGTTTGTTTTGTGTCTGCTCCACCGGCAGCCGGCGCTGCCCCAATCCTACAATGAGAGTCTGGAGTCGAAGGCATGAAAAACAGCTCATAAGAATTTCAGAGACTCATAAAATTTGTAAACTAATGATCTAGGGCTTTCATTTTCTTTGGAAAGGTGGTAACCCAAAGTTGCATGGAGCCAAAAGGAATTTTTAAGACACAAGAAAATGCCTTTATTTAGGCTTTCATTCCTTGAGATGTTAGACAACTTGTCACTCTCCAGTAAAAAAAAAAAAAAAAAAAAAAAATCAAAAACCAAAATACCTCTGTGTATGGGATGCAGTGGCCTTCAGAGGTACAAAAATAAGACTATCTGATCTGTGATGGGGCAAAATGACACAGCCACGAGGCAATGACAGACAACTGCTGTGAGGAGAGACAGAACTGAATGGGGACAGGACCAAAAGGACAAAAGAGAAACAACTCACTGGGAGTGGTTAGAAGTCCTTTCCTGTGCAATACAGTGGGGAAAAAAACCAGAAGCACCAAGAGCCCAGGAGACAGATTTAGATTGAAAATCTATAAAAGAAATAAAAGGCTAAGCACAGCCAAACTCTGGGTCAGTCTAGGTGATAGACCATGGTCTGCTCCCAAATATCTCACTCCATTGCTTTGGTACTTAAAATGTCTAGTATTAGTGACTCATTGGGGTGGTAACATTATCTCAAGAATGCAAATGTTATAAATTAATTGAAAGGGAAGAAAGGAAGTGTTTTAGCAAAAAAACAAGGATTTTTCAAATTATTTGCTACTTTGGAAATCCAAGTGTGAAATCCTAGGATAATCTAATACAGGAAGACGTATTTTAATGGAACTTATCATTTTTATGCAGTTTTCCTTTTTTTCCCCTTTTTTTATTCTTGTCTCTTATTCTTGTTTCCATTGATATCCATAAACACAGAAGCCTGTCATATTTACCACTTTATACCCAGTGCCTGGCACATTGCTGAGCACATGGTAAGTCCTGAAGAAATATTTGTTAAGTGACTGATGAATGAATGAATGAATTAGTTATTTAAGGAAAGAATAATATAGGAAAAGATTCGGAGATGTGTGTGTGTATATTTGAAGAGAATAAGCTGAGGTAAGTTGCTGGGGACATGAAGAGAAAAGTAAAGAGTTTGGACAAACGTGCACCTAAAGTCAGAATAGAAAGATGGCTACCAAAAATAAACTTCTCATTTTCTCCAGTGTTGGTCCTGGAAATAAATATACTTACTATGTCCTAACTGGTTGGGTGGGGTATTACCATATTTCAGAACTATTGGAAAACCCTTGGAATGAGGCATGAGCAGTCCTGCTTTTGTATTTGGCCTGGACCTCTACCAAAAATATCCCTTGTGCTTTGCAAGAAACGTTACAGAACTGGGTGCTCTGAAATGCCTGCTTTTAATTTACAGAAATAACAAGCATTTTGCTCAACTCCATGGTGGTCCTTATTAAGCAAGTGTAAGTGTTGGATGCTGGTGAAGCCCTGTCTATGTGCCTTGGTGGTGCTTTTCATGATTCACTCCAAAGTTCCCATATAGAAAACAGGCAGAAATAACCTTTGAGGATTTTCAAAGTTAGTAACAATTTCATCATCTGCTGCATTATTTCAAGTAATGAGAGGGGGAAAAAACTGGTTTAGGAATAATTTGACTTGCCCATCTTACCTTCAAAGAGCCTGGATCTGATAAAAGGTTACAGATAATATAAATATCCATGAATGTTCCCAATCTTCTAAAGCTATAAATTTGTTTGGTTCATTGATTCATTTTCTTTTTCTCTTACCCCCCAAACTTTTTGTTGTTGTTCTGGTGTTGTGTTATTTTGTTTTGCACACTGGCAGAAGAAATCTAGGCTTACCCAAAAGCAAGACGAAGACTCAACACATAACCCCCTTTTTATTTTAAAGGGAAATTCTATGTGTTCCTATCCATATCATTTCCTTTTCAGAATTTAATCTTTGCTATTTATTGTTTCAAAGCTAATTATTTACCACCTAATTTTAAGTTGCATAATTACTCAAGAATATTATCTAATATTTTTAGAGGAAAAATTTAAGAAAGGAGGAAATAGTGTTCATAGATTTATGAAGGCAAGGAGAAGAAAACAAGAGGACCTCACTGGACCCTGCCTTTTCTGCTTTATCAAAGTTGTCATGTAATATCTCAAGGCTAGGAGACTACTTAAGGACCAAAGTGTCTCTGTCTCTCTCTCTCTCTCTCTCTCTCATTTGGTGTATTGTCATCACATTTCCCAGAGTAACACATAGGTATCACAATGACTTGACTTGAAAAAAAAATAAAATAAAATAAAAAATAAAAAAAAAATAAAAAGATCAAGGGTCGGGGCGCCTGGGTGGCGCAGTCGGTTGAGCATCCGACTTTAGCCAGGTCACGATCTCGCGGTCCGTGAGTTTGAGCCCCGTGTCAGGCTCTGGGCTGATGGCTCAGAGCCTGGAGCCTGTTTCTGATTCTGTGTCTCCCTCTCTCTCTGCCCCTCCCCCGTTCATGCTCTCTCTCTGTCCCAAAAATAAATAAACATTGAAAAAAAAATTAAAAAAAAAATAAATAAAAAGATCAAGTGTCAAGGGGAACCTGGGTGGCTCAGTCAGTTAAGCATCCTTCTCTTGATTTTGGCTCAGGTCACGACTTGATGGTTCATGAGTTTGACCCCAGCGTCAGGCTCTATGCTGGCAGTGGGGAGCCTGCTTGAGATTCTCTCTCCCTCTGCCTCTTCCTCTCTCTCTCAAAAACAAATAAACATTAAAAAAATAAAAAGGTCAAGGGTCTCCAATTATGTGTATCATACACTATGTGAGTTATATGTTCTTTCTTGGGAGGTGAGAGAAGTCTGTCTTCTTTGAAGGCTCCTGAGAAGTTCCAGTATTTCAAAAGGCATTTTAACCAAAAAATCTCCACTAGACTAAGTACAAGTTCCGGAAAGGAAAATAGGAAGAACTATAATTCTTTTTGTTTGTACTTCTTATTATATAAATTTACACACATGTAGAAGGAATAGTTTTAGGGTATAACTGTCAAGTGAGTAATTTTATGGAATGGATCAATTATTAAAAATAATTCTATTCAAAATGATTTGTTTTTTTTCTATGGCAGTGCCACCAGATACTGCATCAGGTAATGTCCCTGTTGTTTGGTCTAATGGAACTATGTCAGTCCCTACCATACTTTACCTCATTAATAACATCTGTTGACACAGTTGTTTTATTACCTAAGTCCTGACATAGTCTCTTTCCTGAGCTTCAGAATCCCCATTCTCTGTTCCTCATCTTCTTCCTTTGCTGGAGATGAGTCTCCTTTGCTGGGTCTTCCTCATCTTCCTGACCACCAGGACATGAATGCCTCAGAGTTTGGCCTTTGAATATTATCTCTTCTTTGTTTCACTTACTCTCTATTTTCACCTAACTGATCTCCTTTAGTCTCATGGTTTTGAATACATTGATGTCTACTAAATCTTATGGGCCTTCCTGATTTCTTCCCTAACCCCCAGACTCTAATATCTAGATGACTCTTCAAAAGATTCCTTTGCGTGGCTAATACAATACATCTCAAACTTGCCATGTCTAAAATGGAATGTGTGATTTCTCCTAAAACATTTTACCAAGTTTATCCCTTCCTACAACTTCCTTGTCTCCATAAATACCATTTCATGCTTCTACTTACTAAAGACAAAAGCCTTAGAGTAATTCTTGACTCCCTTTTTTCTCAAATTCCCCACATTCACTCCATCAACAAATTCTGTCACTGCCTCTGTTTGAATTCTTTCACTACAGTCCAAGCCTTCATCTTTACTCACTTGTATTCTACCAATAGCATTCACATGGGTTCCCTTGTCCCCATATTTGTTCCCATGCTGGGTCTGACACAATGCCTGAGTGATGCTTTTTAAAAAACGAGGTCAGATCATGTTTTCTTCTTTTCCGACCTCACAAATGACTTCCAGTCTCAACAGGTAGTCCAAATCCCTTGTCATGACACTGACTGTGACCGTGACTATCCATGCTCAACATGATCTGGCTCTCTGTTGCCTCTCTAGCCCATCTCCAGTCACATCCTTCCCCTGTCTCCTCTTCTTCTGCCCCAGGTAAATTTGGTTCCCTGCAGTTTGGGTAATAGTCCTACATTAAAACCTTTGTACTTGGGTTCCCTACACTAGAATTAGTTCTTCTTCTACCAGATTTCCACATGGCTCGTGCCATCATTTATTTCAAGTCTCTTTTCACATGTTATCTTATCAGAAAGTCAGTCCTTTGTACCTTATTCAAAGGTAGCACAAACCTCTCCTATTCTCATTAGTTTCTCCCCTTAATTTGCTTCAGTTATTTTCATTGCATTTATCATCACTTGTGCATAGATTTTTTAAAATTTATTTTCAGTCTCCCCTCACTAGGAAATAAAAATATGCAAAATAACACCATGAATTAGAAACTGAATTTGTTTTGCTCATTACACCAATGCCAATGGTAAAACATATCCCTGGCACTCAAAAAAATATTTGATGAGTTGAAATATAATGAGCCATATACAAAATGTATACTTATTTAAGAAATTTCAAGTTATAAAAAATGATTATTAAAACTTAAGTGAGTTTATAATTAACCAAACTCTGTTGATGTTTAACAATTCATACGTTAAATAATTTATACATTTAGAATATAAAAAAGCAGATCTGTATTTTCATATTGGAACAAATAGGGCTCAAATTTCAATTCTGCTTTTTACTAGCTAGTTAACACTTTTGGTGGGTTACTTATCTTTTTAGAGTTTCTAATGAGTTAAAACAGATGAGAATGTTAATCTTGGTCGTTAAGATTATTCCTATATATTAGAAGTTGAATTAGAATAGATGGTATTAGCAGTAGTAGTCGTAACAATGGTAATGTTTTCTCCCTAACTCAAGGGGTAGGCAAGTGCTTCTTCTCTAAAGACTTTAAATTACAAGAATTTCAGCAAGACATTTAAATGGGCTTTCCCAAAAATCCCAGCCCGAACTAAGACCTACAATAAACAGAGATGGTGAGAACAGGATGGTGCCAAGACCACTGAGGCCACCTCAACCCTGGAAATCTCTACAGACGTGAGCTTATTCTGGGGTAGCCTAGGAGTTTTACTCTAGACCACCCCCATTCAAAGAATGCTTAGGAGACCAGCTCAATCCCAAAATCTACTACAGAGAGGATCTAAATCTCAGGGGAGAACAAGAACTGACCCAGTCTTCCAGTGCCTCTCAAGAGTCTCAGTGAACGTTACCTAAGTAAGTGGAATATAGTGTCTACACATGTGAAATAGTGTCTTTGACATCCACACTCAAAGTAGTCAGGAAATGTTCCCTTCCTATAAACATACTAAAGCAAAAGATGTATAATTCTTCTTGAAGTTATTGCTTACTTCTCCTTTATTTCACTTGTCATTGTTGCTTCCCATCTTGGTCCCTCTTTCTCTTCCTTTAAATTCTCATTCTACCAATGAAAAGCAGACTGCTGCAGCCCAGTACATGACTGATGTACATACCTTTTAGAAGGTGTTTTTTCCCTCTGTTAGAAAAGTAGACCTATTGGAAGATAATATGTCTTAGATGAAGGAAAATAGAGATCTTAGCTGATAGTCAAAAAGAAAATGTCCCTCACTTCTTTTGACCTTTTCTTTTCCCTGGAACAAAATGCTAGCCTTAGTCAACAAGTGTTGATCTGTTCTCAAGGAAAGGCCAGAGGAGTTCCAAGGTAACCTTACAAAACTCCAACTGTTCAGGGAAAGAAGGTAGAGACATGGGTGTTGTTGGTTTGATTTGATTTTAGATGGGGCTTGGGTGTATAAGTGGGGAACCAGACACTGGGCAGAGCTCAAGGAACCATTTCATTGAGTATAAATAACTCTGGCAAGGGTCACAAGAACTCCCTGGAAGAGCTCACCACTCTGCCACCCCAAAGCCAAATACTTTTTTTTAAATAAAAAATATATATACAACTGTAATTATAGAGTTATGACTTACACAGTGAGGCTTCATCCAGTCATTTTACCGTCCTGAGCCAGTCATTGGAAGGCCAAAAATGTTCCAACTCCAAGGCGATGTGTAATACTACTTTAGGCTTAACAAGACTGCCTAGGATCACCCCTGTCTCGGAGCCAGACCAAACTTTACCTGGCCAAAATCTCACAAGAATTAATGGTTTTTAAGAGAAGGTCACTGGCAGGACCTTAGGAAATGAGATCCCAAGACATGGAACTAATTGTCCAACAGAAGAGATTTCACATAGGGAGAGAGGTACTTCCTTGTCTGGCTAGAAGGATATGTGGAGGGAAAAGAGCCCAGGAATGCTCAAACATTCTGAAAGTCCTTTATGTGGTTTGAGTTAGGTAAAAGAGTTTTTGTCTCTGATCACTTAGGATTAAACACATGTCTACATAAACTTTCATTTATGAAATTTCATTCTTTTTTTTCTTCATAGAGGTTTGATATGTTGACTGAAGCTTTGTACCAAGAGAAAATGAAAGAAGCACGTACGGAAAACTCACTGCAATTTTTTGGTTAAAAGAGATAGCAGGAGCCTCTTTCACACTGAATAGCATTAAGTGTTCATTTACTTATTCACACCATATTCTGTTAGGTATCTAGATGCCAAATAGCCACCTGGGTTTTCAATTAGGACATCAAAGTTACTAATTAGATGGTAAGCTCCTTGAAGGTAGGGCACTCATCTTGTGGCTTTCTGTAACTCTTACTTTGCCTATCACAATATATGGACATACTAGACACCCACAATATCTTCCATGAAATAGACTGGCTAGAAGGTACATTTAATTAATGTATATAAAATCTGAAATTCTTTTGACATACTGATACACAAAAGAAGAGAAGGTCCTCTTCCTTTTTTCCCCTTCTTTGTTTAGTGGAAGTGTCTAGAATGCCCACTCTATCCAGGCCTGGTAGTTAGGCTACAAGCCAGGATATAAGTAAGCAAGGATGACATATTTTCTGCCTTGAATAGTGCAATCTGTTGGGGGAGTGTTGAAGTGAAGAAACATATAATCACCTGAAATTATAATTCAATATAAGAAGGACTAGCTTAGAAATATTAAGAAAATGCTAAGAATTTCAAAAAGCTTTGCCTGAGGAAAACAGGAAAATCTTCATAAAGAGGTGACCTTAGCTCTTAAAAGACTATTGAAAGTGTGTGCATATTTAAAAAGCACCCTCTTATCTACTCTGTTTCCTTTCTCACCAATTCTATTCCTTATTTTTAAATTATTTTTAACATTTCTTTATTTTTATAGACTGAGAGAGACAGAGTGTGAGCAGGGGAGGGGCAGAGGGGGGAGAGGGAAGACGCAAAATATGAAACAGGCTCCAGACTCCAAGCTGGCAGCACAGAGCCTGACGAGGGGCTCAAACCCACGAACTGTGAGATCATGACCTGAGCTTAAGTTGGATGTTTAACCAACTGAGCCACTCATGCACCCCATTCCCTATTTTTTAAATTAAAATTAGCACAGGAGAGCAAAGAAAGGCAGCATGTTGCAACACACTTAGGAATTTTTCGTAATCTATCTGTAGACTCCCAGACATCAAATAGCCCAGGATACTACCATTTTACTTAGACTTCCAATGTATTAAAAACTTTACCAAAACAATGTTCTCACAATTATGGAACATTTAAAAATATTTGACAAACAAGCCTTTTAATACAGAAGGCTATGCAATATCATTGCAATACTTAAAAGAAAGTTGAGTTATTATAAATATTTTCCATAGTATACTCCCCAAAATGAAGCCCAATATTGAGCACAAGTTTGACATTCTACGGTAAGTATATTTATAACTTCATTTGAAGTTTACCTAAAGCCTAAATTTCAAATACCTTCATGTATATAAGACGTGGGTCACATGGCCCTCTTGATCCATCATTATAATTCCATAATTCACAGAGACCTAGTGTGCAGTTTGGAGAAAATTAAAGCAAGGTTCAAATATAAATATAATACCAAAAAATTACAATAGAGAAAGGAAATTTACAAAGTCTTGGGTATCCAATGTTACTAACTAATGACTTAGGTGAAGATTATGGTATAATATATATTATCGTAGAGAAGGCATGGATATAGTACACTATATTGGTAGTACCACAGCTTTTTAACATTAGCAAAGAGAGTTCAGAGACACACAAATAATACGTATAGTATCAGCAGTCTGAATATGGTGTCCTATTTGTATACTCAGTTGGTTGAAGCAATGGGGAAGGAATCAAAGAATAAATGTCACAGTATGTACCTTTCCCAGTGATCCTACAAGACTCCTAATGATCATATCCCTCCAAGAGCCAGAACAGACCTTATCAAATCTGAATATCTCAAGAAGTAACATCTCCCCTCTAAAGGAAAAGATCCACATAACTACATTTATGTCTCATTAGTGATAGAGTCCTTACAAATCTTTGCTCTTCTGAGGATAAACCACATGGTCATCCCACAGCATAATTAAATTAAAAAAACATTTCTAACTTACCATTGGTCAGTTCACCCAGGCTTTTGCATTAAGAAAATACATGAATTTTTATTTCTGTATAAAAAATTTACCCCAAAACCGAGTAATTTAAAATAATGCACATTTTCTATATTGCAGTTTCTGTGGGCCAGGACTCTAGGTATGGTTGAACTGGGTGCCTCTGGCTCAAGGCCCCTCACGAGATTACAATCAAAGTGTTAGTAGTGACTGCCATCATTTCAGGGCTACTGTGGGAGGATTCACTTCCAGTGTCACTCACATGGCTGTTAGCAGGCATCAGGTCCTTGTTGTCATCAAGTTCTCACCACCTCGGCCTCTCTGGATGGCTCACAACATGGCAGATGGCATGCTTCAGAGAGGGCTGGAGGGGGTGGGTGTGTGCCCCAAACTGAAGTCACAGTCTTTTTGTAACTTAATTTTTGATTACTTATGTGGTGTTCTATTTATTAGATGTAGTACTGGAGGAGAGAGGATTATACGAGGTCATGAATACCAGGAGGTGTGAATCATTGGAGGCCATCCTAAAGGCTGCCTATCTATCACAAAAATGTAGAAGTAAAATATGAATGATATTGCAGCTTATTAGATTACCACAGGAACAGACTTTGTGAATCTCTTCATCCAGATGCCCCCAGAGTTATGTAGTAGTTTGAAAAAGAAACTAGTTTTCTATCATGCCATCTGTAAAAGAATGGAACTTTTCAAATTCAATCCCTGTACTCACACCCTGATCTAAAGGCACATGTGTACAAACTACACTTCTAAATGCAAATACAAAGAAGTAAAATCGTGCTAGACTTGTGTTTCTTATTTTTCACACCATTATCTAAAAAGCATGGTTTAGACTATTAAATGAATTGCTGAGGAATGTGCACCATGGTGAAAAAGAAACTTCATTTTTCACAATTCTTGGCCTATCTGTATGTATGTCTGGAACCTAAACACTGAGCAATTTCAAATTGTTGCCTTTTATTTCCTCTTTAATAAACATTGAAGAGAGTGAAAAGGAAGAATGTATTTTCTCAGTTTTATCATGTTTCCCTATTCGTGTCCCTTCCATTACTCCTCCCTGTCTGCTGATCCATTCACCCCAGTAAAGTTCAAAGAAATTGAGCTTCTATTGTTCCATTTGAGGCAGTTTTATGAAAATGACCTTGCTTTCTGTACAAGGCTGTTTTCAATGGTAACAATGACTTTATTAAGTCATAAATTCCTCAGTGATAACTTGACACCTATGAAGTTTCAACTTTTAAACTTTCAGTATAAGCAATCTACCAAAAGGAATTTTAGATCCTCTAACAATAGTAAAAGATACTTTTCCACCTGTTTCTAACCTAAACATAGTTTAACACATTTGCATCATTTTTTTTTCCAAAAGAAATACACTTTTGGATACAACTCAAATGTAAACAATTTCTGCCAAAAGGATAGTTTTCCACAACATTTTGATAAATTAAAATAGGGTCTGAATGGTCTTGAATGCATTTTAAATAGTCTACATTTCCATACTTACTAATTCCAAATGGAGTTTTATTTGTATGTTAGACATCTGATAGATACTCCACAAGTATCTCAAACTCAAGATACTTCAGAATTAACTCCTTCTCCTTCCCCCACAAAATCAACTCCTAGAGCTGTATGTGTTAGGAGCAATTATTTAATAATACCAACTTAATTTACAGGAGAAGTTTAAGGAGACCCAAACCATTTAGATGACTTGACCAATGTATCCGGGTTCAGAGGCCAGCTAGTATCTCCTCCCTCCTGGTCCTTCATGTTTTTGCTTCCTCTGTTTTTCTTAATGGCCCCATTAAAGAGTACTAGTCACCTCAAACCATCAGAGTCAGATTTACTTCCTTCCCTTTCTCCATACCCAATCACCTGCCAAGTCTTCGTACTCACACCCTGATGCTACTTTCATTCCCTCTGTCACCATCTTCATTCACATCCTTCTATCTTACCCC
Organism: Puma concolor; assembly: GCF_028749965.1. Lineage (NCBI taxonomy): Eukaryota > Metazoa > Chordata > Mammalia > Carnivora > Felidae > Puma > Puma concolor. Next base: position 113,043,959 of record NC_141675.1, read on the forward strand.
AGGTTGTTGAACCAGTCTTTTAATTAGTTACCTTGATTTCAGTCTTCACCCATTCTAGGCTACTCTAAATGACAAAATGATGTCTTCCTTATGCACAGTTTTGGTCATGTTGTGGAAGGGTTCTAAAACCTTGAGTGTTTTTCCACTGTCACCTAGATAAAACATTCTCTACATTTTAGCATTCTTGGGTCTGCATAGTGTAATTCCTATGAACATTCTCAATCTTATCTCCTGTAGTTCAGTCACACTGTCTTCTCTGGCTAAACTGATATATTCTATTTCCAGAAAATACCTCATACTTCTTCAACTGTATTCACATCATTTCTTCTGCCTGGAATAATACCTCTTTTCAATGTGATGAAATTCTGCCCATCTACCCTACTAACATGAGTATTACTTTATCTTAAGCTCCCTTGGAATTGTTTCTGACATATTTGTGGCTCTTATTCTATTCTTTCTAGCTTTAAAAGTCTACAACTACTGCTTTAACTTTTGCCATATTATAAGGTCCCTAAGGACAGTGACCACTTGCCTCTCAGCTGTGTTCTCCCTGTGTGTGAATAATGTGGTTCTTATCCCCAACAAGACCTAGTAAAGCTTTATTGAATTAATAAACTTGGCCTATCTATGGAATGAAATCTAAAGCTTTCAAGATGGATGGATGTCAGTTTTGTTTTCAAGCACCTCCATTATACACACAGTCCTACCTTGAAGATATTACAAATTTGGTTCCAGACCACTGCAATAAAGCAAATATCCCAATAATGCAAGTCAAGTGAACATTTTGGTTTTCCTGTGCATGTAAATGTTATGTTTTTACTATACTGTAGGCTATTAAGTGTGTAATAGCATTATAGGCTCTGACAGTGCAGAGCACTCTTGGGATTCTCTAACTTCTCTCTGCCCCCGCCCCCCACTGTCTCTGTCTCTTTCAAAAGAAGGAACTTAAAAAAATACTCTATTACTAAAAAATTCTAACCATTATCTGAGCTTTCAACAAGTCATAATCTTTTTTGCTGATGGCAGGTCTTGATGTTGATGTCTACTGACTGATCAGGGTGGTGGTTGCTGAAGGCTGGGATGGCTGTGTCAATTTCTTAAAATAAGATAACAATGAAGTTTGCCATATCGATGGACTCTTCCTCCCATGGAGGACTTCTCTGTAGCATGTGATCCTATCTGATAGCATTTTTTCACCATAGAACTTCTTTCAAAGTTGGAGTCAATCCTGTCAAACCCTGCTGCTGCTTTATCAAATAAGTTTATGTCATGTTCTAAATCCTTTATTGTAATTTCAACAATCTTCACAGCATATTTCACAGGAATATATTCCATCTCAAGAAACCACTTTTTTTGCTCATCCATAAGAACCAACTCCTCATACATTCAAGTTTTATCATGAGACTGCAGTAACTCGGTCACATTTTCAGGCTCCACTTCCAGTTCCCTTGCTATTTCCACCACATCTGCAGCTGCTTCCTCCACTGAAGTCTTGAACCCCTCAAAAGTCATCCATGAGGGTTGGAATCTGCTTCTTCCAAACTGTTCTTCATGTTGATATTTTTGACCTCTTTCCATGAATCACAAGTACTCTTAATGGCATCTAAAATGGTGAGTCTTTTCCAGAAGGTCTTCAATTGACACTGCTCAGATCCATCAGAGGAATCTCTATGTATGGCAGCTATAGCCTTATGAAATGTATTTCTAAATAATAAGACCTAAAAACCTGAAATGCTTCCTTGATCCGTGGGCTATAGAATCAGTGTTGTGTTAGCAGACATGAAAACAACATTAATCTCATTGTACATCTCCATCAGAGCTCCTGGGTGACCAGGCGCATGGAGCAGTAATATTTTGAAAGGTTTTTTTCCTGACCAGTAGATCTCCACAGTGTACTTAAAATATCCAGTAAATTATGATGTAAACAATTGAGCTGTTATGTAAGCTTTATTGTTCTATTTAGAACACATTAGATTTAGGCAGAGTAGATTTAGTACTATTCTTAAGTGCCATAGGATTTTTGGAGTGGCAAATGAGCTGTGACTTCAGCTTAAAGCTATCAACTGCATTAGCTCCTAATAAGAGGCAGCGTGTCCTTTGAATCTTTGACACCAGGCATTGACTTCTCCTCCCTAGCTATGAAAGTCCTTTTTCCAATAGGCTATTCTGTTTACACTGAATATCTGTTGTTTAGTGTAGCCACCTTCATGAATTATCTTTGCTACACAGTTTGTACATCAACACTTCCTGCTTTACCTTGCACTTTTATGTTACGGAGATGGCATCTGTCCTTAAACCTCATGAGCCAACCTCTGCTAGCTTCCAACTTTTCTCCTGCAACTGCTTCACCTCTCTCAGACTTCATAGAATTGAAGAGAGTTAGGATCTTGCTCTAGATTAGCCTTTGGCTTGAGGGAATGTCGTGACAGCTATGATCATCTATCTAGACCACTAAAACTTTCCCCATATCTGCAATAAGCTGTTTTGCTTTCTTATTCATGTGTTTACTGGAGGAGCACCTTAATTTCCTTCAAGAACTTTTCCTTTGCATTCACAACTTGGAAAACTGTTTGGTACAGAAGCCTAGCTTTCAGTCCCTCAGCTTTCAACACGCCTTCCTCACTAAGCTTAATCATTTCTAGCTTTTGATTTAAAGTGAGAGACATGTAACTCTTCCTCTCACTTGAACACTTACAGGCCATTGTAGGGTTATTAATTGGCCTAATGTCAATATTGTTGTGTGTCAGGGACTAGGGAGACTCCAGAACAGGGAGAGAGACAAGAGAACAGCAAGTAGGTGGAGCAGTCAGGACACACACAACATTTATCTATTAAGTTTTGCCATCTTATATGGGCATGATTTGTGGCACCCCAAAATAATTACAGTAGTAACATCAAACATCACTGATCATAAATCACCATAACAAATATGATAATAATAATGAAAAGTTTGAGATACTTCAAGAATTACCAAAAATGCGGCACAGAAACACAAAGTGAGCAAATGCTGTTGGGAATGGTGCCAATAGATCTGCTGGATGCAGGGTTACCACAAACCTTCAGTTTGTAAAAAAAAAAAAAAAAATGCAATATTTGCAAAGCACAATAAAACCAGTTATGCCTTGTAAGAAACTTCCTTCATAGCCCTCTTAAAAGCCTTTTGTGAAGGCAGTTACTCTTTCATTTGCCTCTGTATTATCCTTGATTTTACTCAGAAGGTGATGAAGCCAAGGCTTGCAGACAAATGAACAAGGCTGGTGGTGTTATAATCCTAGCATGCTATGTACTTTCCTCCCACTTAATGCTATGATGAAAGTCACGTCAAGCATAGATAGCACTGAAGGAAAGGTGTTAAGCAACTATCTGTTTATGTTCTCCAGATTTTGCTTTTGGTTTTACTATCATCTGGCCAGTATGTTCCTCCTACATTTATTAACCTCCCAGAGCCGTCAATCACTAGCACAGCATCTCCTGGGCACAGACACAACCTTAACCCTTCCATCCTATCCACTGTACAAAGGATTAGTTGGTTCTGTTCCATCTAATCAGATTGTCTCTTCTCACCCCTCAGTGCAAGGAGAGAGTACCCAATCACCAGTTTTTAAATTTCTTACAATTTTCCCTTTAATCCACAGGTAATCATTTCTTTGATTGTTATTTTTCATTTACCAAACCTCTTAGAGACTTCTAAACGTGTAACAATAGAAACTGTCACGTATGCATTTTCTAAGATTAAAAAAATATTTTAAATATTCTTGTTGGAGGCCATGAATTATATCTTGTCAATAGCATTTCATGGTTGGATCTTCCAGCCAAGCCACAAGCAAGTTTTCCCTCATAGGTTTCACCTCATTAGGTTTGGATTTATTCAAACTAGAATAAATGAGGTCGAACTGTCCAAAATGTTATATGAGCCTATGAGAAGAAAAGAAAATGCATCTCAAATTAGCGCAGTTACCCAAATTCAAGCATGGCCTTTACTTCTATTTCAGTGGTACATTATATTGTTAGTCACCCTGTACTGCTAAATATATTTTGTTTGTCTTAAGCTATGAAGCATTACTGGAGACTATCCCACAATGATTAGATGCATTATAAATACATAGCTAACTTCAGCTGGGCCTTCAACACTGTTCAACAGCTCCTTTCATTTTAAATAACCACTGTATTGATTTACCTACATATAACAACTGTTCCAAATGTTTTACTTACTCTCAGGGCCCCCGTGTAGTCCTCACCTCCTATACTTATACAATTACCTCACTATTTACTGTGAGCCTCAGGACTACTTACACTCTTAACTATACCTTTAATAGGAATCTCTCAAATTTTCTTTTCATGAATAATGCTGTTCACAAATATTCAGTTTCCTTTCCTTCTACTTACCCAGTAGGAGTACATTCCCCACTGTCTGGCTTTGAACTTAGGCATAGCCATGTGAATTGCTTTGGCCAATGAAATGTAAATGGATCTTTTCCAGATGGAAATGTTAAGTCAGGGGATAACTTGACATATCCTCCTTCCCTCAGCCTGAGTTCTTGGCACAATTCCAGATTCTGGCTCTTCTGTCTTGCTGAGTCTTGAAATCGAGGTAGAATAGATCCCCAGTCTATGCACACGGACATGAATCATGAGTAAGAAATAAGCCTTTGTGGTATTGAGCCACTGAAATTTGGGAGTTGTTTGTTATCTTAACAAAAACGTACTCTCAGAGTGGTATCAGAGAAAATGGTAGACTAGGGATTCCCAAAGTTTGTTCTTCTACAAAAGCAGTGAATAAACTGGCATGGATTGTCAAGATCAACTTAATCAGAACTTTGGCAACTGACCAAGAGTTTATAGCAATGAGGTGATCACTTAACCTAAGAAAGAAAAGAAAGGAAAGAAAGAAAGGAAGAAAGAAAGAGAAGGAAAGAAAGAGAAGGAAAGAAAGAGAAGGAAAGAAAGAGAAGAAAAGAAAAAAAAGAAAGAGAAAGAAAGAAGGAAAGGAAGGAAAGGAAAGGAGGGGATGGGGAGGGGAGGAGAGGAGAGGAATTATCAGAGTCTTAATAAAGAGTTTTGTGGCATTTTAACTTGCTTTTCCCCTATTCCTCACTCCCAGCTCAGAGGCAGCCTTGGAGACAAGAAACCACATTTCTGTTATAGGTTTCTGGTACCAGAGGGAGAACAGAATTCTTTCTCAAAGTACTGTGGCTGTTTGTTTTGACCTGCCTAGTGGCTCCCTAAAAGACCAGTTCAAAGAGCTTACCTTTAGTGTGCCTAACTCAGAAAAATCCATAGCACATGTAGCTACTCACAGGGCATTTGTCAAAACCTTTTAGAGGTAAATGAATTGGCAGCTGCCACCTGGGGCAATAAATAACAGGGCAAATAAACTAAAAAGTCTGGCAGAAAAGTCTGGATAATGAGATGATTGGTAGAAGAAGTTCTAAATAAATGGAAAGATAATTCTGTGTTTTTAGAGTGTGAGACTTAATATTGTTAAGATGGCAATGTTCTCCAAGTTCATCTATAGATTCTATGCTTTCCCTATCAGAATTCCAATTCCTTTTTTATTGAAATGGACAAGCGGATTCTAAAATTCATACTGAATTGCATGGGACCCCAAATAGCCAAAGCAATCTTGAAAAAGAAGTACAAATTTGGAAGACTCACACTTCTTGATTTCAAAACTTGATACAGAGCTACAGTAATCAAAATAGTGTGTAATTGGCAAGGGTAGACATATAGACCAATGGAATAGGACTGAGAACCCAGAAATAAATTCATACATCTATAGTCAATTAATTTTTGACAAGCATGCCAAGACCAATAGGGAAAAGAATAATCTTTTCAACATATGGTGTTGGAACAACTGAATAACCACATGCAGAAGAATGATATTGGATCCTTACCTCATACCATATATAAAAATCAACTGAAAATGGATCAAAGACTTAAATGTAATTGCTTAAACCATAACACTTTTAGAAGAAAACATTAGTGTAAATCTCAAGTATCTTAGATTTGGCAATGTATTTTAGATAAGATGCCAAAAACACAAATGACAAAAGAAAAAAACAGATTGGTCATCATCAAAATTCAAAGCTTGTGTATCAAAGGACACAACCAATAAAGTGAATAGATAACTCACAGAATGACTGAAAATATTTGCAAATTGCATATCTGATAAGAACCTAGTATCCATAAAATATTAAGAATTCTTACAACTCAACAACAAAAGACAATTAAAAATGGGCAAGAAGGGAGGCGCCTGGGTGGTTCAGTTGGTTAAGTGTGTGACTCTTGATCTAGGCTCTGGTCATGACCTCACGGTTGTGAGATTGGGTCCCATGTTGGGCTCTATGCTGACAGGGTGGAGCCTGCTTGGAATTCTCTCTCTTCTTCACTCTCTGCCTCCCAGGAAAATAAATAAACTTTTTAAAAAATGGGTGAATACACATTTTCCTAAAGCAGATATGTAAATGACCAATCAGGACATGAAAAATGCTCAATGTCCTTAGTCATTGGAGAAATGAAAATGCAAGGTCACAGTGAAAGACAGTTTCACACCTCCTAGGAAGATAGCAATAGTAAAAATAATGAAATGGAAAAGAAAAGTATTCATGAGAATAAAGAGAAATTGGAATCCTCATACATTGCTGATGGGAATGTAAACCGATCCAGCCACTGTGGAAAACAGGCAATTCTTTTAAAAGTTCAACATAAAATTACCATATACCCAGCAATTCCACTTGAATCCAAGAGAACTGAAAATAAGAGTTCAAACAGAAACTTACACATGAATGTTCATACCAGAATTTTCACAGTAGTCAAAAAGTAGAAACAATCTAAATATTAGTCAGCTGGCAAATGGATAAACACAATGTGTTGGATCCATATAGTGGGATATTATTCAGCTGTAGGAAGGAATGAAGTGATGGTACAAGATATAACATGGATGAGCCTTGAATACATTGTGCTTAGTGAAAGAAGCTCAACACAAAAGGCCACTTACTGTATGATTCCATTTTTTTAAAGATGTCCAGCATTAATGTCCAATATCAATATGGATTAATGTTTTGCAGGGGTTGAGAAAAAGGAACTTTGACAGAGTAACTGCTTAATTGGCAAGGGGTTTTCTTTTTGGAATAAGGAAAATGTTCTGGAATTAAGACAGTTGTGATGCTTTTACATCGTGAATGTACTAAGAGCCACTGAATTGTACCCGTTAAAATGGTTGAAATAATGAATTTTACAAGTAGGAAAAAAAAAAGGTTATTAAAAAAAATACATTATCTTTGTACTTTGCCCCTCTGTTTTTATCACCCTCTTGAATCAGAAAAAAAAGAAAACACACATGTACACGCACGCACACACAATCTTTCTTTCTTTGCAGAGCCACTCCCTTTGCCAGCACCTTGGTATCATACCTGTATGTTTATCCTGTCCTCTTATGACCTCGTACCTCATTTCCAAATTTTTTCTTCAACTACTTTCTCTCCATCTATAAGCATGCCCAAGTCTTCCTTATCTTAAAAATAAGAATAAACAGTATCTCTCGTTTTTTTCTCTCAAGTCATTCTTCCGTTGCTTTCCTTCCTTGCACTACCAAAATATTAAAGGCCAAGTCTATACTCTTTCCTTCTAATTCATTGCCTTTCCATTAGTCCAACACTTACCTGGGCTCTGAACCTTTCATTAATCTGATGAAACATTACTAATATATTGGCAAAAGGATCCTTCTTACTTTCAGTCTCTACTGATATAACTGCAGTGTTTGAATCTATATCTCCTCCTTTCACTTTTCTTGGCCCATGTGACATGGTGCTCACCTGTTTCTTTCTTGTCTCTCTAAATTATTCTTCATAGTCTCATCTGCTGACCTCTTTCTCAACCTTCTTTTAGATAAAACATTTAGCCAGGTTCTGTCTTTAGCCAGGTTCATGGCCACCAACTCTCTTACATCAAGGTAATATCATTCTTTAAAGACTTAGATAAATTTTACCTTCTCTATGAGGCCTTTCCAAACTTCCTAAATTAAAGGAATAAACTTTTGTACTTCTCTCATAATACTTTTCATAGTATCTGGTCTTACGGTAATTGTGTCATACATCCCACCATATGGTTTTAGATAGTGGGATTTGGTTTTTTATCTCTATATACCAGTTCTCACCTAGTGTAGTTACTAGAACCTAATAGTATTACATAAATTGTGTTTTTACTTTCCTTAACCCAAGAAATGAACAACTGCAATGTTAAAGCAATATCAGACTTAGTTAATGAACCATATTAGGTAGGTATATGCAAAGGTATATTTAAGCAATTCCTAAGCACTCTTCCACAAAGTGCCTCTATGGATTCCCTGAAAATACAATAAGTGATTGTTGCTATGGAGAACATAAAGTTGGGTGAAGGAGTAGAAAGGGATAGAAGAGAAAATGCGTTATCTTTTGTGATCAGGAAATTCTGTGGATGTAACACTTAAACTGAGATCTGGAAGCCTACAAGGCAAAGATCTAGCAATAGAGTTGTCTTAGCAGAGGGAGCATCAGCTGTAAAGCTTTAGGGCAGCAAAACTTGGCTGTCTTGTGCCAGGCTAGGAGACCATATGGCTGGAACATGGTAGGGTTGTGGCACTTGGTGAGATAGAGCACCTGGACAGGGACAGGACTGTATCAGGTCTTATAGGTCAAACTATCATGTTGGGATTTTATTCTCTGAACAAGAGGAAGACACTGGAGGGATTTAAATGGGTGACAAATATGATTTGATTCATTTTTTTTTTAAAATAGAATTTTGGATGCCGTGTCAAGGGGGAATGAATGTGGCAAAGTAGTTAGAACACCATGGCCGACCAGGAAAGAGATAATGGTATGTTAAGCAATCATAGATGTAAATATAATGATTCGGTTGTGAGAAACCTCTGCTTCTTTTCTGATTTCCCTTTTATGCTTCCTCCTTTACTTCTTTCTTGTGCTTTTCTTACACTAGACTAAGAAAATAGAAGCTTTTGCCACTAACAAATGCACTGGGAATGTTCCTTTAAACACAAACACCTAAGAAATTTAAACAGAAAGGATGTAACAAGGGAACATGTGTCTATTAGATTTCCTTTAGATTTGGTGATCTGATTTCTTTAGACAGTGGGCATGTGGACCAGAGCTTTTTTTCACGACTGAATTACAGCCTCATAAAACAAAGCACACCTATGTATACAATCACTTTTTCAGTGATTTCATCTTGTTTATAGCTTACAATTGAAGGCTGTTCTTTAATTATGTTAACTATGGATATTTGTCATCTAGAACCAAAAAATAAAGCAACACAAGGCATCTAATTTGTTTCAACATCTTTTCTATTTGTCAGATCTCTAAAATCCACATATGCCAATGTTTGTGTTAATTGCTTAATTCCAGGATACTTGTCGGAACCAAATATTTCATAATTAATTGTTTAAAACTTATCAAATACTAAAGCATGAGTCAAAGCATGAATGGTTTGAAATTTTTTCTGCTATATTTTTATTTTCCTAATCAATGTATTTTAATAGTAATTAATTTGGAGGGAATCTATTTCATGACACATTTAAATAGCCTACCAGTGTGTAACATGATTATTCGCTATGATGAAGATAATTTATCAGACAATTAACAAATACATATTAAGCATTTACTATGTTCCATAATGTCCATGTGTCCAGGACTTTATAAGATAACTGGGGGAAGATACAACAAATACACATATTCTTGGTAGCTTTAAAGTAGATGACATTTATTTTTTCTAGCAATAATTTTTTTTTTTAAGCAAACAACAATCCCGTGTCTGCTTAAAATCTGTAAAAATTATAGTGGGTAAAATTAAATCTAAGATGCTCATGCTCCTACATTTCTCTGCTCAAGTTCTTCTCAGCCAATGCAACAACTGCCTCCAGTAGATCAAAACAGAAAGAGATATTCTGTACTCAGCAATAACAATGGCTCTTACGCTGGCAGACATGATTTTTCTAGATGTTATCTCTCCTCTGCCCTATAGTTTAGCTGCTTCTTGAAGTTATACATAATATCTCTCTCAGCTGTGGTAACAAAGTGAACATTTTACTGTCAGGATCTTCATGAGGAAGTCTGTAAGCTCACAGTCAACTAACTACAAATGGAGGACCACATTTCCCTTTTTTGATGGCTGCCCAAGATAACATGAAACACAGGGGACTAGTAGAGGAGCATCATGTGTAATAAGGCTAAAAGCAAGAGATGAGTCCTTATCCTGAAGTATCCCATTATGGACATCGTTACCACCTAGGACGACATAGAGAAAACCTGGGATCTACCTTTTATAATGAGCTTTACTGAGGCTCCCCTAAATTCCATGGCCAATAAAATGGAAAGGTTATATCTAAAACCTTCAGTGGAAGCTCCGTGTGCATTGTTTTATGGGATATACTGTCCTTGGATACCTTTGGTCATACCACCATATTGTTATGCACTTTGGTGGTGGTGTCACTGACCTAGTGCCCATATGTGAGGGTTATGTCCTGCCACATGCCGTCTTATGTCTGGACTTAGCTGGCTATGACTTGACAGAATACCTCAAGTAGAAAGTAGTTATAGGTTCACTAACATAGCTGAGAATGGAACTGGACCATGATACTGAAGTAGAGCTGCACTATATTGCTGTGAACCTTAAGCAGGAGATGGCTCCTATCACTTCCTAATCCTTCAAGAAGAGCTACAAGCTCCCTAATGATCAGTTGATCACTACTTATAGTGAAAAGTTGGAGTTTCCAAAGGCTTTCTGTTGACCATCCTTTCTAGGTAAGAAATCTTGTGGCATTCATGAGGGCACTTTAAACTCCATCATGAAGTGTGCTGTTGATAAAGAAAAGGTTCTATATGTCAGAAGAGTGCCATCTGGTTATATACTATGAGCTCTGGCATTGCTAACCTGATATAGAAGGAAATCATGCCCTGTTACCCACACAAAGAAAATGAAAATAATTACTCCATATTCCAGCAAATGCGGATTAGTAAGAATGACTATGAATAAGTCTGGCCCATCCATTTTCTACCACAAATGATTCCAATTGAACTGCTAACAGACGTGTAGCATTTACATCACGAATTCACAAGTGTAAATATACCCTAGTGAATATGTACACTTCATAACCATACAACATCCCTTTAATGAATTGGCTGTCTTTTGCCCTAATGTCTAGATGTCTGATAATAATATAGCTACCCCAGATTTCCTGTAATTGTATTTGCCTGTTACATCTTTTCTTTTGACATCTCTACTTTAAGTTTATTTGTGCTCTTATGCTTTTGAAATTCCCATATAGTTGAATGTTTCTTTATCCAATCTGACAGTCACTTTTAAGTGGTGACTTTAGATCATTTATATTTATGTGATTGCTGATATTTTTCTTATTGCTACTCTCTTCTTTTTGTATTTCAATTTGCTCCACCTTTTGTATGTTTCTTACTTTTGTACCCTTCTTCCTTGCTTTGTAAATTGTGACTTAAGAGCATTAATTCCCCCTAACAAAAACTTTCTCATGCTCCTATGACCCTTTCACACCCCACCTACCTATTATCTTGTTAATGTTATCTAGAATGTTAATTGAACTATTAGAGAAATACATCCTCATTTTCATATGTTTTGCCTTAATTATTTTTTAAATACCTACAAACTCTTCTAAAACGTAGGACTACCTCATATTCCATCTCCTCTAATATTTATTTCTCTTCCTATTCCTGTTAAACTTCTTCCAACAGGGTTTTCAAAGTAAGTCATTCTGTAGCATATTTTTGACACATTGTTTGCTAAAATGTGTATTTTATTAGACCTTTACATGTAAATAACAATTTTTATACATATAAAACCGTAACTTAAAATTTCTTTTCCTTTCATACTTTTTAGATATTTCTCCATTGTCTTCTTGCATTCAGTGTTGTACAGACATCTGGCATCAGTCTGATTCTTATTTCTTTGTAGGTGAGCCACTTGTTTGTTCAAGAACCTTTCAGAATTTTTTCTTCTTGACGTTCTTAGATTTTATCAATATTTGCCTAAATGCTAGTTTTTCTTCTCTCCTTGGCACCTATTAAATCATTTAATCTAAGTTTGTCCATCTTTTCTTATGTTAGAAAATATTTGTACTGATCCGTTTTTCATTCTTTCCTTCTGATCTCCTATTACCTGAATGTTGGCACTTCTAATTTTGTCTACCATATCTCTTAACTTTTCTTTTTAATTTACACTTACTTCATTGTTCCCTGCTTTAATCTCAGAGAGTTTCCCAGGCTGATCTTCCAACTCACTAACATATTCTTTAGGTATATTTTTCCATTATTTATCTCAATTATCGTGTTCTTATTTATCTATTATATTTTCCTACCTAATATTTCCATTTGGTTATTTTTTTTATGATTTTTTAAAATTTTGTTTCATATTTTTAATATCTTTCCTTATCTCTTTGAGTATGGTTACTGTTTTTCTCTGCAATTTTATGGCCTTTATGTTCTTATGCTTCTGCTTTTTTTTTGGCTTATGCTTTTAAGTTTGGCATTTTCCTTTGAGGTTCTTGTCCTCTTCACATGTCCTATTATGTGGGCTATGGGTCTTTATTCCCCTTGAGAATATAAGCTCCTCTGATATTTCTGAGAATATCAGGCTTTTTTTAAGGTGGAGCATCCCACGAGTAATGACTCATATTCGCTATCATCTCACCAAGCAACAGTTTAGGTCAGGGTTTTATTTTTAAACTTTCATGGCAGAATACTCTGGGGAGGAAAAAATGCCATTAGATGAAAATTCATCTGCTCTGTGTATTTAAAAAGGGGGAATGGAGGAGCCGACGGTTAATTAGTGCTCACCAGTTTATCCAGCCATTCAGCTCATCAAGGTTTCTGAGATGCTCTTAGAATACTATTGTCTAGACCGAGGCCTCAGATTTTTGCAGGAAGGAGGCAAACAATGACTGTCTCAAGGCAACATCACGGTAAAGACCAGAGAAGACTGTTAACTACTTCTCAGTGACACAGACTTTCAAACTTAAAACAGTTGCCTTTTACCCCACACTACAGCAATCTCCACCACCTCATCCAAAATAGCCCTCGTTCTCCCAAGATTGTCTCACACTTTTAAACAAATTGATTCCATGTTTCTCTCTATAGTTTCTTCAGTATTGATTTGTGAGAAAGTAATTACAAACCTATAATTACTATAATTATAGGAAAAGGAATTTCCTCCAAATGTAAAAATGAAAGACTATAAATATGTAAATATCCATGCACTGAGCAATGTTATGCAATACTCTTCATCTGTTAAAAAAAATCAGGTGGATTTAAATACATTGATAGAGGGGCGCCTGGGTGGCGCAGTCGGTTAAGCGTCCGACTTCAGCCAGGTCACGATCTCGCGGTCCGTGAGTTCGAGCCCCGCGTCGGGCTCTGGGCTGATGGCTCGGAGCCTGGAGCCTGTTTCCGATTCTGTGTCTCCCTCTCTCTCTGCCCCTCCCCCGTTCATGCTCTGTCTCTCTCTATCCCAAAAATAAATAAAAAAGGTTGAAAAAAAATTTAAATACATTGATAGAGAAAGAGGATCTTGATGTTGTAAATATAAATGTGGCAGGAAAATATATGCCATTTTAATAAAATCTTTGTGGATATGTGTGTGCTTACAAGCATAGGAAAAGTCTGAACTAATACACACTTAATGAAATTGTCAGAGTGGGATAAACATCAGGAGAGACTTTCACTTTTTGTTTTACATATATTCGAATTGTTTGAATACTTCCTAAGTATTAAATTTTTTTTTTCAACGTTTATTTATTTTTGGGATAGAGAGAGACAGAGCATGAACGGGGGAGGGGCAGAGAGAGAGGGAGACACAGAATCGGAAACAGGCTCCAGGCTCTGAGCCATCAGCCCAGAGCCTGACGCGGGGCTCGAACTCACGGACCGCGAGATCGTGACCTGGCTGAAGTCGGACGCTTAACCGACTGCGCCACCCAGGCGCCCCTAAGTATTTATTATACAGCAATTGATGGATCCACAAGTAGATGGAAAGGGTATAACCAGAGGAGACAGAAAACTTACAGGGTGCTACTTTATTCTTCCTATGTGTTCTATATATTGCATACGTCTCCTTTCTGTCTCTTTTCCACAAAAGCAAACATTTCCCTTATACTATATCTTGGGGACTTGTCAGGTTTAGATAATATTTTTTGAATAATATATCAACATAAGAATGAATGACTAAACTAATGATCTGACTATATTTTTTTTTTTTCCAAAGTTTTTATTTATTTTTGGGACAGAGAGAGACAGAGCATGAACGGGGGAGGGGCAGAGAGAGGGAGACACAGAATCGGAAACAGGCTCCAGGCTCTGAGCTATCAGCCCAGAGCCCGACGCGGGGCTCGAACTCACGGACCGCGAGATCGTGACCTGGCTGAAGTCGGACGCCTAACCAACTGCGCCACCCAGGCGCCCCTGATCTGACTATATTAAGTAAGATCATAGTTTTCTTATTTGATTGGTTTTTATCTAGTTATTCCAAAATGAAGCTCATTCTAACCTAATTTTTACCTAAGGTAGGAATACTGTTTCTATCTTTATCCATACACCACTGGGCAAGAATCCGTCTCGATACTACCAGTTTCATCCCCTACTCACAACTTCCTCAGAACAAATTTGGAAGTCCATAAAATGAGGCTGTTGCATTTTATGTAGGTATCTTACTTTTGTAAGGTGGAGTTCTCTGAATTCCAGAAGTCCTATGTTCGTAGCTATTCATAGAAAAATAATGCTTTCAGAAATAAAAGCAGAATAATGTTTTAAAAAGCATAAATTTGGAAAGGTAACAACCAGTTGTCTGAGTATCTATTGAAAGGCAGTCTGTTGTTTCTCTAGCAGTTTTAATGCAGGTGGTATCATTTGAAGTTAGTAAAATTGTTGGAACTGATGCACTTATTATTGGTTGGTAATTTGTTCATGATTATAAACCAGTGACAACCAGTCAAACTTACGAAATCTGAAAACTTCTTTATACCAGAATGGTGTTTTTAATGATCCATAAAAAATGTGCTGCTTATTTGCCTAAAGAGAATGTTAAATTCCACAACCTATTGAATTTGGAACATTTATCAAGATGCCATCTTTTCATAGCATCTTGGGAATCTTGTCAACACAGTCCTGGATGCAGTATTAGTCAAAGCGCATATGACTGTTAATTCTAGTTCATTTACTGTTACATTTTCCTGTTAAAACCTGCTTATACTTTTAAATATGTACAATTGGCAATGTATTCAAGAAAAAGAAAGCATAAATGAAAATGCATTGTATGGAATGACTAAGGCAAACAGCAGTGTGGACTTCAGACTTGGATAGAACTAGGTTTATGTCCTAGCTTCACTACGAACTGAAGTAGAATTTACTTCTCTGAGCATCAGCTTTTCATAAGTAAACTGGTGATAACAATGCTTACTCCCTGGAGTGGTAAAAGAATAAATGAAATTATGTTTATAAATGCCTGGCATATACTAGGCACTCCAAGCATGGTAGTAATTATTATTCCGTCTCTCGCCAACTTCGCCTTTCTTTATGCCTTGCCAACATGTACAAAGACTTAGCCAGCTTTTCTCATACACCCTTTTCTTTAAACCAACTCTCACTTTCCTAGGAGAGACACAGGATGCAAAATGAGTGAAATCAACAACTTGTTTGACATTTATTGGGATTCGACACCAGCAATTCCTTGTGACAGTCCTGATACTCTGAGAACACTGACCAGTGGACAAAGGGCAAGCTACTTCCGTCCAGCTTAATCTAAATGAGAAGGAAAGCAAGTTTCAGGAGAGGCTGTTTTATTTTTCCAGCTGGCTACTCACCAGCAATTCTTACCTGTTGTAGTGTTAAACAGGGGAAAAGGTAAAATCTTTAAGGTCAGCAGGGCTCAATTCCAAGGGGAAAAAAAAAAAAAAAAAACAGTTTCTTCTCTTTTTCTTAATTCTAGGAGGAAACTTATAAAATAAGGCTTTGTTTCTGCTTCACTGAATGCAGGCTAATGTCCTGCTCAGTTCCAGCTCTGTGATGTTATGTTTTGTTCACAAGAGCCCTGAGGGAAAGCAGAACTCTTGCTTCTCCATGGGTATACCATCCTACTTAAGGCAAAAACAATGAATGATTGTGAAATACAAAACTGAAAGATTAATTTAGGAAGGCAGTCTGTTTCTGTATTTAAATTCAGTCACTGCTTGTTTGAATGTGTGCATGTGTGTGTTTGTGTATGTGTATTTGGCCACATTGTTTTAAACAAGTTAAAAAAAAGAAAATGTAATTTTTCCATATTAATTCCTTTTTGGTATTTTCTACAGAAGGACCCAAATAACTATTTCACTGCATGGGAAGTACTATGGCAGGCTTATTATTAAGGGTTCTTTTTGCCAAAACTGAAAGAATATTTTTACCAAATATGTAATAGAAATAATTTAACTCTAGAAAAGAATGGTTAAAATAAATGCATATCCCATTAAAAAAAAATCTCACCATCTGCAAAGGGATCTGCAAGAGATAAAAACTGTGAGCAATTGATAATCAAAGGTCTACTTTCAGAGTTGACTTGGCCCTAAATCCTGGTCTACTTCACTCAGGAACCTCAGAATGGGACCCTACTTAGCTCTGGGATGATGCAATGAAGAAGAAAGGTGGAGATGTAATTTATCACACTGACATTAGAAGAGAAGAACATCAGCAGCCTCAGAAAAATAAAATAAAATTCAATATCTATGTATGATTAAAAAAAAACTGTTAAAAAGCTATGTCCACACAAACACAAAACAACTGACAAAGCATCTTACCAATATCACAATTTAATAGTTGAAAGTAAGTCCTTGAAATTTAGGGACAAACCAAGAATTCCCATCATCACTGCTACTTTTAACATCATACAGAAGATCCTAACCAGCATAGCCAAACTAGAGAAAGAAATAAAATATGTAAAAATTTGAAAGAAATAAAATATTCTCTATTTGTAGATATTGTGGTTTATTTCACAGAAAACCTCCCAAAACTCCATGAACAAATTGTTCAAATTAATAAGATAATTTTTTAAATACTGGATAAAAATAAATGTACAAAAGTCAGATATATTTCTATATACCACAACCAAGCAGCTGAACAATATATTTATAATTTTTATAAAGAAAATAACAATAAAAAATGGTTACATATTATTTTATGTCAAGGACTCTTCTATGAACTCTATATATGTAATAGATTTAAAATATTTATAAATTTATTGGCACCCCTCCATTTGTATCCCCTTCACTTGAATGTGGGCTGGACAGAATGATTCATTCTGTTGAGTAGAATAAGGAAGAAGTGATGTGATGATTCTGAGATCAGGCCGCAAAGAGGATAGCTTCTGCCAAGCCCTTCCTCTCTATCATTTGCTCTGGGGGAAGCCAGCCATGACGCCATAAGGACACTGGAGCATCTCTGGGAGAAGCCCACATAGAGAACTGAGGTCTCCTGTCAACAACCGGCACTAACTTGCCACCCGGTGAGTGATCCAGTGTAGCCCCATCACCTTGATTGTCACATCATAACAGACTTGCGTCTGTTCTCCCCACTCAAGCCTATGCATCTTCTTGTCCCACAGAAATTATAAGAGATAATACAGTAAATATCTATTTACAGATAGATAATATTCAATTTACAGATGAAGCAAGAAGAGAGACAAAAAGAGGTTAAGTAACATTCTTTAGGTTACACAGAGGAGATATGTAACCAGTAGAGAGGATATTCAAACACAGCCAGTTGGCCACCAAACTTTGTTCCTATAATGATGATATTGCACTACATCACATCTTCCCTCTGAACTCTCAAATATACTTTGTATTTTATCCAATCCCCTTTTGCAGTAAATACCTCTCTCCTGCAGACTTCAGATGTAGACTCAATAGGGCTAGTTGGGATTTCTCTTCTCTGCTTGGATCTCTACTTTTCCTGGGCCCTATACCATCATCTTTTGAGAATAAGATTTTCTCTTTTCTGAGATAAGGAAAATACTGATTTTTATTTTGCCCCAAATACTGACTTGCTATATTTGCCCCAAATCCAAATCATAAAAAGGTACCTCAGAACGGGTTTTAAACATATCCCTATCAATCAATGATAGTTTCATTTATGTACTCAGGCCTCCCATGGTTGGCTGATCAGTGGACACTTCACTGCTGAAAATCCTTTCAGATTCTCCTGGAAGTCAACATAACCAGCTAACCTAACTCCATCTTCCTCAGGGAATACATAAAGTCTACTCTTTGCTTTGTTCAGAGATTGCATTCTTACCCACAATTCTTATCTGTAGCAAGAAATAAATGTGGCTTATTTGCCTCAGGTATGTGTAAAGAATGGTCTTTTCCTTTGATACTTTTTCAACCTCTTGGTTTGCTGGAGTAAACCTTGAAATAAATCTCTAAGTAAAAATATGTGGGAGATAAACTGTGAGTCTTCAGATGTCTGAAAATTCCTTCTTACTGACTTATTTGATTGATAGTTTGGGAATAGAATTTGAAGTCAAGTATCACATTTTTTCCTCAAATTTTGAAGGGATTGCATCACTATCTTCTAATATCCAGTGGTTGCTCATGACAACTCTGATGCCAATATGATTCATATTCCTCTGGAAGTGATTTATTCCCCCTCTGAAAATTTTTAGAATCTTTTCTCTATTTTGATGTTCTGAAATTTGGGAAGAATTTTTTAGATACCAGTCTTCTTTCATTTTTTAATAACTGTGCTAGCTATTTTGTAATTCCTTGCAGTCTTAAGACTCACAACCATTTGCTTTCATATATGCCATGTTTTTGCTCTTTGGTTTACATTCTAGTAAATTTTCTAAACTTTATTTTCCAGTCCTGCTGAAAGTTTTAATGTATGTAATGATTAATTTTATGTGCCAATTTGACAAACCACAGTACCCAGATATGTGGTCAAACACTAAATGTTGCTGTGAAGTTACTGTTTTTAGGTGAGATTAGCATTTAAATCAGTAGACTTGGATGAAGCAGATTGCCCTCCCTAGTGTGGGTGGGCCTCAACCAATCAGTTGAAAACCTTAAGAGAAAAAAAGATTTGGGTTCTCCCCAGGAAAAGGAAATTCTGTCCCCAGACTGTCTTTGGACTCAAGTTGCAATAACAGCTTTCCCCTGGATATCCAGCCCACTGGCCTAGACTGAAGATTTTGGATTAGCCAGGCTCCACAATTGTCTGAGCCAATTCCGGAAAATAAATCTTCTCTCTCTTTACTCGCTCCATATCTCCTCTCTTGGTGTTTTTCTTTCTTTCAGGTTGCATTCTCCTAATATTTCTGGGATACTTATTTGCCCATTTGTATTTATAAAAAGAAAAATGAAATAAATTGATATCCCACCAATTCTGTATATAATATACAAAATGTTAATGTACATAATATTTCTTTTGTATTCCCCAAGGATGCTTAACTCAAGTATACAGGCAGTGGCTTCTTCTCAGAGGCAACATGCATTTAATACTGTATTTCCCCTCTATTCTTCTTTTTCTCCCACAGTGCAACCCAGTATATTTCTGTAAAGGGAGGAAGAAAAGAGACCCTCTGACTGATCATGGCTATGTGTCCTCGAAGTCTGTTGTCCTCTTTCTCATTGACTGTGGCTTTTTGCAATCAAAATATTGACAGCATAATTTTAAATTATCTGGTTGCTGTGACATTTCTTTGAGGTAATGGATATCTCATGGCCTATTTTGCATGTTAGGAGACACAAGGACATAAATAAAAGTATTATTGAGACCAACAGCAACAAAAATCCCCTTGGTTCTTAAATCAAGATAACATTCCATCCACAGCACTTACATACCAGAATAACATATAGTCTAGTCTTCTCCACCTCACTTATTTGCCTTCTAGTTTTTCCAATGTTGCTTTTTAAAAAATGCCTATTTTCAAAATTTGCCATTGCAATCTTACTGTTTGTCACTATCTGGTCAGATTTATGGTAACAGTAAACTATAATTCAAACTTTATGTATTCTTACTGAAAAGAAGAACATCATCCAATGGCAAATATGTACTGCAAAATTTTCAATTACACAGAAGAGATACTATTTCAATATATACAATAATATATTTCCCTGTTCTATTTTCCTAATGAGATTTCCAGGCAAAATTGTAGGGAAGTTACATGGCTGCTTATTGCTCAGCTTCCTTTGAAACTTCCAGGCTCAGTGCTTCTAATGTGCCCTACACCTTATTCCTGAAGACTCATGTCTTCAAGACTTATGAGGAGATGAGACAGTTGGTGTTTCTTGATTCTATTGCTCGTAGCTAAATTTTGAGAGCCAGGACCCTAAGGGAACTAAGCCATGAACACACCAATGCCTCTAACAAATTATTCTCTCTCTTGAAAATAACTTCTTAGATGTTTTTCTCATTGTTCCAGCCATCAGGACACTCAAAATCAAGCACAAAGCCACTTTTAAACAATATGATTGGTTTTAAATAAATAGTCCCAAGCTCTTAGAGTGGTTAAGTATGTCTACAAGTCTGTTAAAAAGTCTGGTTTAGAAGGCGCATGTGTGTGCATGTGTGCATTTTTAAATTCTCTATTGTTGACACAACTAGTATTTTAAAGATTTATCTTGGTATATTTAATACAATTATAAGCAAAGTTTTTATAAGTGTTAACAGTAGATTCTGCCAGAAAACTCCACTGAGCATGGAAATTATAACATGCTAAAAAATCACCAGACCTCGAAGATATGTATAGTTCCTCCCAAAATGTTCACTACCTAAATATCATCTAACAGTAGCCTTACCTAAATTCCCTGACTTAAAAGGAAAAAAAAAAAAAAAAAAAAAAAAAAAAAGGCTATGCCAAACCATTTGAAACTCATACAGTTTTCTAAATATCACCATCAGATTCCAGTATGCTGGGAATGTTTAGAGTCAGTGCACACAGAGTCACCACTTTGGGAGAAGTTTAAAAACTGGGAGCAAGATACTCTTGGCAGTCAATCTGTCTCTCAGACTCATCCTCTGGTTTTCCTTAGTAACTTGGGTGTAGCATGAAAGAAATCTTAGAACTGTTGAGGATGAAGAGTACAAATGTCTGTTCTGGCCAGCTAATTAGCTTAACATTTTTTGTTAAACAAAAGTGGTGTACTGTTTGTAATTTCATGTATTTAAAAGTTAACGCACTTATCCGAAGGATTCTAGAACAACAGATTCTTCAGACCTGACCCTGATCTTCTCCTTTAATACCCTGAGGCTCATCTCTTAAACTATGCTCTGACATTCGGGACGAGAATTAACAGTGCCCATGTTTCAGTGAAAGGTTGTTTGAAATTATGCCTGTGAACTTTGCACAAGTACTTTTGTACAGGCCCCTGATATTGGCAAAATCCTGGGTAAGTGAATTCATAAATGACCATCTTCATCTGGATCTTAAGTAATTCCAGTCTTTACTTGACTTTTCATTTTCATTCTTTTCAAACACATTTGAGACATTTATTTGCACACGAGCAAAAATGATACTTCAGCTGTGAAGTTGGTGTTCACAATTGTGACAGCCAATATCCCATATGTTTCCTATTGCTAATGAAACCCTTATAGATTTCTTAAAGTTACTGGAATATCATTTTTTCTGTTGGAGACTCTGAGAGGTTCAGGCCAGAATACATAACAGTGTGTATTTTTTTTTTAATGTTTATTTATTTTTGAGCGAAAGAGAGAGGCACAGTGTGAGCAGGGGACAGGAAGAAAATAATGCGAGACACAGAATCTGAAGCAGGCTCCAGGCTCTGAGCTGTCAACACAGAGCCTGACACAGGGCTTAAACTCACAAACCGTGAGATCATGACCTGAGCCCAAGTCGGACACTTAACTGACGGAGCCACCCAGGTGCCCCCGTAATAGTGTGTATTGTGGGAAGAACAATACATTCTCTTTTTGCTAATTTCCAAGTAAGGAGGAAAAAGAACATTAAATACTTCTGACTTTGCCAAATTACCTGAAATAGAATAGAATTAAAATGACCCCCATATTATCCCTTTGGTACAATTTGGTACATGCTCAGTGGGATGAAAAGGTAGATGCCTCATGGAATTTCACAAGACTCTGATCCATATCACTATCTCCAGCCTCCCCTCCCTCAGAGACATTACTTTCATAGTTAACCTGACTTTGCCCCGTTTTCATGGAGTCTCCTGACTATATTAGTTTGCTATTTTTTCCCCTGTAACAAGTATAACCAAGTATATACTTGTTTACTACACTGTGAACTTTTCTCTGTGCTCCTTCTAGAAAAATTTGTTCCTCACTTCACCACCAGAAATTCAGGGGACTATTTAGGTGCAATAGAGAGAAGCTAGCATATTAATAACACTGTTATTATCCCCTTACAAAGATTCATGGGTGATTTCTTTCACAGGAATAATCACAGCACGTAGCATTTAGTATTTTGATTCTTTCCTTTACCATTATGTAAACTATTTTATTAGTATTTATTAAAATCAGAAACCTATACAGATTAATTTCAGAAATGATTCTCTTTGGAAGAAAGTAATAAAACATACATTAAGATGGCAGTATTTTATATTCTTCAATCTTTTCCTCATGTATTTTAGGAGGTATCCCTACTGGTCACTTCATCGATATCCATAGACTTCTTAGTTCTCAATTATTTACTGAACACCTATTATGTGCAATGCACTGTCTTAAGTACTATGTAAAATGTAAAACAAGTATTTTACTCTACATCATGAAGTAATTAGTTGAGAAATTGAAAATTATAGAATCAATTCCTTACTAGATATAAAAGATACATATATACAGTCCTGTATAAGACAAAAGAAAGACATAAAGAAGTTCTAAATAAAAAGCTGTATGATGAACACCAAGATGGCTAATGGAGCGTATTGGAATAAATTTTATACTAAAAACATTTTAATAAGGATATTGGTCTAAGAGAAAAAGATTTTCTAAAATTGTTCCAAGCCTAAAATTACCAAGATCACATAACAAAAATTAGAATTCTCCCACCTTTTGGAAATCTGATAAAGTGCAGACTTTGATGAAATACCTTTGGCAATGACAATGACATAGGCAGTTTTTCAAGTTGAAATAGAGATGAGTCAGAATAAAAATAAATATAGCATTTGTGCCAGATACACTAAACTACCCATTTCCACGTGGGAACAATGGGACAGGCATGATAGATTTCAGTTTTTAAAATGTTCACTGAACTGACATTATAGAAGGCTGCAATAGTCATATTCCATTGTAAAACATATATTTGATGGCACTAAAAATTTATGGCAGTTGAGCCAGAGAAAATGCCTAAATAAAGGCCCACATGTTTCTTCTACGCTACTGTATTTAGATGTAGGAATACGAATATAAATGTTTATAATTAGATACCTAATTTTAGTGAATCTTAGTTTAGGTTTCTCAGTTTTTGAAATGTGCTGGCCATCTGCAACAGAACATGTACTAAAAATTATAGCCAATGAGTGCATATGTAATAGCTTCCTAAATTAGGGATTTTATTGACATTTCTCATTGTATTTTATACATTTCGTTTTAGCCATTTCCCTGATTATTTACATTAACATCTCTTACACATTCATTGGGTGGAGTAAAATTTAAGCTGAAACCTGAAAGGATGAGTGAAAGGTGGAAAATAGCCAAGCAAAGTAGAAAATAATATCTAGACAAAGGGAATGGTGTATAAAAAATCCAGATGAAATATACCATACAATCTCAAGAAACAGATTAGTTCAATAATGCTGGATTATAGAATTCAAAAATATGAAAAAGTGATCCTGGATACAGATGAGCATTAAGGGCTAGAATGTAGAGACATTTATAAGCCAAGTTTCAGAGTTTTGACTTTATCTTAATCCTTGTTATTGAAGTATAGTTGAGACACATTGTTACATTAGTTTCAGGTATACAGTATAGTGACTCAACAACATAAGTTTTGTTATGCTCTCTATAAGTTTAGCTACTATGTGTCACCACACAATGCTATTACAATACCACTGACTGTGTTCCCTATGGTGTGCCTTTCATACCTGTGATTTATACTTTCCATAACTAGAAGCCTCTACCTTCCATTTCCCTTGACCCATTTAGCCCATTTTCTCACCCACCTCCCCTATGGCAACCATCAGTTTGTTCGTTGTATTTATGGGTCTGTTTCTGGTTTTTGTTTGTGTTTGTTGATTTGTTTTGATTTTAATTTTTTTAATTTTTAATTTTTAATGTTTTTTAATTTTTTTAATGTTTATTTATTTTTGATAGAGACAGAGACAGAATGCGACTGGGTTAGGGGCAGAGAGAGAGGGAGACACAGAAGCAGAAGCAGGCTCCAGGCTCTGAGCTGTTAGCACAGAGCCCGATGCGGGGCTCGAACTCACAAACCGTGAGATCATGACCTGAGCCGAAGTCCGACGCTCAACCGACTGAGCCACCCAGGCGCCCCTTTTTTAATTTTTTAAATATTTATTTTTGAGAGAGAGAGAGAGAGAGAGAGCCAGCATGAGTGGGGGAGGGGGGGCAGAGAGAGAAGGAGACACAGAATCCAAAGCAGGATCCAGGCTCTGAGCTGTCAGCACAGAGCCTGACATGGGGTTCAAACTCACAAATGGTGAGATCATGACCTGAACCAAATTCAGACATTAACCAACTAGGCCACCCAGGTGCCCTGTTTTGATTTTTAGATTTCACATGTAAATGAAACTATATGATTTTTGTTTTTCTCTGTCTCACTTATTTCACTTAGCATAATAGCCTCTAGGTCCATCCATGTTGTCTCAAGTGGAAGATCTCATTTCTTCTTGTGGCTGAGTAATATTCCATTGTGTATACATACTATATCTTCTTTACCATTCGTCTATGGATAGATACTTGGGTTACTTCCATATCTTGGCTATTGGAAATAATCATTCCTGCAATAAATGTAGGAGTGAATGTATATTTTTGAATTAATGTTTCATTTTCCTTGGGTAAATACACTGTAGTGGAATTATTGGATCATATGGTATATCTATTTTTAACTTTTTTAGGAATCTCCATACTGTTTCGTCAGTGGCTGCACCGATTTACATTCCCCTCAGCAGTGCACAGGAGTTCCCTTTTCTCCACATTCTTGCCAACTTTGTTATTTCCTGTCTTTGTGATTCTAGCCATTCTGATAGATAAGAGGTGATCTATCATCGTGGTTTGGATTTGCATTCCCTGATGATTGGTGATGTTGAACATCTTTTCATGTGTCTATTGGCCATTTGTATGTCTTCTTTGGAAAAATGTCTATTCATGTCTTCTGCTCATTTTAATCAGATTACTTTGTGTGTGTGTGTGTGTGTGTGTGTGTGTGTGTGTTCAGGTATATAGTTCTTTTACATATTTTGGATATCAATGCCTTATCAGATACATCATTTGCAAATATCTTCTCTGATTCATTAGGTTGCCTCTTAATTTTGTTTATTGTTTCTTTCATTGTGCATAAGCTTTTTATTTCAGCATAGTCCCAATAGTTTACTATTACTTTTGTTCCCCTTGCCCAAGAAGACATATCTAGAAAAATGACATATCTAAGGCTGATGTCAAAGAGATTATTGCCTACGTTTTCTTTGAGGGGTTATGGTTTCAGTTTTCACGTTTAGGTCTTTAATCCATTTTGAGTTTATTTTTACATGTGATGTAAGAAAGTGATACAGTTTCATTCATGCAGCTGTCCAATTTTCCCAACGCGATATTTTGAAGAAACTGTCTTTTTCCCAATGTATATTCTTGCTTGCTTTGTCATAGATTAATTGACCATATAAGTGTGGATTTTTTTCTGGTCTCTCTTCTGTTTCATTGATCTATGTGTCTGTTTTTGTGTCTGTACCATACTGTTTTGATTATTATACCATTGTAGTACATCTTGAAATTTGGGATTGTGATACCTCCAGCTTTTTTCTTCCTCAAGATTCCTTTAGATATTGGGGGTCTTATATGGTTCCATACAAATTTTAGAATCATTTGTTCTAGTTCTGTGAAAAATACTTTGGTATTTTGATAGGAGCTGCATTGACTCTGTAGATTGCTTTGGGTAGTATGGACATTTTATTTTATTTTTTTTTTTAATTTTTTTTTCAACGTTTATTTATTTTTGGGACAGAGAGAGACAGAGCATGAACGGGGGAGGGGCAGAGAGAGAGGGAGACACAGAATCGGAAACAGGCTCCAGGCTCTGAGCCATCGGCCCAGAGCCTGACGCGGGGCTCGAACTCCCGGACCGCGAGATCGTGACCTGGCTGAAGTCGGCCGCTTAACCGACTGCGCCACCCAGGCGCCCCAGTATGGACATTTTAAAAATATTCTTCCAATCCTTGAGTATGGAATATTTTTCCATTTATTTGTGTTCAATTTCTTTCATCAGTGTTTTATAGTTTTCAGAGTACAAGTCTTTCACCTCCTTGGTTAAGTGTATTCCTAGGTATATTATTCTTTATGGCATAATTGTAAATGGGATTGTTTTCTTAATTTCTCTTTCTGCTACTTCATTATTATTCTGCAGAAATGCACTAGATTTCTGTGTATTAATTTTATATAGACTTCATCTTTTTCACCATTGTTTTTAAGTGAGATGAGCAGATTTGTATTTTTATGTGTAGAAAATGGACCAAAGGTGGAAATGATAGCTGTGGTAATGGTAAGAAGATAATGGAGATAGCATCTTCCTGAATTTAAATGAAGGCAGCTGGAATGTCTTCTGTATGTTTTTTTTCTTCTTTCCAGTGTATGAATAATTGGAACATTGCTTTTGCCATGGAGACCACAGCAAATACCTGTGGCATGGTGAAGCAGTGATTTGGAGAAAACCTGGGCTCCTGGCACAAAGCTTCCTACCAGCCTAAAATATTTACCATGCACTATTATGTGATATTGAAAAAAGTCTCTGTTTTTAAGTGATTGGATTATGGGATCTCTTTATTACATTAGCTAATATTTACTTTTTTAAAAATTGGAGTGAAAGTGATTGTTCAAGGAGAGTATATGAAAAGATGGGAGAGAACCTAGAAACATTAGCATTCAAGAACTGAGTAGAGGAAAAAGAACCTCAAAGAACACTGAGCTGTTAGTAATGAGAGAAGGAAAGATGAGACTGTGTTTCAAGAGTAGTATCAAATGGGAAATCTTAAGGCAAAATAGGAGCTAAAAAATGTCCATTGGATTTGGAAATAAAAAAGATAATTGATGATTCTGTAGATGGGACAGAGGAGATGTGACAAGGGAGTTTGATATATATTCGAAAGAGATGTTGTGAGAGACTCTGGAAATCGAGCATGAGGAAAAGCATGTATGACATAGAGATAACTTATGGATACAGAAAAATGCAGGTTCACCCAGAGGACTTCTAAGAAAAATTGATTGATATAACCAAAGGAAGGAAACTTGAGATTAGAAAATGGTACACCTGAATTTTATTTTCACAAGTCAAGTTTTAGATTACAACAGGTTCGAAGAAGGTAGTGTATTATTACATAACAGAACCAGTTATGGCAGTTTTTGAAATACACCTGGAAACTTCTACTTCTAGTCATGATTTGGTTTGAGACTTACCTTTCTCCTCTAAAACTGGATGAGGCAACATTTTTATTATTTCTGGTATGGACAATAGGCAGTGTAATACTGTGAGCCTTGAGAAAAAAAAAAGAAATATGAGATGTGAGCTTTACTTTTGTCCCCACCTTTCTTATTAAAGGAAGTTTTATGACTGCAGCAGAAGTTGATGATGCCCATGTGGAGACAGTACTTACTGAGCTGGACAGGAAGACATGGGAGCTTGGCTCTGCTAATATGGCAGGAATTTATAAGACTGGGGTGCCAAAGAGGTGAAGACTGTAAGGGAAAAGGCAGTAGGAGTCTATATAGGCATTGCCCTCTGGTTATTTGCCCATGGATGCATTCTAAATGGGCAGGGAAAGACTCTTACATGTTTAGGAGAGAGTAGCTGTTGTGGACATGAGATCTGAATAAAACCTTGTCACACACTGTTTATGAACAAATAGATTTATAATAAAAGTATTAAGATATGATTGGGAAGCATATACACCAATGTTTGCTTCTAATATGAGAGAAAGAGAAATGGATTTGACTTCAGCTTCAACTACACCTGCAACATTTTTTTTCCTTTAAAATTAAATGTTCTGTACCATAAGTGAAATTGTTTTTAATCTGGTTAAAGTGGATATCTCTTCCTATAATTTTCTGTATACTTGAAATACTCCAAAACTTACAAATGTAAAAATCAGTTATGGATTTCATTTCTGAGTGATGTTGGAATGATGAAAACTAAGCCTTACTACACCCTATAAACAATTAGAAACTGATAAAAATATATGAAATAACTGCTTTCAAACTTATGTAACAGGCAGCACTAGATTATGATAACTGAGAGAAGGAAAACAAAGAAGATATACCTACAATTGTTACAATTTTCTGCCTAGAGACAATTTCCCAACCACAAATAAGGGAAGGAGGAGCACAAAAAGAACACAGTTGCCTCAATGAACTGAGGAGAGGAAGATAATCACAGTTCAGAAAGACTAAGATAGTTGGAAATTGTAGAGCAGAGTTTCATAAAGAAGAGAGTTATGCATAAAAAGAGCTCCAGAAGGGGCGCCTGGGAGGCTCAGTCGGTTAAGTGTCTAACTTAGGCTCAGGTCATGATCTTGTGGTTCATGGGTTTGAGCCCCGCGTCAGGCTCTGTGCTGACAGCTGAAAGCCTGGAGCCTTCTTGGGATTCTGTATCTGCCTCTCTCTCTGCCCCTCCCCTGCTCGTACTCTGTCTCTCTAAAAATAAATAAACATTGAAAAAATTTAAAAAAAGAAGAGGTCTAGGAATGTGCATAGCAGTTCCCTTTAGTCTTTTCTGAGTATTAGGTTAGATATGATTATAGTAAAACTCCACAAAATCAGGCAAAGAACAATTGAAAATTATGAGCTGAATAATTCCCAGAGCTTATACAAGGAGAAATTGAGCTATGACATCTGAATGAAGAGACCTTAGAGATATTCTAAGTGTTCAATGAAGACCCCAGAGCTATGATTCCTTGAAAGTAAAGTAGTTCTTTATAGATTTTGGATACTAGCCCTTTATCTGATATGTCATTTGCAAATATCTTTTCCCATTCCGTTGGTTGCCTTTTAGTTTTGTGGATTGTTTCCTTTATAGTGCAGAAGCTTTTTACCTTGATGGAAGTGGGGGGGAAAAGTTACAGACAGGGAAGGAAGCAAATGATAATAGACTCTTAAATACTCAAAACAAACTGAGGGTTGATGGGGGGTGGGGGAGAGGGGAAAGTGGGTGATGGACATTGAGGAGGACACCTGTTGGGATGAGCACTGGGTGTTGTATGGAAACCAATTCAACAATAAATTATATTATATTAAATAAATAAATAAATAAATAAATAAATAAATAAATAAATAAATGTAGAGTTGAACTAGCCCTGGAGTCTGAAATGAAGGCAACTCTAGACCTGTCCTAAAAACCTTAAAAATAAACATACAAGTGGTTCAACTTCCATAAGTAATTTAACTGCCTATCAAAGTAAAATTCAACACTAGTCAATAAGGACAACTAAAATCTAGGTACTTGGGCATATAATATCCATGCTGTTTGACATACAATAAAAAATTGCTAGGCAGGCTAAGAACCAAGTAATTGTGATCCAGTATTCAGGAAGAAAAATCTTGAAAAAAATGGCAGAGCTGAAAGACTAAAAGAAGAGGTTAAGAAAGCCTATTATATAAGGCATAAATATTTAAAATAAAATATGAACATAATGAAGGAAAAACAGATTTTAGAAAAATGAACCATGGAATTAGAAATGAAAAATGAAGTAGTAGAAATAAGAATTTCACTCGCTGATATTAACAGGTTTAACACCGAAGAATAAATGATCAGTAAACTTGAAGCCAATAAAATTAAATATCTCCAAAATTAATAAAGGAAATGTGGCTGGGAAAAAAAGGAATAGTGCATCAGTTACATGTGGGATAATAACAGTGTTACATACACACACATACACGCCATCACACAAAAACAAATTATAAATTGCTGAAACCAGTGAAAAAAAGCAAACTTGAGTAGACATTTATCCAAGGAAGATAGACAAATGGCCAATAAGCATAAGAAAAGATGCTCACCATCACTAATCATCAGAGAAATTAAATCAAAATTACAGTGAGATGTTACCTTATATCCATTAGGTTGGTGCTATAAAAAAATAGAAAATAACAGTGTTGGCAGGGAAGTGAAGAAATGGGAACCTTTCTCCACTATTTGAAGGATTACAAAATGGTGCAATTGCTATGGAGAATGGTATGGGAATTCGTCAAAAAATTAAAAATAGAATCATCATGTAATCTATCAATCTCACTTTTGAGTACATATCCAAAAGAAAGGAGTGTTTGGAAAATATAGTTGCACATTTATGACTATAACTGTATTATTCACAATAGCCAAGAGATGATGCAAACCAAATGTCCATAGACAGATGAATGGGTAAACAAGATATGGTATAAACATATAATGGAATGCTATGCAGACTTGAAAGAAATTCTGTCACATGCTACAACATGGATGAAACTTAAGGACATTATGCTAAATGTAATAAACCAATCACAGAAGAAAAATACTGTTGTATGATTCCACTTATATGAAGATTCCAAAGTAGTCATATTCATAGAAATAGAAAATAGAATGGTGGTTACCAGGCCAGGTGGATGGAGGGAAAGGGCAGTTAATGTTTAATGGGCATAGAATTTCAGTTCTGCAAGATGAAAAAATCCTAGAGATCTATTTTACAACAGTGTAAATATACTGAATACTACTAAACTATATACTTAAAAAGAGCTAAGATGATAATTTTATGATATGTTTTACCACAAAAAAATGAAAAATTCAACATCCATTCATGGTAAAATTCCACAAACTAGAAATAAGAGGGATTTTTTTCAACTAATGAAGAGTATATATATTTTTAAAGACTAGGGATAACATCATACTTACATACTTAATGGTTAAAGACTAAATACTTTCTCCCTAAGATTAGGAACATGGCAAAAAATATCCCCCCTCACACAATCACTCTTCAGATTTGTAGTGGAGTTCCGACAGTGCAATAAAGCAAGAAAAATGAAGAAAGGCCATGCAGATTAGAAAGGAAGAAATAAAACTGTGTTTATCCACGATGGACACGATTGTTTACATACATACAGTGTAAAACTATAAGAATTAAGATTAGCAAGGTTACAGGACATAGAGCCAATATGTCAAAATCAGTTGTATTTCTATGTACCAGCAACAACAACAAAAATATAAAACTGCAATTAAAATACCATTCACAGGTTCAGAAATATAAAATATGTGGAGAAATTTTTAACAAAATATATATGTCTTATCCACTGGAAACTACAAAGTCTTGTTGAAATTTAAAGAAGACCTAAATAAATGAAGAGATACAACATGTTCATGAGTTGGAACATTCAATAACATTAAGATGAGAATTCTCCCTAAATTGATGTACAGATTCTATGCTACCCCAGTCATATCCCCCAATTTTTTTTTTAGAAATTAAAAAACTATTTTTAAATTTATATCAAAATGAAAGGAACTTTATTTTTTTTAAGTAGCCTCCATGCCTGATGTGGGCCTTGAAATCACAATCCAGAGATCAAGAGACACCTATTCTACTGACTGAGCCAGCCAGGCACTCATGAAAGGAGCTTAAATAGTCAAAACTATTGGGATGCCTAGGTGGCTCCGTTGGTTAAACGTCCAACTCTTGATTTTGTCTCAGATCATGGTCTCCCAGTTCATGAGTTCAAGCACCACGTCAGGCTTAGTGCTAACAGTGCAGAGCCTGTTTGGAGTTCTCTTCTCTCCCTTTCTCTCTGCCCCTCCCTGGTGGTCTTGCTCTCTATCTCTTTCTCAAAATAAATAAACTTAAATTTTTTTAAAAAACTATTTCATAACTATAGAGCTACAATATTGAAGACTGTGGCATTGGTATAAGATTAGGCATATAGATCAACGGATAGAAAGTTCAAAAATAGATCTTTACTTTTATGATCATTTCTTTTCAACAAAAGTGCCAAAGCAAATCATGGGAAAGGTATAGTCTTCCCAATAAATTCTGTTGGAACAACTGGATCCCAAAATGGTAAACAGTGACCTTTAATCCTTATTTCATACAATCTTTAAAATTAACTCATATTTGCACCGTTGGTGGGAATGCAAACCGATGCAGCCGCTCTGGAAAACAGTATGAAGGTTTCTCAAAAAATTAAAAATAGAAATACCCTATGACCCAGCAATAGCACTAGTAGGAATTTTCCCGAAGGATACAGGAGTGCTGTTTCACAGAGGCACATGTACCCCAATGCTGCTGTCAGCATGGAACCCACTTAAGAACCTCCGCTCTTTCTCTCTCCATCTATCAAAAATAAATAAACATTAAAAAAAATATTGTCACCTTGTAATTTATGTAATAATGCAAATAGTTACTTTTCTTTAATCCCAATTAATGTCATAAATGTTGCCAAGAATGTTTTTGCAGGCAGTATATTATGGGATTCATATGGCTGGGCATGAGGTCCCTCAAGTATTAAATATTTATAATAGCCAGTTATATGGTCTGTTCTGCTGGCCCTTAATATCTTTATACTAAAGTTGGTAAGTTCTCCATTTGATCCAGCCTGTATTTCTCTTGTTGCTATTTTAATTTTTTTTTAACATGCAGAATCTACTGTGGCTGGAGAACAGCTGGTCAACATCCTCCAAATAATAATGTTATGTTTAAAAACTCATGGTCAATCAATTTCTAATCATGCTTTCTCCAAACAAAATAATCCTAATTCTTTTAATCTTTAATCATGCAATTGCCTAGGCCTTTTCTTAAGCCCCAACAACTTAGATAGGATATAGTTCCAACCATGTGTTTAGATCAGAGACTTCAATTCCCCTTTAGCTTTGATTAGAACAAGTTTCTCCAGGGCATACAAATATATTTCCATGCCTCACAACATAAAATGAATTCTTCTGAAGTGTACGGAGTGATGCTCTGTCACACACTCAGCTGTTTCTTTTTATTACCTAGAATCTAGCCAATTGATGAATTAAATGAAACACTGCTTATGATGTTTTACCTATAGGAACATTCTTTAGTGAGGATGGATATAATCAACTCCAATTCGAGGTTTCCCCTGGATAGCATTCTTCATATTAAATTGCCAGGTAGAGGAATGATCTTTGAAACATATTAAGGAATATAATTTCCTTTAAGAGTATATTTAACAAAAATATATCTTTTTTTCATTCACATCCTTGATGGAGATGCTCATCTTTCAAGATATACAAGATTTAATCAGTATTATCACCTCTTTATTTAAAGTCAATCACTAGTAAAATGAGATGGTAAGTACTAAATTGAAAAAAATTACGCTTGTTCTCTGTAATATTTGTTCTCCTATAAGAAAATTCTCCAGGGGCGCCTGGGTGGCGCAGTCGGTTAAGCGTCCGACTTCAGCCAGGTCACGATCTCGCGCTCCGTGAGTTCGAGCCCCGCGTCAGGCTCTGGGCTGATGGCTCAGAGCCTGGAGCCTGTTTCCGATTCTGTGTCTCCCTCTCTCTCTGCCCCTCCCCCGTTCATGCTCTGTCTCTCTCTGTACCAAAAATAAATAAATGTTGAAAAAAAAAAAAATTAAAAAAAAAAAAAAAAAAAAAAGAAAATTCTCCAGATTCTCTTGAATCAAATAGAGATCATACTCTCTCAAGCCTGGAAAACTCAACTCTGAGACTGGACAACGGGTTCTTTAGAAATCCTTCCTCTCTGTCCAAAGAGATTCTCCTTTATGGAAGTCTTTAGAATTAAAAAAAAAAAAAATTTAATGTTTTTATTTATTTTTGAGACAGAGAGAGACAGAATGAGCAGGGGAGGGGCAGAGAGAGAGGGAGACACAGAATCTGAAGCAGGCTCCAGGCTCTGAGCTGTCAGCACAAAGCCCAATGCGGGGCTCGAACTCATGAACCGTGAGCCAAAGTCAGACACTCAACTGATTGAGCCACCCAGGTGCCCCTAGAATTTTTTTTTCTTACATATATTTTCAGTACTCAATACATGAGTATTAATATGGATTAAAAATATATTTTGCTCCCCTCATGGAATTACTCACTGTTCTAAAAACAGTAAGAGTTGATGTTTTGATAACAATTGGAACAAAATGAGTCTAAGTAATATAAATACACAGTGGAGTTTTGAAATGTAATTAGAACCAGTACAAGAACCAGAACAAGTCATTTCACCTAGACAATATGATGTTGAATAAGCACGAACAAGTAGGTATTAAAACAGCTCTACATCTAGAAAACAGAATCCAAAAAATTTCAGCTGAAATGATTACGTAGAATACTTACTGACTGACAAGAGACGAGTATATGAGTGAATGCTTTATAAGTAGTATCGACTTGATAATTTTTCAGTATAAGTTTAGAACAAAAGCAATGCTTTTGTTATGTGTAGCTCCTAGTAATTGAAATCAATTTCTAAACAACTGGGGTAATTCCTAGGATTTAAGACATCCTCTTGGCCTTGTGGAGGCAAATTATATAACTGAGCAAATGGAGTCATTTTCCTGTCTTTCAGTAAAAGTCAATGGTACCAGTCTTTATAGTAAAACTTTAATAATCAATTATCATAAGCTTGGTTTTTCAGAGGATAATATTTTCCTGTTAGTTTTATAACAATTTCAAACTCATGTATATGAAAGTCTTATGTATTATAAATGCAATGAATTAGAGTAAAAGTTCATCTTGCTATTGTCTACCAATGTTCAGAGGAGACCCTGTGAAATAAAAGGCCAGTATTATTTCTTTTTTATTTGAAAAGTCTAAACAATAGAGAAAACTAAAGATATCACTCACTAAAACAAACATTTATGAATTCTTAAGCCAGAGTTTTCATGGGGTTCATACTTTGTCCTTTAGATAGTGTTATTATGAAAAATAAAACTTGACTAATGAGATTTAAATTTCCTTTGTTCCCTTTGCCAGCCCCTTCCCTTTCTCTCTGCTCAGAAGACCATTGTCATTAATTTCGTGACATTCTTAGTTCTGCTATTATATTTTTGCTATCTTTCAGTCACAGAAAAATTTTAAAAACATTTTATTAGATCCTTGTTGCTGGAATTACACATTTTAATTTTTATTTTGTGCATTTACTTGGATAAAATGACATCTTTGTTAAAACTTCCAATTTATAAACAATCACTTCCCCTCTAAGTATTCAGCTTTCCTTTTTATGTATCTTAATAAATAATTCTCTCTATAATGTTTTGTAAATCATTTGTTAGATTTATTCATAGTAGCTTGTAGATTTAGTAGTTTTTTTTAGATTTTATGGCTATTAAATATAGGATTATGTTATTACTACACTTTCTAGATATTTTTAACTAATACGTATAAACACTATTGTGATATAAGATATCACAAATTAAATATATAAATAAATAAAAAGTCTATTATTAGAATTCTAGCTATTTATTAATAGATCATTGTAATAAAACCCTGATCTAAATAGATGATGGTTGGGCATATGACTATCGATTTTTAGATGTTGATCTTATATGAGCAGTCCTTGCAAGTCTTAATTTTTAGATTTTCTGAAATTATCATGTGAAAGTAACAATTTACTTTATTCTTTATAATTCTTTTTATTTTATTTTATTATTTTTTTAATATGAAATTTATTGTCAAATTGGTTTCCATACAACACCCAGTGCTCATCCCCATCAGGTGCCCTCCTCAATACCCATCACCCACCCTCCCCCCCCCCCCACCCCATCAATCCTCAGTTTATTCTGTTTTCAAGGGTCTCTTATGGTTTGGCTCTCTCCCTCTCTAACTTTTTTTTTCCCTTCCCCTCCCCCATGGTCGTCTGTTAAGTTTCTCAGGATCCACATAAGAGTGAAAACATATGGTATCTGTCTTTCTCTGTGTGACTTATTTCACTTAACATGACACTCTCCATTTCCATCCACGTTACTACAAAAGGCCATATTTCATTCTTTCTCATTGCCACGTAGTATTCCATTGTGTATATAAACCACAATTTCTTTATCCATTCATCAATTGATGGACATTTAGGCTCTTTACATAATTTGGCTATTGTTGAAAGTGCTGCTATAAACGTTGGGCTACAAGTGCCCCTATGCATCAGCACTCCTGTATCCCTTGGGTAAATTCCTAGCAGTGCTATTGCTGGGTCATAGGGTAGATCTATTTTTAATTTTTTGAGGAACCTCCACACTATTTTCCAGAGCGGCTGCACCAGTTTGCATTCCCAACAACAATGCAAAAGGGTTCCCTTTCTCCACATCCTCTCCAGCATCTATAGTCTCCTGATTTGTTCATTTTAGCCACTCTGACTGGCGTGAGGTGGTATCTCAGTGTGGTTTTGATTTGTATTTCCCTGATGAGGAGCAATGTTGAGCATCTTTTCATGTGCCTGTTAGCCATCTGGATGTCTTCTTTAGAGAAGTGTCTATTCATGTTTTCTGCACATTTCTTCACTGGATTATTTGTTTTTTGGGTGTGGAGCTTGGTGAGTTCTTTATAGATTTTGGATACTAGCCCTTTGATATATCATTTGCAAATATCTTTACCCATTCTGTCGGTTGCCTTTTAGTTTTGTTGATTGTTTCCTTTGCAGTGCAGAAGATTTTTATCTTCATGAGGTCCCAATAGTTAATTTTTGCTTTTAATTCCCTTGCCTTTGGAGGTATGTTAAGTAAGAAATTGCTGCGGCTGAGGTCAGAGATATTTTTCCTACTTTCTCCTCTAGGGTTTTGATGGTTTCCTGTCTCACATTCAGATCCTTCATCCATTTTGAGTTTATTTTTGTGAATGGTGTAAGAAAGTGGTCTAGTTTCGCCTTCTGCATGTTGCTGTCCACTTCTCCCAGCACCATTTATTATAGACACTGTCTTTTTTTCCACTGGATATTCTTTCCTGCTTTGTCAAAGATTAGTTGGCCATACTTTTGTGGGTCCAATTCTGGAGTCTCTA
Source organism: Puma concolor (assembly GCF_028749965.1). Lineage (NCBI taxonomy): Eukaryota > Metazoa > Chordata > Mammalia > Carnivora > Felidae > Puma > Puma concolor. Next base: position 113,081,102 of record NC_141675.1, read on the forward strand.
CTCTATTCCATTGGTCTATGTGTCTGTTTTTGTGCTGATACCATGCTGTCTTGATGATGACAGCTTTGTAGTAGAGGCTAAAGTCTGGGATTGTGATGCCTCCCACTTTGGTCTTCTTCAATATTACTTTGGCTGTTTGGGGTCTTTTGTGGTTCCATACAAATTTTAGGATTGCTTGTTCTAGCTTCGAGAAGAATGCTGGTGCAATTTTGATTTGGATTGCATTGACTGTTTAGATAGCTTTGGGTAGTATTGACATTTTAACAATATTCTTCCAATCCATGAGCATGGAATGCTTTTGCATTTCTTTGTATTTCTTCAATTTCCTTCATAAGCTTTCTATAGTTTTTAGCATACAGATCTTTTACATCTTTGGTTAGGTTTACTCCTAGGTATTTTATGATTCGGTGCAATTGTGAATAGGACCAGATTCTTTATTTGTCTTTCTGTTGCTTCATTATTAGTGTATAAGAATGCCACTGATTTCTGTACATTAATTTTGTATCTTGCGACTTTGCTGAATTCATGTATCAGTTTTAGCAGACTTCTGGTGGATTCTATCGGGTTTTCCATGTATAGTACCCTGTCATCTGCAAAAAGTGAAAGTTTGACTTCATCATTGCCAACTCTGATGCCTTTGGTTTCCTTTAGTTGTCTGATTGCTGATGCTAGCACTCCCAACACTATGTTAAACAACAGCGGTGAGAGTGGACATCCCTGTCGTGTTCCTGATCTCAGGGGGAAAGCTCTCAGTTTTTCCCCATTGAGGATGATATTAGCTGTGGGCTTTTCATAAGTGGCTTTTATGATGTTTAAGTATGTTCCTTCTACCCTGACTTTCTCGAAGGATTTTATTAAGAAACGATGCTGGGGGTGCCTGGGTGGCTCAGTCGCTTAAGCGGCCAACTTCGGCTCAGGTCACGATCTCTCGGTCCGTGAGTTCGAGCCCTGCATCGGGCTGTGTGCTGACTGCTCAGAGCCTGGAGCCTGTTTCCGATTCTGTGTCTGCCTCTCTCTGACCCTCCCCCGTTCATGCTCTGTCTCTCTCTGTCTCAAAAATAAATAAACGTTAAAAAGAAAATTAAAAAAAAGAAATGATGCTGAATTTTGTCAAATGCTTTTTCTGCATCGATTGACAGGATCATGTGGTTCTTATCTTTTCTTTTATTAATGTGATGTATCACATTGATTGTTTGGTGAATATTGAACCAGCCCTGCAGCCCAGGAATGAATCCCACTTGATCATGGTAAATAATTCTTTTTATATGCTGTTGAATTCACTTTGCTAGTATCTTGTTGAGAATTTTGCATCCATATTCATCAGGGATATTGGCCTGTAATTCTCTTCTTTTGCTGGGTCTCTGTCTGGTTTAGGAATCAAAGTAATGTTGGCTTCATAGAACAAGTCTGGGAGTTTTTGTTTCCTTTCTATTTTTTGGAAAAGCTTGAGAAAGCTAGGTATTATCTCTGCTTTAAATGTCTGGTAGAATTCCCCAGGGAAACCATCTGGTCCTGAAGTCTTATTTGTTGGGAGATTTCGAAAACTGATTCAATTTCTTCGCTGGTTATGGGTCTGTTCAAGTTTTCTATTTCTTCCTGTTTCAGTTTGGGAAGTGTGTGGGTGCTTAGGAATTTGTCCATTTCTTCCAGGTTGTCCAGTTTGTTGGCATATAATTTTTCATAGTATTCCCTGATAATTGCTTGTATTTCTGAGGGATTGGTTGTAAGAATTCCATTTTCATTCATGATTTTATCTATTTGGGTCCTCTCTCTTTTTGAGAAGCCTGGTTAGAGGTTTATCAATTTTGTTTATTTTTTCAAAAAACCAACTCTTGGTTTCTTTGATCTGCTCTACAGTTTTTTTAGATTCTATATTATTTACTTCTGCTGTGATCTTTATTTCTCTTCTGCTGGGTTTGGGTGTCTTTGCTGTTCTGCCTCTGGTTCCTTTAGGTGTAATGTTAGATTTTGTATTTGGGATTTTTCTTGTTTCTTGAGATAGGCCTGGATTGCAATGTATTTTCCTCTCAGGACTGCATTTGCTGCATCCCAAAGCATTTGGATTGTTGTATTTTCATTTTCATTTATTTCCATATATTTTTTAATTTCTTCTCTAATTGCCTGGTTGACCCATTCATTCTTTTTTTTTTTAATTTTTTTTAATGTTTTAGTTATTTTTGAGACAGAGAGAGACAGAGCATGAATGGGGGAGGGGCAGAGAGAGAGGGAGACACAGAATCGGAAGCAGGCTCCAGGCTCTGAGCCATCAGCCCAGAGCCTGACGCGGGGCTCGAACTCACGAACCATGAGATCATGACCTGAGCCGAAGTCGGACGCTCAACCGACTGAGCCACCCAGGCACCCCCCATTCATTCTTTAGTAGGGTGTTCTTTAACCTCCATGCTTTTGGAGGTTTTCCAGACTTTTCCCTGTGGTCGATTTCAAGTTTCATAGCATTATGGTCTGAAAGTGTGCATGGTATAATCTCAATTCTTTTATACCTATTAAGGGATGTTTTGTGACCCAGTACATGATCTGTCTTGTAGAACATTCTATGTGCATTCAAGAAGAAAGTATTGCTTTGGGATGCAGAGTTCTAAATATATCTTTGAAGTCCATCTAATCCAATGTATCTTTCAGGGCCCTTGTCTCTTTATTGATCCTGTGTCTAGATGATCTATCCATTGTTTTAAGTGGGGTATTAAAGTCCCCTGCAATGACCACATTCTTATCAATAAGGTTGCTTATGTTTGTGATTAATTGCTTTATATATTTGGGGGCTCCTGTATTCGGTGCATAGACATTTATAATTGTTAGCTCTTCCTGATGGATAGTCCCTATCATTATTATATAATGCCCTTCTTCATCTCTTGTTACAGCCTTTGATTTAAAGTCTAGTTTGTCTGATGTAAGTATGGCTACTCCAGCTTTCTTCTGACTTCCAGTAGCATGATAGATAGTTCTCCCTCCCCTCACTTTGAATCTGAAGGTGTCCTCAGGTCTAAAATGAGTCTCTTGTAGACAGCAAATAGATGGGTCTTGTTTTTTTTTTATCCATTCTGATACCCTGTGTCTTTTGGTTGGAGCGTTTAGTCCATTTACATTCAGTGTTATCGAAAGAAATGGGTTTAGAGTCATTGTGATGTCTGTAGGTTTCATCCTCTAGTGATATCTCTGGTAATGTGGTCCTTGTCACATTTCACTCACAGAATCCCCCTTAGGATCTCTTCTAGGTCTGGTTTAGTGCCGATGAATTCCTTCAGTTTTTGTTTGAGAAGACCTTTATCTCTCCTTCTCTTCTGAATGACAGACTTGCTGGATAAAGGATTCTTGGCTGCATATTTTTTCTGTTCATTACATTGAAGATTTCCTACCATTCTTTTCTGGCCTGCCAAGTTTCAATAGATAGGTCTGCTACTTCTCTTATGTGTCTACCTTTGTAAATTAGAGCCTATTTATCCCTAGCTGCTTTGAGAATTTTCTCTTTATCCTTGTATTTTGCTAGTTTCACTATGATATGTCATGCAGAAGATCGGTTCAAGTTATGTCTGAAAGGAGTTCTCTGTGCCTCTTGGATTTCAATGCCTTTTTCTTCCCAGATCAGGGAAGTTCTCAGCTATGATTTGTTCAAGTACACCTTCAGCCCCATTCCTTCTCTCTTCTTCTGGAATTCCTATGATACAGATATTGTTCCATTTGATTGTATCACTTAGTTCTCTAATTCTCCCTCATACTCCTGGATTTTTTTATCTCTCTTTTTCTCAGCTTCCTCTTTTTCCATAATTTTATCTTCTAATTCACCTATTCTCTCCTCTGCCTCTTCAATCCATGCTATGACCGCCTCCATTTTATTTTGCACCTCATTTATAGCATTTTTTATTTCCGGATGACTATTTCTTAGTCCCTTGATCTCTGTAGCAATAGATTCTCTGCTGTCCTCAATGCTTTTTTCAAGCCCAGCAATTAATTTTATGAGTATTATTCTAAATTCTTGTTCTGTTATATTGCTTAAATCATTTTTGATCAAGTCGTTAGCTGTCGCTACTTCCTAGAGTTTCTTTCTAGGAGAGTTCTTCCATTTTGTCATTTTGGGTAGTCCCTGTGGTAGCTCCAAACTGCAAGGCACTTTCCCTGTGCTGTCCAGAGAAAGTTGTGCGTGGGCCGCGCCGCAGTCAGACCTGATGTCTGCCACCAGCCCATCGCTGGGGCCACAGTCAGACTGGTATGTACCTTACCTTCCCCTCTCCCAGGGGCAGGACTCACTGTGGAGTGGTGTGGCCCCTGTCTGGGCTACTTGCACACCGCCAGTCTAGTGGTGCTGCTTCAAAGGGATCTTGCCAAGGGCATATTAGCCCGGGTGGATCCACAAGGTGCACAGAGTCAGGAGGGGAAGGCTTAGCTCTCTTTGCAGTTTGTGGTCCTCTGGGGAGGGGCCCTGCAGCACCAGGAGGGAGGCAGGCCCATCGGAGGGATGGATCCACAGAAGCATAGCATTGGGCCTTTGTGGAGTGCAAGCAAGTTCAGTGATGGGAACTGCTTCCCTTTGGAATTTCGGCTGGGGGATGGGAGAAGGAGATGGCACTGGTCAGTGCCTTTGTTCCCCGCCAAGCTGAGCTCTGTCTTTCGGGGCTCAACACCTCTCCCTCCCGGTGTCCTCTCGCCCTCCCGCCCTCCGAGCAGAACTGTTGACTTATAACGTTCCAGATGTTAAATCCTGCTGGCTGTCAGAACTCACGGAGTCCAGCCCTTCCACTTTTTCAAGCCAGACTTTGGGGGCTCTGCCTTGCCGGGCAGGCTGCCCCTCCACTGCCCCTGCTCCCTCCCACCAGTCCATGTAGCATGCACCGCCTTTCCACCCTTCCTACCCTCTTCTCTGGGCCTCTTGTCAAGGCTTGACTCTGGAGAGTCCATTCTGCTAGTCTTCTGGTGGTGTTCTGGGTTATTTAGGCAGATGTGGGTGGAATCTAACTGATCAGCAGGATAAGGTGAGCCCAGCATTCTCCTACGCTGCCATCTTCCCCTATTCTTTATAATTCTTAAGCTATTTACTTCCTTTGTCTTGTTCATTGGTTGTAACATCTCATATTGTGTTGAATAGTAGTAAATTTAGTGGAGGTTTGCAGGGATTTTGAAAGTATTTATGATGAAGATTTGTTTCCTTAAATGTGATATTTCAAAAGGTTTTTGGTAGATATCCTTTATAAATTTAAGAAAGTTCTGTTTAGGGGCACCTGGGTGGCTCAGTCAGTTGAGTGTCCAACTTCAGCTCAGGTCATGATCTCAGTTTGTTAGTTCCAGCCCCATGTTGGGCTCTGTGCTGACACCTCAAGCCTGGAACCTGCTTTGGATTCTATGTCTCCCTCTCACTTTCTGCCCCTCCCCTGCTAGTGCATGCTCTCTCCCTCCTCATTCTCTCTCTAAAAAATAATAAAACATTTTTTTAAAAGTGCCCTTTAATTCCTAGTTTATAGGTCATTTTTAAAATTATCGTTTATTACTAAATTTTTCTAATTTTATTGCTTCTATTAAAATTAGATGACTTTTCTTCAATCCATTAATGTGATAAATCACATATTTTTGTGTTATTTTGGTCTTGAGGTTATGTGAGTTTGGTCTTGGCATGAGCCCGAATTAGTCAAAATGTATTTTTTAAACACAATAAAAAATTTTTGACATGGAATCCTCTTTGACATCAGCTCTTTTTGAAGTTTTTCTAATTTCTCATTTTTAAATCCTCTACTTTTAAATTTTCATGTTCCAGGGTACCTGGGTAGCTCAGTGAGTTAAGTGTCCCATCTTGATCTCAGGGTCATTAGTCATCTCATTAGTTCGAACCCTGAGATGGGCTCCATGTTGGGTATGGAGCCTACTTAAAAAATAATAATTGATAAATATAAATAAGCAAACATTTCATGATCCTTTTTAACTTATACATGTCTCTTATACTTGTAAATAACACAGTGAATTTTACTGTTTTATCCAGTCTTATAGTCTCTGTATTTTAGTGGGTACACTAAATCAGTAAAAATTTGTTGTGATTATTGGTATGTTCAGATTTATTTGTGCCATTTTATTATTTTTTTTAAAGAACCATGCTTGTTGTTTTTTTATATCTCTTTTCCTGATTTTTTTGTTGTATTAATAAAGTTTTCTGTTTGCTTTTGTTCTGCTAACTTAGAAGTTACAGCTTTTGTTTGTTTGTTTGTTTGTTTTGAAAGAGAGGCAGGAAACGGCAGAGAGAGGAAGACAGACAGAATCCCAAACAGGTTCCACACTGTCAGCATAGCGCCTGACACAGGCCTTGAACTCAGATAGCGTGAGATCATGATCTGAGCTGAAGAGTTGGATGCTCAACTGACTGAGCCACCCAAGCTCCCCTATATAGCTTTTCTTTCTATCACAACCTTAACCTTAAAATTTTTAAACATAATTAGCTTCATATTTTTCTGAAAAAGTAAAAAATTAGTTAACATCTTTATTAGCTTCATATTTTTCTGAAAAAGTAAAAAATTAGTTAACATCTTTATTCTCTTCCTAAACAATACAAAACCATAACTTGCTGGTTAAGTACCTCCAAAGACTGTATATGGAACTCTTTGTTGTTGTTGTTGTTGTTGTTGTTGTTGTTGTTGTTGTTGATGTCATTATATGATGGCGCTGTCATGATTTATATCAGAGTTATGTTGGTCGCACAAAATGAGTTGGGAAGTGTTCTCTTATTTTCTGGAAGAGTTTGAGTAAACTGATAGTATGATTGGTAAGTTGTGGGGGATTTTTATTTTAAAAATCGATTTCTTTACCAGATTGCATCAGTAAGTTGTGTTAATAAGGTGTGTTTTCAAGAAATTTGTCTACTTTGTATCATCAAGTTTGTGGACTTCATTTTTTCATAATAGTTCTTTACAATCTTATTAATTATTGTAGGGTTTATGGCCATATTCCCTGTTTTATTATTAATACTTGTACTTTGTGTGTTTTTTCCTCATCAGTATTTTTAGGCTACATCATTTATAATAATCTTTTCAAAAACTGACCTAGCTTTAAGGATTTTCTCTTTGTTTTCCTATAAATAATTTATACTATTATGTTTTCCCTTCTATTGATGTTGTATTTACTTTGTTTAGATTGTTGATTTTGGAACTTTTTGTTTTCAAGTTTTACTAATTATATTATGGACATCACAATGTATTGCTATTGATTTTGCTTTAGTCAAGTCTCTTTGAAAAAGGTTAGGAAATTTAGAAACACACACACACACACAGGTGCACACACACACACACATACACACACACCTTTCTTGACCATTTTTAATCCGTCAGCTTCAGTCCTTTCAAACTTCAAGTTTCCAACTTGTGTCATTTCTCCTCAGCCTGAAAAAATTTCCTTTAATATTTCTTGTGGTACTGTTGTACTCATAGCAAATATTTTGGTGTTGTTTATCTGAAAATTCCTTTATTTCACTTTCAGTTTTGAAGAATTAGTCTTTGCTGAGTATGGGATTCTGGATTTTTTTTTCTTAGCCCTTTTTCCAAATATCATTCCATTGTCTTCTGGATCTCATTGTTTCTATCAAAAAGTGGGTCATGGTTATTGTGGTTGCATTGATATCATACATCATTTTCTTCTTAGTTTGGCCTTTAGAATTTTCTCTATATTTTTGGTTTTCACAGTTTGCTATGTTTATGTTTGATTTTCTGGTAATTTATCCTTTTTAAGATTTCTGAGAGTTTATATTTATTATATATTAAAAACATTAAAAAATAATTTGTCTTTATTTTTTAAAATTCTCTTGTGTACCTTTCTCTCCTTTTTATACTTGTGGAATTTTAAATACACATATTTTAAATTATTTGATAAAGTCATACAGGTCAAATTATTAAATTTTTCTCAGTTATTTTCTTTCCTCTTGGCTTTATTTTGGATAATGTCTACTGACTTGTCTTAAATTTCATTGATCCTTTCTTATGCAGTGTTAATTCTGATAGTAATCACATTTTTAAAAGTTTATTTATTTGAGAGAGTGGAGAAGAGAGTAAGCACAAGCTGGGAGGGGCAGAGAGAGAGGGAAAGAGAGGGGGAGAGAGAATCCCAAGTAGGCTCTGCACTGTCAGCACAGAGCCAGATGTGGGGCTTGATCCTACAAACTGTGAGATCATGACCTGAGCCAAAATCAAGAGTCAGAGGCTTAACCAACTGAGGTACCAAGGCACCTCTGGTATTGATCACATTGATGTATTTTTATTTTCTATGTTATCCTTCTATATGGAATTTCTTGCATGTCTTTGAGATTTTCCATTTGTTAACTTTTTTTTTTGGCAAAAACTTGGACATATTTGTAACAGCTGTTTTAAAGTCCTTGGGTGGTACTTCTACTATTTCTGTTATCTGTGGCTCATCTCTGTTGTTGTTTTCACTTTCTTGATTGTAGGCTCCATTTGATTGCTTTTCCATGTCTCATAATTTTCTTTATGGTAGACAAAGATTATGTTTTCTATAAACTAAATCTCTACAGGGGCACCTGAGTGGTTCAGTTGGTTGAGCCTCCGACTTTGGCTCAGGTCATGATCTTGTGGTCTGTGAGATGGAGCCCTGCGTCAGGCTCTGTGCTGTCAGTTCAGAGCCTGAAGCTTGCTTAGAATTCTGTGTCTCCCTCTCTCTCTTCCCCTCCCCCACTCACACTCTGTCCCTCTGTCTCTCAAAAAATGAATAAACATTAAAAAAAAATTTTAAACTAAATCTCTGCAGTTTAATTTTTTTTTCAATTACATCTTCTGAAGCTGACACCCTATCTCTATCTTTGTCATGGCTATCTTTATGAATAATTTTTTCTCATGGCTATCTTTATGAATAATTAATCTGTGTTTACTGCATTAATTATCTTGCCACATGTCTTATTTTAAAATCTAGTTTTGACTCTTACCATTCTGATGAATGTTTCTCATTCTTAAGTTTTCTATTTCTTTTTTTATGTTAATTTATTTGCAAGAGAGAGTGTGAGTGGGGGAGGGACAGAGAGAGGGAGAGAGAGAATTCCAAGCAGGCTCCAAACTCTCAGCACGGAGCCCAACACTGGGTTTGAGCCCACAAACCATGAGATCATGACCTGAGCAGAAATCAAGAGTCAGACATTTAATCAACTGAGCCATGCAGATGCCCTGGTTTTCTGTTTCTATAAATGCACTACCATCTTTCTGTCATCCACACTTTAACAGCCCTGGAATCATTTTTGACTCCTCTTCTCCTCTCCATCTCTTAGCTGTCAAATTCTATAGTGTAATTCTCCTGAAACTGTCCCTCCCCATCTCTCAATTAATTTTATTAAAATTAATGTCCCACTAATTTTCCTCTAAAGTTCTCCTTGAAATTTCTTAACTGTTTTTCTACTTTTGAATCAGTTTTATTCATGGATACCAATTCAGTCATCCTAAAATTCAGATTCATTCATCCCATTTACACTTTGACAAAATTACAATGATTTCCTTCTATATGTCAGCAACTTATAAACTTTCTAGCTGTATTTCAAATCATCACTTATTCTAGCCGAAGACCATCTATACCAATTTAGGACTATTTTAGGTTATTATATGCCAAACAAACTGAATTTCTAACTCTTCCCTTACTGTCATGTCTCAGATTTTAGGTATATTCGTTGCTATGAAGAAAAGTATTTCTAGAACCTTAAAGCTTAGCTTAAAGAGACTTCTATGAAATTCTTTTCCTACTGAAATTCTCTCAACATCTATAACTAATTACTTAATGGTATTTACCACTTGCTAATGTGTATTAGGGTAATTTTTATGTTTGTTTATTTCTCCTAGTAGATTGCAATTCATAAGTAGATCTTAAGTGAAGATCACACATTGTCTCCATCATATCTCCTAGCATATTGTTTTTGTAAATGTTCAATAAATATATATTGAATAGAATTATGTTATCAAACAAAACTGCCAAAATATATTCTGTGTAAAATACATAAAAAGAAAGAAAGTGTGATATACTTTTAGAAGTTTTGCGCCATAATGGTAATTACTAAAATTAAGGTTCTTAAAGGAATAAACTGTCAGCTAAGTGAAAAACTGGCCATCTAGAATTTGTGGAGTTTTATGTAACTAAAGTTTTATCCCTATTTCTAGTTAAATTAGAAATATGCCATTAGATAAGGAATCTCTGGCTCATTAACAAAGCTATTGTAATCTTAAACCAACATAATTGAAAAACAAACAAATGAAAAAAAACAAAGCTGTACCTCTGAAAGCTTCCTTTTTGCTTTATCCTTGTGCCTGGAATTTTCAAAGAAATACAGATCAAGAGACATAAAATGCTGTGACTACTAAACTGAAATCCTGACATGCTTCTTAGCTGTTGGGGGGCTCATTAAAGCAAAACCGACTCACAAAAGACCATGGAAGTCCTTTAGAGATGAACCAGAAGATAAAGGACTGGAAATGAAGACCGACTAAGAGGTTAATAAAGCTAGTACCACACAACTTGATGAGAAAGGTCCCAACAGTCATTTCACGCCAGTCTTTAAATATACATTATTCAGTGAGGATGGTCAGCTGTTTTTAAAATCTGGTGTGCATAGAACAAGATAAAATGACCTTAAGCTAAATTACAAGGGACTTAATTTTGTTTGGAATAATTTCCTGTAAGCAATAAGGTTAAGTTATTGAGTAAATCTCCTTCTGTAAAAGAGATCAGAGTCTCTCCATATCCAGGGGCTCACTCTGCTGCTGCTGGAAGACATACACTGGTTGTGTATCTTAAGAGTTCTCACAATTTTATATTGTCAAAATTTTGATAGGATTATTTCAAAGCAAATGCTTCTTACCTTGGTAACTTCTCATTTACCCTGTCTTTAAAAAAAGCCATCTTCTTTTTTTATACCAAATTTCTTTCTTAGTTTTTTCTTCCTTTCTGTTTTTTTCCTTTCCTTCATTCCTTCCTTGTCTGTCTTTTTATTGAAGTATAATTAATATACAGTATTAAATTAGTTTCAAGAATACAATATAATAATTCAACAATTCTATTCATTACTCAGTGTTCATCAAGTGTACTCTTAATTTTCTTTATCTATTACCCACATCTCCCCACCCACCTCCCCTCTGGCAACCGCCAGTTTGTTCTCTATATTATTCTGGATCATTTATTCATTTGTTTTGTTTCCTAAATCCCACATATGAATGAAATTATTGGTATTTGTCTTTCTCTGACTTTTTTCACTTAGCATTAAACCCTAGGTCCATCCATATTGTTCCAAATGGCAAGATCTCATTTTTTTTTTGTATAAGTAATATTCCATTGTATACATATATACCACTTCTTCTATAACCATTCACCTATTGATGGACACTTAGGCTGCTTCCATATCTTAGCTATTGTAAATAATGTTGCAGTAAACGTAAGAGTGCATATATCTTTTCAAATTAGTGTTTTCATTCTATTTGGGCAGATACTCAGTGTAATTACTGGATCATATGGTAATTCTATTTTTAATTTTTTGAGGAAACTCCATACTGTTTTCCGTAGTGGTTGCACCAGTTTGCATTCCCACCAACAGTGCACAAGCATTCCTTTTCCTCCACATCCTCACCAAAGATTGTTGTTTTTTTTTTTTGTCTTTCCTTTAACAGTCATTTGGACAGGTGAAAGTTGACACATCATTTTGGTTTGGATTTGCATTTCCCTGATGGTTAGTGATGTTAAACATTTTTTCATGTGTCTGTTGGCCATCTGTATGTGTTTTTTGGATAAAATGCCTATTCACATCCTCTACCCACTTTTTAATTATTTGGGAGGTTTTGGTGTTGTATAACTTCTTTATATACTTTGGATATTAACCCCTTGTCAGATATATCATTTGCAAATATCTCCTCTCATTCAGTAGGTTTCTGTTTTGTTTCATTGATAATTTCCTTCGCCGTGCAAAAGATTTTTATTTTGCACAAAGGTTGATTTTTGCTTTTGTTTCCTTAGTCTCAGGAGACTTATCTTGAAAAATATTTCTATAGCTGATATCCAAGAAATTCCTGCCTGTGTTTTCTTCTAGTAGTTTTATGATTTCAGGTCTCACTTTTAGTCTTTAATCCATTTTGAGTTTATTTTTGTATATGATACAAGAAAATGATTCAGGTTCCTTCCTTTGCATATGGCTGTCAGGGTTTCCCAGCACCATTCATTATAGAGACTGTCTTTTCCCTATTGTATATTCTCGACTCCCTTGTTTTAAATTAATGACCATATAAGCATGGGTTTATTTCTGGGTTCTCTGTTCTTTTCCATTGATTTTTGTGTTCATTTTTGTGCCCATACCATGCTGTTTTGATGACTACAGCTTTGTAGTATATCTTGAAATCTGAGATTGTGATACCTCAAGCTTTGTTTTTCTTTTTCAAGATTGCTTTGACTATCAGAGGTCTTTTGGGGTTGCATACACATTTTAGGATTTGTTCCAGTTTATGAAAAATGTCATTAGTGTATTGCTAGGCATTGCATTAAACCTGTAGATTCTCAGTCTCTCTCTCTCTCTCTGACCATCCCCTGCTCGTTCTCTATCGCACTCAAAATAAATAAATAATAAAAATATATTTAAAAGGGAAATTGGTATAAAATATCATTTCTGACATTTTATTTTAAAAAATCTTTCCTTAAATAATTTTTCTTCAATTAATTTTTTTGTAAAGAGTTACATTTTAAATATATGGGCATTTGGTCCAGTTCTGTATAATTTTGAATTACAGAGGAAAGTAGATGTATTAAGTGACTGATATGTTTTGGAAATCTTTTTCTAAGGTTCAAGGAATACATTTATTGAATAGCTTTCAAAGTAGGTTTAAAATATTTAAATTCCTATTCTGTCCCAGATCTCCTCACAAAAAAGGACAATAATCTGACTAGATTTCTTAACTGAACTTTGCAAAATTATCCACACCAAACCACACTTATTTTACCATGACCTAAAGAATCTTGGTCTGGCAATATTAGACAGGCTTATATTATAAACAGACATCTAGGTTAATTCCTTTGCCTGGTGTTATTCACTGAGTCAGTACAGCAGAGCCCTCAGTAGATCCCAGGCCTTTCAATTCCCAAATTAGTACAAATCAAGCTGCCTCTAACCTATGTGTATATCTCCTATAACTAATTCACCAACATTGAATAAAATCATTTAAATGATCGTATGGCCTAAACAATCCTGAAGGAAACTTCCCCAGGAAGGTTTCACTTACTTGCCTTTTAATATATATTTTTCATTCTGAATCAAAAACAGGCTTGCTGTGAAAGTATTCTGCCTATAATTCCTATAATTCTTCCTATAATGTTGGTGTTCAAACATGCCTATTTTGAAATTAGTATGTGTTTAGTAGCATGAAAATGTTCATAATAAGTTATGGGGAAAATATATGATACAACAAAATATAAACACATACACACATGCATACACATACACACTTCATGAAAAGAGGAAGCAAACAAAAATGTTAACCATGCCCCTCTCTGAGTGGTCACATTTTAAATAGTTTTTTTTTTCTTTTTTCTTTTTCCATTTCCCTGATTATCTATAATTTTTTAAATCCAACAACAAACATGTACTACTTTTATGAGAAGAAAAAAGTCAAAAGGCTTCCAGATCAATTTTCTTGTGATTTTGACTAGGAACACAATTTTAAGTGAGTTCTTCAGAACTCTAGCATTTTATAGATCAAATCAAGAGCAACAATGAGCAGCTAGCATTTGGTGTTATTCCTGTAGTCTGCCTAATTGTGAGTATGATCCTAAATATAATTTTACAATCAAATAATTTGGTTCTTAATCCTGATCAAAAATTCTCTCGCATACTATGTACACTAAGATCGGCGATAGACCAACTTTTAGTCAGTGATGCTTTTCTCCTATTACTTCAGGTGCAGTATGCAGTTGGTGCTTTTTTAATTCCCTTGTTTTGTTTTGTTTTGTTTTGTTTTGTTTTGTTTTGTTTCTGTAAGGTTTTCCGCTGGTATCATGAAAAGGATCCTTTAAGCACCACATTGTGGGTAGCTATATCCAAAGTATAAATAATTGGCCAGAGGTATGAAGTAGCCTTTCCTGGATTCATGCAAGAGAGTGGCTCTTTACCACAACTGCATTTCTTATGTAAAAGGCTGGCTGCAGAGAAAAGATCAATTTTATAAAAATCAAAGTTTGATATTATCATCTAGCCACAAATTGGGCAGCATAAGCTAATTTAATTTGTAAGTGAAGGTCCCCATGTAGCCTGCCATGTACTGTAGAATATTCTCAGATTTGATGCTTGCTCATCGTGGGTCTTCATAAGACCCTCTCTGGTACTGAGTTGGATTTGAAATCTTGGCGAGAGGCCTCAGCATCTCTTTGGGCTGGCCTGAGCTAGTAAATAGCTGCCTGAAGTGTTTGTATATTATCATCAATAGTTGAATGAAATTTGTACAACTTTGGTAACTCTGGCATACCTGATGCCCCTAGAGTTCCTTTTCTGTTTGGTAGTTTGTGACTCTAAAATAGCCACTATTAAGTTTCTCAGGATCCACATAAGAGTGAAAACATATGGTATCTGTCTTTCTCTGTATGGCTTATTTCACTTAGCATCATACTCTCCAGTTCCATCCACGTTGCTACAAAGGGCCATATTTCATTCTTTCTCACTGCCACGTAGTACTCCATTGTGTATATAAACCACAATTTCTTTATCCATTCATCAGTTGATAGACATTTAGGCTCTTTCCATAATTTGGCTATTGTTGAGAGTGCTGCTATAAACATTGGGGTACAAGTGCCCCATGCATCCTTTTGGAATGAGCGCTGGGTGTTGTATGGAAACCAATTTGACAATAAACTTCATATATTGAAAAAAAAATAATAAATAAATAAATAAAAAGATGAAACTGAAAAAAAAATAAAAAATAAAATAAAATAGCCACTATTAGGTGTGTTAATTTATGAAAACAATGTTTTTTGAAAAAATACTGTTGGATATTAATAACTTAGTAGCTAAAAAGCTACTCAAAGTTAAGATTAACTATAGTGGGTAATCTAATTAAGACACTACAGTCGGAAAGAAAGTTTAATTTATACTGGGACAAAAATCTGTTTAATAGAAAGTATACACTCTTGGTCTCCACCGTATAATTACAGCTCTTACAGTATACATGTCATTATTTTGCCTTTATAATATTTTCACTACTCACTATTTCATAAACTATTCAAATGGTTCCGTCAGTACTCTCTCAATAAAAAGGTAAAATGATGGAAATACACCAAACTATAAAAAGAACATAAAACATTTTTTTCTTGTAATATGGTACTATTTGGACATATTTTAGAAATAGATGTCTTTCCAAACTCTTTTGGGGCCTCAGTGTATTTGTAGTCAGTCTCCCTTACAATCAAGGACACCTTCTATAAATCTAACCAAACTTTCTTTTTTTTTTTTTTTTTTTTAAATTTTTTTTTCCAACGTTTATTTATTTTTGGAACAGAGAGAGACAGAGCATGAACGGGGGAGGGGCAGAGAGAGAGGGAGACACAGAATCGGAAACAGGCTCCAGGCTCTGAGCCATCAGCCCAGAGCCCGACGCGGGGCTCGAACTCACGCACCGCGAGATCGTGACCTGGCTGAAGTCGGACGCTTAACCGACTGCGCCACCCAGGCGCCCCCCTAACCAAACTTTCTAATCACTAGTACAAGTCCACCTACTGGTACTCAGTTTTCAGTATAGACAATGTACCAGAATCTTGTTTAAAGTAGCTTTTCATATTCTTAAAGCAGAGCATAAGCATAGCTCCCTTTGAATGGCTCATACTTTGCCTAAAATCATTGAGGCTGGAGAGAAAGATTCTCTGTAACGATTTAAGAACTCCAAATAAAGCTCTGCCAATTATTAATAATCAATTAGTAAATCAACCCTGGGACTTATTTTCTCTGGCATCACAAACCTTTATCCTAACCCTTATTTATCTGATCCAATCTTCCTCTCATTAATCATTCTTACTGTTATTTCCTGGATTGTTCTCTGTATCTTTTCCAACCGAGTTCTTCTGAAATTATTACTCTGTGACACCACTGTAGCTCAGCTGTGGAGAGGGCTTCATATGAGTGGAATTCCTAGGCCTCTTGGGTCTTGCTAAGGAAGGCCTAAAATTTATCTCCACTCTATTTGATCATTTCTGAACTGTTCTCTTTGTAATTTGGAAGTATTGGAAGCAGAGGAGGTAGGAGATATACATTTCCCCATTGGAATAGAAATAATAAGAGCTGAATTTGAGGAATTCAGTCTCCCAGCATAACGTTGATTTGGGCTCTGGAGTAAAGATTATATCTAGAAATATGAACATCTGGGACTAACGAGATAGCAGCATGCATTTGGATCATGAATAAACAATGTTTTTCCAACGTGGTTATTGCTGGCTACATCAATAAAAGCCTGTCCGTGATTAGAAAAATCATTCTCTGACACCTATTGGCCAACCATCTGACCCAAAGAGAGCAGATTTAATCACTTTGGAAAGCAGTCCCATTTATGGGTTATAGTAAAAATGAAGTAGAAAGCCAGTTTCTAGTTGTTTTTCCCAAGACAGTGACATGTGTGCACGTGCACACACGCACACAGACCTACATCTTTGTGTAGAGAGCTGGCCTGCTTCTTGGCCTACCCATGAGCCTCATAGAAGTCCTGAGGAAGGACTTTATACACATCTACCTGGACTTGTCATTATTAGTGCAAATTCCTTCAATTCCTTCAGTTCAATACGGTGCTTATTGCTCTTCAGGCAGCTTTTAAATGTGAATGTTATTCAAGGTGAGAAATATATTCGGCTCTTACACCGCATTTTCTTCATTAGCCTGGTTTTTTTCTGGCAGAGCCCAGAGGACATATACGTTTTAAAGACAAGAGAGGAGGATATGTCAGGCTTACAGGGCAGAGATGGGAGGCAGCCCTAGCAGCTGAGGCAGGGATACCTGGGGGATTCCACTGAAGGTTCCATCCAGACCAAGTCCCGTCTGATATAAACATGTCTGGTAGTGCACTTGACATGATTTCTGTGCTTTCTGTAAACGACTTGGTATATGCAGAATGCGAGGGTGACTTCTTCCTTTCTGTCCTCAGCTCTTACAACTCCAGAGAAAAATAAGTCTACCCTTTGTTTTAAATGTTGTTTTAGGAATATCGGGAAATTCATTTGAACAAGATATGCTAACGTATTTCTAGACTCAAATGAAACAGGTGTGGAAATCAGGGGCTAAGTAAAAGGGACAAAAGATTGAAAGAATTAAAAATTATTCTGAATTAGGTAAATTCTGGAATGAGGTCCTATAGTCCCTTCCAAATTTGAGATTCTAAAGCTTTATCATCTGTATTTATATGGCATATGAGATTTACAAAGTACTTTCACATATTGTCTCTGATTTTTACAACTTTTCAAAACACGTGAGCCCCACAGATAAGGAAACTGAGGTTCCTTGTCATGGTTGGATTCAGATTGAGATCAAGTTTTCCTGACTCTCCATCCAGTGTTTTACAGCCTTTAATTCACACAATATCCCACGCAAAAAAATACGAGATAAGTTATAAAAACATATTGGAAAGCCTCTCCGCTAAGATAGCATTCTAAATGAGCAAATTTGTGCAAATTCATTATAGTTCTTTTTATTCTGATGTCTTATTAACAGCATGCCAAAATGTGGTAGACATATGGTCCCTCTCTTTAAGAAGTTTCTGTTAAAGATAATAGGGTTGTAAATTAGTTCCCTTTCCACTTATAATAGTCAGGCTCTTTCAGCAAGCAAGGAGCATCATATGCTCTGGTTTCAGGTGGGGTTTATAGTTGGGATACAAGGAGAAATAAGTAAGAACTTACCAAGGCCTTGAGGAGAATTCAGACATTCGTGTTTACCAGAATCCACAAAAGCTGGAGCAGCTGGAGGGCATCTCTGGGAAGCCACTGTAGGTACTCATCTCCTGTGCCCAGGACCGCCCCCCCTTACCACTCTGCTACTTTCTCCGGATGTTTCTTTTTATTCCATATAAATTAACCTGTGTCTGCACTCCTTTTCTCTTCCTCATTTTTTATTGATTAGGGCTGCTTATTATTATCTTTTTGAGTAATATTATTACCTTCTTTTATTTTTCTGAACTATTCTACTCTTGACTTCATCTCTTCTCAGCTTATTTTGAGTGTGCTAGTCACCAGAACAGGCTTTTGCTGGGGCTTCAACCACCTGTATAGGTCCAGTGCATATCTTTAGGTCATTTGCCAAACTCAGCCCTGATCCATTCGGCTTTCCCAAGAGTTGTGGGTCATGTGATACAAATCGTGGTGACCACAAGCAAAGACTGTCCCAAGGGTGGAGGCAGGCTGGTTAGTAGTCAGGTCCTCTGATGGCATCATGAGTGCATTATACTATGCAACATTCTTTACTTTTTATCTCAATCTGCTAAATAATGTTGAAAATATATTTTTTTAATTTTTTAATGTTTATTTTTGAGAGAAAGAGAGAGTGTGAGTGGGGCAAGGGCAGAGAGAGGAGACACAGAATCTGAAGCAGGTTCCAGGCTCTGAGTTGTCAGCACAAAGCCCAACAAGGGGCTCAAACTCATGGACTGCGAGTCCTGTGCCGAAGTCAGACACTTAACTGACTGAGCCACCTCGGCGCCCCTGAAATACCTTATTTTGAGCAGATTGATTGCTTCTTATCTAGTCTCTTAGACCAATTTTCAAATAAACATAGATGTAAACATTTCACTGACACTAAGACACTAAGAAAATTGGACTGTAATAATAATGAAATAAAATAAATGAGAAGTCCTGTTATTGGGGTGCCTGGATGGCTCAGTGCATTAAGTGTCAGACTTCGCTCAGGTCACAGTCTCACAGTTTGTGAGTTTGAGCCCTGCGTCGGGCTCTGTGCTGACAGCTCAAAGCCTGGAGCCTGCTTCAGATTCTGTGTCTCCCTCTCTCTCTGCCCCTTCCCTGCTCATGCTCTCTCTCTCTCTCTCTCTCTCAAAATAAATAAACATTAAATATATATATATATTTACATGTATATATTTATATATATATATATATGTAAAACATAGAATTAAAACTGGTTGGTATATGTAAATAAACAAGAAACAGAAATAGGCACTTCTTCAGAATGTACACAAAAATTAAGTCCAAGTGAGTGAAGTAGAGGTAGACTTCTGTTTGCTAAGAATACAAGGAGCAGAGAACATGAAGGAGTCTCTTATAACAGACATTCCTTAAATGCATTGGGAAACCAGAAATGACAGGGAACAAAAAAAGAGAATTAAGTGGCAAGCACATGAGCCGAGGCATGTCTGCTCTTGGGGATGTGCTAATCTTGGGTTCTAACACAGACTGAACCAGGGAGCAGACGCTGTGGGATTCAGAAAAGTAAAAAGTTGGACCTGAAACCACCAATATAAAGTTGGGACCTGAAGGGCCTGCACTCAATTAAAAGGTTAATAGGAAAAAAGGAAAGAAAAGTGCACTGATACAGGAGAATATAAGGAAGTTTACTTTAGTCTGAATTCTGAGTGGCTAAAAAATTTTTTTAAATTTCTCTGTTGGGCCTTTACCAAACATTGTCTGGTTTGGAAAAGAAATTGCCTTAAAAATTGCTCTTGTAACACTAATACTTCTGAGAGTCATGGAATAAAAAAAACACAAAAATTCCTTGATAGGACATGCTTTCAACCAAGGCTGCACAGGATTCCTATAAGACTGAAAATGAGTTTACAATACAATTGTAAAAAAAAAAAAGAAAAGAAGAAAGAAAGAAAGAAAGAAAGAAAGAAAGAAAGAAAGAAAGAAAGAAAGGATCCACCATGGTCCATATAACAGGAGATTTTGAATTTCAATACTGGAAGAAAATAGAACAATCTGATAGAGATTCTGAAATAAATATAATTAAGATAACTAAAGAGAAAAAGACAAGATTCAAAGCTACAGGAAAAAGGACACAAAAGCATTAAAAAATAAGATGTACTGATAAATGGATAGAGAGATGGATATATGGAATAATGTATGTACATCAAGCATAGTAAAATGTTTATAGTAGAATATAGGTAGTGGACATACTATATAGAGATAGTGGTAGTAGATATAGGTTGTGGATATACTATAGATACACTATTTATAGGTGTTCAGTGTCAAATTATTTCAATTCTTACATGTTTGTAAATTTTCATAACAAAATATTGGGAGAAATACACTATGAACCAAGAATAGCTACATATAAAAAGAATTAGCTAGAGAAAACTATAAAAGCTGGGTAAATATAAAACTATTTGCAGGCATTATCCATAAACAAACGACCACAGTACCAAAGGATCACAATAAAACTGGAATGAGCAAGTTTGGGAGCAAATAAAAATCATGTCACCATCCATATATATCTCAAATGATGAAGACTGAAGGTTTTTTTAAAAATATTTTTAACATTTATTCATTTTGGAGAGACTGAGACAGAGCACGTGCAGGGGAGGGGCAGGGAGAGAGGGAGATACAGAATCCAAAACAGGCTCCGAGCTTTTAGCACAGAGCCCACCCCAGGGCTCGAACTCACCAACCACAAGATCATGACCTGAGCTGAAGTCAGAAACTTAACCGATTGAGCCATGCAGGTGCCCCGATAAGGACTGAAGTTTAAGTGTGACATAGAGTCATGTTACATGGCAGTCATACTCATTGTGTGGCCCCCTGACTAGCAGCAGCAGCCTCACCTAGAAACTAACTAGCAAAGCCAATTTTGGAACTCCTCTACAGACATGCTCGAGCAAAAACTTTAGGGGCAAGGCCCAGCACTCTGTTTTAAAGGTGATTCCAATGCTCTCTTGATCATCACAGAATCGCTGGTTATAAGGAAAAAGAGTTTCCGATAAAAGGTAGCTGAAAAAAATTAATCAGTGATAAAAATTAGCAATAACTTAATCATAGGACAATTCCCTTTCAGGTCCAAAATGAAAAGTATTACCACTTCTGTTCAATAAAGTACTTGCAAAGGATTTTGCTACCTACATTTAAACATCATGGCGATTTTTATTGTCAAAGTGTTAAAGCTCATAAGTAAGTTCAGTAAAATCATGCTGAATTTTGGATTGGGGTACAAAGTTGTATAAAATTAAATGTATTCTTACAAAGTAGAAACACTTATAAAATGTAATTTTTAAAAGAAACCTTTATAATAAACATAATATATCGATAATTGAGACAATGGAAGATGTGCAAAACTTTATGAAGAAAAATATAAAATCTTATTGCAAATCAGAGAGATAGCTACGAGAGAGATCTTACTGGATAAGAAGATTCAATATCAGAACAAGGCACTGCTCTCAGAATGTGTGTGTGTATACATTTTTAAAATTTTTTGAAGAAAATCATTGAAAAAAATTGGAGAATATCTTCATGACATGCAGTAGCGAAGGCTTATGTAGTCAAGACTTATAAAAGCCAAAACATGAAGGAAAAGATCAACGCATTTGACTTTTAAATTTATTTGACAAAAGATACTACAAATGAAGTGAAATGTGAGACTGTGGACTAGGATGAAATCTTAATGTCTAGGAGGAATAATGAATTAGTACCTAAAATACACAAATAACTCATAAATCAACAAAAGACAAATTCAAGAGAAGAATGGATAAAGGCTATGAGCTGGCAATTCACAGAAGCATAAACCTGAATGATCGAAAATATGTGAAAATGAAAAAATGAGGCTTGTTTTCATAGGTTTTCTGTCCTTTCAGTTGAGTATTGGTAGTATACAGAGGGCAATAAATAGCTATTGTCAGTCTTCCATTTTTAACTCCTATTGCTTTGCATTAATAATTTGCAATATTTTGGGGGCGCCTGGGTGGTTCAGTCGGTTGAGTGTCCGACTTCAGCTCAGGTCATGATCTCGCGGTTCGTGAGTTTGAGCCCCGTGTCAGGCTCTGTGCTGGCAGCTCAGAGCCTGGAGCCTGCTTCAGATTCTGTGTCCCCCTCTCTCTCTGCCCACCCCTACTTGTGCTCTGTCTCCCTCTGTCCTTCAAAAATGAATAAGCATAAATTTTTTTTTTAATAATTTGCAATATTTTTGCAAAGGATATGACTGTGGTACTGGTTACTCATCCAATTTTGGTTTGAAGGGGTAATTGGGGTGAAGATGTACTCAAGCTTTTTTTACTTTTCAGCTCGGTCTAAGAAGCCCATTTATTTATTGATTTAGCAACCTTATATCTATAGAACTCATTGAAATGAGTGTGTTTCTCTTCTCACCAGCTAAGGTTGGCAAAAGGTCAGAAAGTTTTTTTTTTTAATGTGTCTCGCAATTAAAAGTCATTCCCTGAGGACATTAAAAACTTCAGGTATAGGGAAAAAGTGTAAAAATATATACCTGGCGAAGTGGAAACACTGGAGCTGGGAACGTTCTAATTAGGAGAGTAGGTTATACCCAAAAGAATTGCATGATGGCTGGGATCAAATCTGAAAATTAAGTAGAGGTTGATAATAGCTAAGAATTAGGAGAGTAACTCACTGAAAATTTGTTGTCACAAGCCAACTTTTTCAGACGAATTTACCTCTTATTAAATATGGCAATTTGGGGTGCCTGGGTGGCTCAGTTGGTTAAGCGGCCAACTTTGGCTAAGGTCATAGTCATGGTTTGTGAATTTGAGCACCCCCATGGGTCTCTGCACTGACAGTGTGAGCCTGCTTGGGATTCTCTCTCTACCTTTCTCTCTCTGCCCCTCTCCCACTTGTGCTCTCTCTCTCTCTCTCTCTCTCTCTTTCTTTCTCTCTCAAAATAAATAAATAAACTTAAAAAAAGTACAGCAATATAATTTTTAAAATTCTACTTTAAAACCATCACTGAGTGGCAAGTTGTCCACATTTCTGTATTAAAGAATGGTTAGTGAATTGGCTTTGGAATCAGATTATATGGACTCACATGCTGGTTTGCTGTATGCCTTTGAGCAAGTTACATGGCCTCTCTGCCTCAGATCCCTTATCTGCAAGATGGAATGGTTAATACTACCTACTTCATAAGATTATTACAAGGGTTGGAAGATATAATACCAGTAAAGCGACAGCATCTGAAAAATACTAAATGGATAAAATTTAGCTACAGGTATCATACCACATCTAAGGGAAGCCTGTGTGTTTGGATCTCAATCATGTAACTAATGTATTATAGCTGACCTCCTAACAATTTTTGTGCCTGGAAAGTGCCAACTGATCTCTTTTTAAAAGTGTAAGTTAAAAACTAAGTGTTAAGAGAAAGGATACATCAGTGAAGATAATATTTTTTACCAAATAATTTCATAGTTTAATATAGCTAAACCCTGAGCACGTGTGTATTTCTGAGGGAATACACAGATTAGATCTCACCACTGATACTAGGCACACACACACTCCAAATATGTAGGTCAGCCAAAACCTGGATACACATAATTTGCATTCCTAAATACCATGGAACAGAATCGCTAGCTGAAATTGACATTCCATATATTCTTTGCTATTAACTAGAAGTGAAAATATTTTCCATTATAATTAAAACACGATTAGCAGTACAAAATGTGAGTTATGCATTTTAAAATCATTTTGAACCCAAACCATTAAAACCAAACTTTATTGATTTGCAGATGAGGGAAGTTAGTATCACAGGTTAAACACGGGGCTAGAACATAGGTCTCTTAACTCTCCAATATTTTTCCCAGCCCAGAGTTCAGTGATGACTTTTCCAGTTGTGTTTATAAGTTTATAATGGCTGAAAAATGACTGCTTATAAGGAAAAGTATGTATTGAGCATAAACTTCATGCCCAACACTCAACTAGACACCATGGGGAGATGTATAGTGTTGATGTGTGGCAATTTTAGTAAGGAGCACTGGGGATTGTTTTGTAAAACAAGACTGAATAAAAAGTAATATATTGATATTTCCACTTTCGAATATAGCGTTGTGGTTAAAAGTGAAGAATCTTAATTTAAGCTGGCGTGGTTCCATTATAGATTTTACTAACTCCTGGCTATGAAACTTTGGTCAAGTTATTTAACCTCCCTAAGCCTCAATTTTCTCATCTTATAAAGCAGGACTTGTGAACCTTGAGGGTATTATGCCAAGTGAAATAAGTCAGAGAAAGACAAATGCAGTATGATCTCCGTTGGATGTGGAATCTAAAAAAACAAAACAAATCCAAATTCATGGATAGAACTGATTGGTCAGGTAGTGGGGGGTAGTGGGAAAAATGGATGAAAGGGGTCAAAAGGTACAAACTTCCAATTAGAAAATAAATAATACCTGGGGATGCAATGTGTTACATGGCGATTATAGTTAATGACAATGTACTGTATATTTGAGAGTTGCAGAGAGAATAGATCTGAAAAATTCTCATCACAAGAAAATAGTTTGTAACTATGGATGGTGCCTGATGTTAACTACATTTATCATGGTGATCACTTCACAATCTTCAGATATTGAATCATGTTGCACACCTAATACTAATATAATGTGTCAATTATGTCTCAAAAATAAAACAGGGTTTATACCTTCCTCAAAGAATTGTTGTGATTATATATTGGCATAAATATGCAAAAAAAAAATTGTCGGCCAGAACTTAGTGTACAGAATAGCCCAGAAACATGAAATCATCTTAATTATTATTATAATTCAAATGTTATTAAAGTTCAACTGTCCTTCTTGAAATTGAAAGAACTCAAGAGTTCCTTCCTTCTTGGCTATCAGTTCATAATCACAAATTCTTTAGTTTATCTCTGTTCATAAATTTAGGCAGGAATACCTCGGAGGGTATGATCCAATAGGATCATCTATGTAGAGTACCCAGCAAAGTATCCAGTGTTTGATAAAACTCTATCTCTTGCCTTCTTCCATCACAAAGAATAGCTTATGGATATTTCTGTTAATAGACAAATCTAGGAATATTTTCCCCCAAATAAAGTGCCCAAAACAGATGCCTGAAACTTCTCCAAGATTTGGTGAAAATGTGAGACAAGTCAAACTAACAAATTATAGTGCCTGCTGACAAGCTGGATGTTGGAGATAAAGGGAAAGAAGACTTTAAGAGGCCTCTGGTTCTTGGGGCGCCTGGGTGGCCCAGTTAAGCGTCTGACTTTGGCTCTGGTCATGATCTCGTGGTTCATGGTCTCGTGGTTTGTGAGTAGAGCCCCGTGTGGGGCTCTGTGCTGACAGCTGGGAGCCTGGAGCCAGTTTGGGATTCTGTCTCCCTCTCTCTCTCTGCCCCTCCCCCGCTTGTGCTCTGTCTCTGTCTCTGTCTCTCTCTCAAAAATAAATATTTAAAAAAAGAGTCCTCTGGTTCTTTTTTTTTTTCAAACCAGAAAAGAAATAACTGATCACAAAAATAAAAATTTTGCAAAAATGGTAACTCTGTTGATGAAGAAGGTGAAGAATTCAGTTTGGATAAAGGATGTCAAGTGAGGAAAACAGATGATTTAAAATCTAATATCTTGTTATTCTAATAAGCATGTCGGATGAAGCTGCCTGCTAAGAAGCTACAGACTCCAAAATTCTGTAATGATTAACAAAGAGTGATCAATAGATGTCACCTAAAACAACAAATGCTGTGGCAGAAATTAGTATTATGAATTATATCTGCATTCAGAAGGGCAAGGACATGAAAAGAGCGAAAGTAGAGGGCCCACTAGGGGAAAAAAAAACCCAAGAAGAAGGTAGTAGAATAACAGAAAGCAAACTCATCTGCTTCATAATTTAGCCAGGAGACTTCCAGAGCAATTCATTATTAATGCATCTGAGCCTTGGTACCAAATGCAAAAATAGTGCTACTGTGGGATTTTCCCTATACTAACACTATTGGAAGCCATGTATTATAGATTGAATTGTGTCTGCCCAAAATTTACCTGTTTCGGTCTTAATCTCCAGTACCACATAAAATGACCTTATTTAAAAATAGGGTTGCTGCAGAAGTAATTAGTCAAGATGATGTCATACTGGAGTGGAGTGGTCCCTAATCCAATATGACTGGTGTCTTTATAAAAAGGGGAAATTTGGACACTGACACACACGTATGGAAAATGTCATGTGGACATAAAGGTAGAGATCAAGGTGATACTTCTACAAGCCAAGAATTGTTAGATTTCTAGCAAATCTCTAGAAGCTAGGGTACAGGCTTGGAATAGATTCTCCCTCATAGCCCTCAAAAGGAACCAGTCTTACTGACCTTGGTCTCAGATGTCTAGCCTCTAGGATTATGAGACAATAAATTTCTGTTGTTTATGCCAGACGGTTTGTGTTGTATTGTCACAACAGCCCAGGCAACCTAATGCAGATTTAGTTTTATCTGGCAATATTCCAGTGCTGACCAGTATTACTACTTGCTACAGAGAACTTTGTGTCTTTTCTGAAAAAGAATAAATTCTTTGATGTAACTGGAAGAATTCAAGGAGTACTTAAGAACATATACTTTTCTGTGTATAAGGGAGCCCTAACAAATCTGGGAAGCAACTGATGCATGCAAGAATTGCCAAACCCAGTGAGCATGGCTTAAAAGAACAGGAGGGACCCAAAAATGTCACACTGGCTAATTTCATACAAGTAAGTAGAAAATACTGTCAGCTTGTTGTACATCATAATAAAATATAATACATTGAATTAATTTTGCAAAAAAAAAAAAAAAAACCACAATTAGGGAGGATTTGACTGTTCTATCCTAGGGCCTAAATATTCTGCAACTGATAGAATATCAGAACAGTAAGCACACAGCACCTCATCTTATAAATGGGAATGTGGGAACAAGGAAGAGGAGTGTCCTGTGCAGCCATGAAGCTGGTCCAGGCCAGAGGCCTTTTGTCACAGAGACTGAGAAGAAGCTGAAGTCCTTGAATTGAATTAGAATCTCTGTCCCTAGACGTTGCTTGGTGTCAAAAGCTTGCATATTGAATGCGTGGTCTCTGAAGTTAATCACACAAAAATGCTTATGAAACTATTTCCACAGCAACTTTGATCCAGCCTCATAAGCCACTGAATCATTATGACTCTAGAATCCAGCTCGTTGTGCTTTTTTCTTTTTTTTTCTTTCTTTCTTTTTTTTTTTTTTTTTTCAGTTCCTGACCTGATTCTGGGAATACTAAACTTGAACAAAGAAAGCTTCTAGAGCTGATGAAAAAAGCTTCGCAGACATGGCATTTGGAAAAGAACAAAATCTGGGAAGTTGTCTCATTATTAATCACATTAGCACCCTTCCTGTTTTCTTTTCGTTCCTTGAAGATTAAGAATTATGGGGTGGAAAAAAAAAGCCCTATGAAGTGGAATATAGCCTAAAGAGAGTCAAATCCCCTTGATTTGCAAAACTAAGAAGGGGAAACCTGGGGTGATTGTGCCTTGCTTATAATTATACTGTATTATAGAAGAACTGGGCTAGGCCAAGTTTAGCTCTCTCTAAATAACACTACACTACCACCCCAGGGAAGACTCTCTTTTATGTATATTTTTTGTTCTATGTAAAGTGAAGCAAGCTTCCTTGCCTTGCTACTGATCAGTTTAGAAATGGATACCTTTTAGACGTGAAGGATAAATGGTAAACAACGTACAGTCATTCCACAAGCTTGGCCAACTCCTGACCCCTTTATGCATTTTGTTATCATAGCCTTAGTTTATGGAGCAAATAGATTCTCTTCCAGTCACTTCCATTCAAGGGTATTATGTTTTTGCATAAAAGCTTAGACATACTGATAGCCACCATGAAAATGTACAAATGAATATAGTCGATAAACCTGTGCCAAACACACACTTGGCCTTATTCTGTGACTCAGTGTTTTTTCAAAGTACTCTAAGAGCAAGTTAATTCTTTGGGGACCAGCCAGAGCATATTTTTAAACCCTCTGTGCCAAGATCCCTGCAGTTCAGCTACTAACTGACAATGGTTGGCAGTCCTGAATTTGTTGAATCCAAGTGTACAAGGTCCCCACTTTCAACATAATGGCTGGCTCATTCCTATGGTGCAGAGCTAGCAAGCATTCCACTGAAATTAATAGGTTATACTCCTCTCATTGTGGAGGGGGACAAGCAAAACCAACAGCCAGAGTCTATGAACTCTTCAACTGCTCCTAATTGATTTTTCCGGTGACTCCAGTCTAGATTACTCAATGTGTAGATCATAAGTTTTGAGTCATAAAGAGCCCTTCTAGAGTTTTATTAACTTCTTTTATTCTAATTGCTCCTCTGTCACAAGTCTACATTTCAATTCTATTGTAGGGGATTAATTGATAGCCTCACCAAGTATAGACATCAAAAGGAGAAAAGGAAACCATATCCAGGATGGCTGATTAGGCTAGAATATAATCAGGTTACCAGTTCTATCATTTGTAAAATCTGTTTACATGAAACAGATAGGAACATCTGGGTGGCTCATTCCATTAAGCTTCCCACTCTTGATTTCAGTGCAGGTCATGATTTTGCGGTCGGTCATGAGATCAAATCCGCATCAGGCTCTGTGCTCTGTGCTTAGGATTTTCTCTTTCCCTCTTTCTCTGCCCCTCCTTCACTGTGCCCCCTCCTCAAAATAAATAAATACACTTTTAAAAATAAAGAAATAAATGAAACATAAATTTTCAGTAATAACAAATTTTTCTTAGCATCTTCTTTCCTCCCATATGCCAATCAAGGAAAATATTAATTTTGGTTAGAACATTGCATTTGCAGCTCTTCCAGTTTGGACCTATTTATGCCTCATTTTTAGATTTCTCTACTTTCAGATGCCTGACAATTCTCAGAAAGAAAAAAAAAAACTTTTCACTCCATAAGTAGGGATTAAAGACTTCAAATACATGTGAACATAAGAGGCTACTCAATAAATATTAAATGAATGCATGATGCCTCTAAGGGAAATACTTTCCACATAAATGACTCACACAGCTTAACTCATTTGCTAGAACTGTTTGGTGTTACTGAATTTGAGCTCAAATATAACCATCTGAATATTTATCCCTAAAAATCTGAAAACATATATTGTCACCTTTTTTATTTTGTTTTTAGGGATGGTGAGTGGCCCCTTACACATGTTGGAACAGGATATAACAGTGTGGCATCCTCCACACAGGCAAGCATCCAGTTATAGTGGAAACAGAACACATGGAAATACAGTTCAGAAATTCACCTGACAACTAGCAGAAGAGAAGTAGAGCCACAGCTTCTAGAAAGAATACTTTCTATTTCCAATATTAACAACATTTGAGCTGAATTACTGTCTACCACATTTAAATAATACATTTCCTCGTCTAATGAGTTTGACTAGAGGAGCAAGAGTAAACCCAGAAGAAAGGATATATTTGAAAATTATTCTGGCCTCTATTTCTTATAAAAAATAATCCCTTTCCCTTCAAACACCTTATATAACAATACTCAAGAATGTTCATGGAATTTCCTTTTTGTTTGATCTTGCTACACACAATCTATTTTAACAGACTCCGTCATGCCTAAAATTCTAGAAGGCAGACCCTGTCTAGAACGAAGAGTTTAAATCTCAGCAGGATACTCTTTCCTGAGAGAAAAAATATTCCTTGTCATTTTTGTCTCAGGTTGTGGAAAAATAGCCAGGAATTTTCAGAGGTAGACTCCTTTGGTCAGCTTGCTAAATTTCTGGAATCAAAATATGCCTTCATTGGACTAGGTTGAGAAAGTGATATTTATTCACTTCTCACATTTGGGGGTTTGGGTACCCCCAAATAGGAAATGTGAATGTCTAAGAGGTGTGGGAACGTCTGCCACAATTTCCTTTCCAGAGTGTTTCTCTCCCTGGGCTGGTGCATCTGGAATTCCTCAGCTTCCTTACGAAAATGTTGATGTTTATTCAGACTTTCTGAATCTTGACAGTGATGATCAAATGCCTGTGGCCACCTACGCCCCCGGATGAGAGGCTGGCTGTCTTTAGGACCACTTACTCTACTGTCCGTTACACATCACCAGACATTTAAAAACACACCGGCCAAAGTCAAGTCCAGATAGACAATGTGTAAATGTTTAGTCTGAGGTATTTTTTTATCTGTGTCTCTTCCTTTTGACAACTTAAACTTGCCCTCCTGGTTTTGTTGATCCAGCCCCATCCTGACTAAAATGGAGCACAGCCTAATTTCTTATCTTGACTCTACACAGAGTATCACTCCTTTCTGACATGAATGTGAAGAAAATTTGTGAGAAACCTAGGAAAGCTGAAATTGATAGAATGTACCTTTTAGTAAGATACGCAATCCATTCAAATTACACTGCCTCAGACATGATTAGGATTAAATATGCATCACATTTGCACATTTTATTGTAATATCCCAGTATAAATTCCAGGCGTCTTCCCATGATCTCTGAACAACATGGGATCTGTGTAATAGATGATAAATGGAGAAAGAAATACCTGCAATTTGTCTGAAAATTTCCGTGGCTTATCTCACCATACCTGGATGAGTTTTTCCTTAAGCTATAGTTGATTTATTCCATAATTAGATAAGGTTAATGTCTAAAATATAGCCAGCATTTGTTTTTTTTTAGCTCTGCTTTTACAACTACATGAGAATTGGAAAATATAAAAATGTAGGCATTTTGACGTAGTGGTTCATTACGACCTTCTGTGAGCATCAGACCAGCCAGATAGATTAGTTTAGCTTTTCAAGACAAGGGAAAGGACAATCCCAAAAACGGAAACTCTCCCATAGAGATGATTTTGTAATTCAGGGACTATCTGGGGAGCCAAAGATTTAAATGAAGCACTTGAACTTACTCAAACTTTTGGCATTCCATAATTCCAGTCTAACTGTATAGATGTCTTAGAGTTAAAAGATGAGGCATAAAATCTGTTTGCTGAAAGACAGACATTTCTAACTTACTCATATCAGCACATCAAGGAAGAAAATGACTGGAACCTCTTAGAATTGCTTACATTGGCCTACGGCCAAAACAAAACAATCATTTTTAAGGGGTAAACCTTTGAGGATCTAAGCAGACTGATTTTCAGATAGAATTCATGTATAGGCTCAGCATCTGGAAAACTTCTAATAATCTTCAAAATCTTGGTGTAATTTTGAACGGTGGACTAACCACAGCTATTGACGTGCTTGGACTGCACTTCCACAAAGGATGTTTTGGGTGAAGCAAGGCTAGCATCGAGGGGATGTTAGTGCTTTTCCCAGCTAGCAGGTGTTTGAACTAACAGAATCAAGAAGGTAGCAATCAGTAGAACATTGAAACAGGAAGTCAGTGTAGCTCTGCTATTCTCATTGGTGTGCTTGGTGAAATGCACAGTCCCTGGAAACATACATTTCTTCCTGTGTTTCATTTCCCACTATGTACTTGGTAAAAAAATTTTGATATGTGAATATATGTGTTTACAAGGTTTTAATTCATTCTCAAAACAATGCCAGTATGACTTATTCAACTAATTTGAGAAGGAAAAAAAAATCAGTTGAGTTTTTTTTCTATTTATGTTTCTATATTTCTTTACATATATAAATTATATATGTGTTATATATCAAGTTATATATGTATATGTAAATCTGAAGGATAGATTTTTAAAGAATTTGTTCACATTACTGTGGACATTGGCAAGTTTGAAATCTTCAGGGCAGGCTTGTCTGAAGTCTGCATAACAAGAGATGATGTTCCAATCTTGAATCCAAGGGCAGTCTTGGAAGCAGAATTTCTTCATCTTCCAGGGACCTCAGTCTTTTCTCTTAATGCCTTCAAGTGATTGCATGAGGCCCACCCATGTTATGGAAGATAACATACTCGAGTCCACTTACAGATTTAAATGTTAATCACATCTAAAATATACCTTCACAACATCTAACTGGTGTTTGACCTAATAATTGAGTACCATGGCCTAGGCAAATTTACACACAAAATTAACCATCATTCTATCCTACATATATTCTAATTAAAAAATCCTCAGAGGAAGTGTGTGACAAGTATACTTACAAATATATTAAGAAGGAGATGTAGGTTTGTCGTAACTTGTTTCAATTTCATTCTTCTAGTTGTCATTTAGCCCCTAATCTAGACTTTGCCTAGGAAAGATACTGTTTGGAAATTATCATACTGAAGCCTATAGATGTGCCAAAACAGGGCAAAGCTAACTGAAACCTAAATCAACACCATAAATAAATTTTGTAATAATACAGGTAGGAAATAAAGATTTCAAATTTTCGTTAAAACTAAGCGCAGTGTGGATATGAGGTTGGTAGTACAAACCCAATTATAGGTTTGGGAGTTTGATTACATCTTTCTGAAAAGATCAGACATCAACTTAGGGAAATCTCTGGAGACAGTAATTGTTTCCAGAGTAAAGGCTGACATTTTCTGATAGGCAGGATCTTCCAGTTTAACTCTGAAACTTCATGATAGGCAAATACTACAACCAGATGGCAATTTGGCAATCCATTTACAGAAAATCTCCTAGGAGTCACATAGCCTCTAGGAGATTTCTAACCAGAAAGAAATTCATATTATGTGGTTGTTCACACACACAGATTCTAAAAGATGATATCAATGCAAAACTTTCTTTGCTCTTACCCAATGTCTTACCCTTAATTCATGTATTACCCACCCGAGATGATCAACTAGCGGTTTAGCGAGGCTGTGATTTTCCTTTGTGATTTCCACTTTTTAAGGCTCATTGTCTTATCATTTCTCCCCACCCCCCCCCATCCCAGGATCCTGGCTTTACCTCATCAAGGAGCATCTATAAGATGGGCCTGCCCTTGCTAATAATTTACATTTCCTATACACACCATTATGCCAAAAAAAAAAATATGTCTGTTTCCTTACCTTTTAATTAAATATTTCTATTCTCACCCCAATTAGAAAACAAAAGACAAAACTCTGCCCTTTCTTATGAGCTGTAAATTCTGTCTTCTAGGGTTCTACAGATGTACGACATAAAAAGACAAATTATCGGCTTTTAAATTTTAATTTTTTAATTTAGCTTTTAAATTTTAATTATTATAAACCTGTAGCAAGACCAATAGTTTTTCAATGTCTGAAACAAGATTTTGTTGTTGTTGTTGCTGTGTTATTTTCCTACCTCAAATGTGAAGGGAAAAAACAAAACAGAGTGAGTGCGTTCATTTTAGCAATCAGAAAGCCTTTTTCCCTTGACTGTTTAGCAATAAGCCACTGGAACACCCAAAAACCACCGAGTTTAAAAAAAAGAAGAGAAAAAGAAAAAGAAAAGTAGATTCTTTGGGCTCTTGCTTTATAGAAATGTTTAATTTTTTTCTTTTTTTTCCAATATTTTTTAACGTTTATTCATTTTTAGACAGATGGAGCATGAGTGGGGGAGGGGCAGAGAGAGAGGGAGACAGAATCGAAGCAGGCTCCAGGCTCTGAGCTGTCAGCACAGAGCCCGATATGGGGCTTGAAACTCATGAACCGCGAGATCACGACCTGAGCCTAAGTGGGCCGCTTAACCAACCAAGCCACCCAGGTGCCCCAAAATGTTAAATTTTTTTTACCGATATTTTTTGGTATGTTGAGATCAGTCTTTGAGGACTAAGAGTCTTTGGTCTGGAAAAGTAATGAAATAAAAAATACTTGAGTTGTATTCTACTCCCGGTTTTGTAAAGCTCACCTCATTAAGAGAAAGTAAGGATTTCAAGAAAGCACAAAGCCAAAGGGATAAAAATGTAAAATTTCTTTAGAATTAGGACACACCTGTTTCTACTCTTTTATTTTTACTTTGCCAAAACCTTTGCCTTCCTACTGCTACCCTTGTGATGTCTAATATGATACTGGCTTTTCGGAGGAGGAACATCCTGCTGCCTTGATCCTCTCATGCTGTGGCCTCAAACTCTTTAGATCATGTACCCCATCAATAAAATTGTTGACCATATACCCACAATGTGTTTTTATTTATTTGTGAATGACACAACTGTACCATTTTTATAATTTTCTGTACATTATAAACTACATACAAATAATGCAGAGTGAGAAAAAAAATATTTACAAGTTCTAAAATTTCTTCCTGTACCTTAAGCATTTTTTATACAGCATCCCATACCTTCTAGTTTGCAGACCATTATTTTAGCAGAGACTCCCCTTTGACTGGTCCTTTGCTTCTACCGAATTTCCCTTTTTTATTTATCTTTATTTTTTGGGAGAACGCAAGCAGGGCGGGGACAGAGAGAGGGGGACAGAAAATCTGAAGCGGACTCTGCTGACAGGCTGACAGCAGTGAGCCCGATGTGGGGCTTTAATTCCTGAACCAGGAGATCATGACCTGAGCCAAAGTCAGGCACTCAACCAACTGAGCTACCCAGGTGCCCCTCCCTTAATTTTTATTTTAAAAAATCTGTACCTCCCTTTTCCCCTGAAAGAACAGGTTGCCTCTATTTCTCCCACCTACTACAAAAATCTGTCACCATCAATACTTTGAATATACCCTCAGCAAAGCCAATCCCTATTTCTTCAAACAATGGATGTATATATTTCAGACTGCATCCTTAACCTTGCTGGCCCTGCACTATTAACCACAATCTCCTCCTAATGGTTTCCTCCCTTAATTTCTGCGTCCATCTGGCATCTACAACTGTCAGGAATGCAAACCACTCAAGGTAGCCTAAGAAACAGAATGCACAAGCAGATACCCCTCTGGACCTACTGGAACCAGAAAGTGACAACCTGCAACCTAAGTTTCTTGATGATAGACATAAAACAGGTGTGAGGAAATATCTCATTATAGTTTTAGTTTTCATCTCCCTGGGGCACCTGGGTGGCTCAGTCGGTTGAACCTCAGACTTTAGCCCAGGTCATGATCTCATGGTTTGTAGGTTCAAGCCCCATGTAGGGCTCTGTGCTGACAGCTCAGAGCCTGAAGCCTGCTTCAGATTCTGTGTCTCCCTCTCTCTCTCTTTGCCCCTCCCTAGTTTGTGCCCTCTCTCTCTCGCTCTCTCTCCGTCTCTCAAAACTAAATAAATAAAATTTAAAAATTCATTTTCATCTCCCTAATTATTAGTGTTGCTGAACATATTTTCATGTACCTGTTTGCCATTTGTATGTCTACTTTGGAAAAATGTCTAGTTCCTCTGCCCACTTTTTAACTGGATTATTTTTTTGTTACCCAGTTGTATGAGTTTTTATATATTTTGGATATGAACCCCTTTTAGGATATACAGCTTGCAACTATTTTCTCCCTTTCCATGGGTTGCCTTTTGTTGATATGGTTTAGGGGAGTGGGGGGAGCTGTGAAAATGCATTTAAGTTGATGTAGTCCTACTTTATTTTTGCTTTTGTCGTTGTGTTTTGGTGTTGTACCCAAAAATTTTTTGCCAAGGCCAATTTTAAGGAGCTTTGTCCCTGTATTTTCTTCTAGGAGTTTTACGGTTTCAGTCTTATATTTAAGCCTTTAATCCATTTTGGTGAGTGGTGTAAGATAGGGGTCCAAATTCATTTTTCTACATGTGGTTATTCAGTATTCCCACCATCATTTGTTGAAGAGACTATCCTTTCCCCATTGGGTCCCTTGTTGGAATTCTGATTGACCATATTTGGGGGGGGGGCTAATTCTGGACACTTTATTTTGTCCCATTGGTCTATGTGTCTATTTTTATGTCAGTACCATATTATTTTAATTACTATAGCTTTGTAGTATAGTTTGAAATCAGGAAGTGTGATGCCTCTGGCTTTGTTCCTATTTCTCAGAATTGCTTTGGCTATATAGAGTTTTTTGTGGTTCCATACAAACTTCAGGATTGTTGGGTTGTTTTTTGTTTTTTTTTTCCTCTTTCTGTGGAAAAAAAAAAGCCATGGAATTTTGCTGAGATTGCCTAGAATCTATAGATGGCTTTGGGCAGTACAGACATTTTAACAATATTAACTCTCCTGAACCAAGAACATGGGATATCTTTCCTTTTTGTATGTGTGTTTTATTTCTTTCAACAGAGTCTTATAGTTTTCAGTGTAGAGCTCTTTCACTTCCTTGGTTAAATTTATTCTTAGGTATTTTATTGTTTTGCTACTATTGTGAATGAGATAATTTCCTTTATTTCTTTTTCAGTTATTTCATTATAGAAGCATAGAAATGCTCCTGGTTTATGTATATTGATTTTATGTCCTGCAACCTTACTGAATTCATTTTTTTGGTTATGTCTTGGGGACTTTTTATATATAAGATTATATCATCTGCAAATAACAATTTTACTTCTTCCTTTCCAATTTGGGTGCCTTTCATGTTTTTCTTGCCTAATTGCTGTAGCTAGGACTTCCAGCACTATATTGAATAAGAGTGGTGAGAGTGGGTGCCATTGTTTTGAACTTGATCTTTGAGGACAAGCTTTCAGTTTTTCTCCATTGAGTATGATGTTAGCTGTGCGTTTGTCATATATGGCCTATATTATCTTGAGATATGTTTCTTCACACAATCTGTTGAGGGCTTTTATCATGAAAGGATGTTGTATTTTGTCAAATATTTTTGCTGCATCTATTGAGTTATACGGTTTGCATCATTTATTCTATTAATGTGGTTTATCACATTCATCAATTCTTGTGGATTGAATCATCCTTGTATCCCAGGGATAAATCCTACTTGGTCATAGTTTATTGTGCTTTTAATGTGTTCTTCAGTGCGGTTTGCTAATATTTTGTTGACAATTTTTTAATCTATGTTCATCAGGAATATTGATCTATAGTTTTCTTTTCCTATAGTGTCCTTATCTGGCATTCTTATCAGGATAGTGCTGGAAATGTTTCCTCTTCCTCAATTCTTTAGAATAATTTGAAAAGTACAAAATAGTTTGTACTTCTTTGAATAGTTGGCAGACTTTTCCAGTGAAACTGTCTGGTTCTGGGGTTTTCTGTATTGGGAGGTTTTGATTACTGACTTGATTTCTCTACTTGTTATTAATCTATTAAGTATTTCTTCCTGATATAGTATTGATAGACTGTATATTCCTAGAAATTGATCATTTCTTGTAGGTTATATAATTTGTTGGAATGTAATTGTTCATAATAATCTGTTATAATCCTATGTATTTCTGTGGTATCAGTCTCCTCTTTCATTTCTGATTTTATTTTATTTGAATCTTCTCTCTTCTTAGTCTAAAAGAGTTTGTCAATTTTGTTCATCTCTTCAAACAAACAGCTCTTAATTTCATTAATCTTTTCTATTACTTTTCCAGTCTCTATTTCATTCATTTCTGCCCTGATCTTTACTATTTCCTTTCTTCTGCTAACTTTGGTAAATGAAATCTGATAAGTATAGTATAATCAATCTTTCTGAAGTAATAGGTCCAAGATAGATTTTAATATTTGAATATCTACTTGAGATTCTCCTGGCTGGGGGAAAAAGAAAAAAATATCCTCTCAAAACCCCTCTAGAGATAGAGTAAAATATTGTGCCACTCAACGCATTATCATCAAATGATAATAGCATTTAAAACATCTTGTATTTAAGCATTTTTATTGTCTATGTTCTTGCCTATAGTACCATAATGACAACTTATTTTAAAAATGTAGTGCAGCCCAAGTGACCATCCCATTCAGCCAGGATACAAACTCTCTCTCCAAAAGCCAAAACTGTCAAGATTGACCATGAAGATGTTTGAGGCAGGAACTGCTAAGTACCAACCTAATATATATTTCCCCCATCTCCTCACAAACAGAACCCTGATTTTATTCTAGGCAGCCATGTGCCCAGCTTAAAAATTACATTTTCCAGCCTCCCTTGAAGCCAGGGATGTCAGAGGTACTTAAGTGGATGCTTAGGAAATCTTAAAGGAGCACTGACTTAGCTAGGAGAGAAAATGTCTTGCCTTTTTTCCTTTTCCCCCTTTTCCCCTCCCCACATTACCTGGAACTTGCATGTAATCACCAACTTGCTGTTCCAGCAGCCGTCTTACACCAGAAGGAGATCCAAAAGCTTAGTGTCTTAGTTAATTAGCTAGGGCTGCAATAACAAAATACCAGAACTATAGTGGGTAGTTTAGACAACAGACATTTATTTTCTCATAGTTCTGTAGGCTGGAAAAGTCCAAAATCAGGGTGCCACCATGTTCAGTTTCTGTTGAGATGTCTCCTGCAGGCTTGTAGGCAGTGGTTATCTTGCTGCGTTCTCACATGACCTCTCCTTTGTGTGCATGGAGCCCAAGAGAGAGAGAGGAGTGCTCTGGTATTTTTTCTTATAAAGATACTAATCTTATTGTATGAGGGCCCTAGTTTTGTGACCTTATAGGCCCTATCTCTAAATATAGACACATTGATGTTTAGGGCTTTAACATTAATTTGAAGTGCAGGGGGACACAACTGAATCCATAGCAGATGGATAGCAGAATCTTAGTAGAATCTTGTGACACCGATGCCAGCATGAAGCCACCATATAGCCCTGGACTGCCTGTCTCTGAATTTTCTTTATATGAGAAAAAAAATCCACTATCTCATATGGGTCATATATTTTGAATTTTCTATTATACTGAATCAAACCTAATCCTAAATGATGTATATTCACTTATTCATTCAACAAAAAGAAATGTGAGGATGTACTCAGGCATTATGCTGAGAACTGGCAATAACAAGACAAATCAGAGAGATTCCCTGCCTCTGATGAGCTCACATATTTATGAAGGAGACAAACATAAATATGCAATTCAAATTTGTCGTTTATAAAGAAAGGTCAAAAAGGGAATGTGAACAAACTATTCAAAGAAAGCTTACTTTGGAAGTTTGGGCAAAACTACCCAGAATAAACCTGTTATTTTTTTTTTTTTTAATTTTTTTTTTTCCAACGTTTATTTACTTTTTGGGACAGAGAGAGACAGAGCATGAACGGGCGAGGGGCAGAGAGAGAGGGAGACACAGAATCGGAAACAGGCTCCAGGCTCTGAGCCATCAGCCCAGAGCCCGACGCGGGGCTCGAACTCACGGACGGTGAGATCGTGACCTGGTTGAAGTCGGACGCTTAACTGACTGCGCCACCCAGGCGCCCCCAGAATAAACCTGTTCTTGATGGAATGTGCGGAATTTCAGCAGTTTAAAGATAGAGTAGAAGACAGTAAGAGCCAAAGAAGGGAGGCCTGAGAGAACATGGAATGGACTTTGGGCAGTGGGCAGTTTTCTGTGATTAGAAAAAGAGGGGATGGGGAAAAGAAGCTTGAAAAGAAAATAGGGACTAGTGCCTAACACACAATACTAAGATATTTTGGGACTAACCTTGTGATTGTGGAACACACTGAAGGTTTTTAAAACAGTGATGCTATTGCATTTCTATTTTAGGGAAGTTATTGTAGAGGTGGAGTGGAGGAAGGGGAACTGGGTAGAGGACCATTATAATAATACTAATAAGAGATGAAGAGTATATGAACAAGACTAAAGGACAACATGTTAACTCCTGTCCAGTTTAGTTTCAGTCCAGCTCGGCAAATGAGCTGCTAACCATCTGCAGATTAGCCTGCATGGACTAACAAACTCTAGCATAGCAGTATGGCAGAACTTCTCACCCCATTAAATAGTATTTTCTAAAAAAAATGGTCTTGACTACTGTCATTAGGCATATATGGAAGAAATCTGTTGATGTTATTAGGTGACAGGCCCTCTGAACATCTGTGTGTCGAGGGCAGCCCTCGTACTTGCTGCCTACTTTCCTTGAGGTCTTGAGTTTTCTCCGTACGGACATATCCCTACCTAGACCAGAGGCCCCTAGAAGTTCTGCTCTGCACCCTGCCCTGCTAACTTGAATCTGCTCTCCTACCTCCTATCTTCTCATCACCCTCTCTTATTTTCAAATGGATCTTCTTGGACATAATACCATTCAAAATTATGTCATCGCCATGCCAGTGTCAAAACTTCTGAAGCTATGTATGAATTATCCTGTGTCCCTAGAACAGAGTTCTAGTTAGATATTGATACCTCACTGATTCTGAACTGTAAAAGGCTTACTGTTAGAGATGGTACCTCTCTGGGAGTGCTGTTTTTACTCCTATTTCCCCCCCCTCAATGTAATCTCCCTTTCTTGCCTATATGCACTTTTCTAGCATTAGATGGAGGCATACATTAGTCTCTTCCTGAGAAATGAAGCTGATTAATGGGGCATATCAGAGGCAGAATGAAGACGAGTTGCTGTCCAGGCACTTAGAAAGTCAAATTGCAGTAAAAGCACAAGAAGATTAGCTTTTCCTTGACACCAACAATGAGAGCATATTTTATGATATTGCTCTGAAAATCACAAAGGATGGGATGCAAATACAATGTATGTATAGTTCTTTGCCTTTCTTTATTCATTAAATAAGCAGGGTTTTTTTTCTAAAATTTAAAATGTGTTAGTCACTTTTAGATTATAGATTTATTTTATCCAAACATCTCTATAATGTATAGAGATTTAAACATCTCTATAATGTATAAATCCACACATCATTTTTACACACAAGCACACCACATATGATTTTATTCAAAGTCAGACCATATAAAAAATAAAAGTGGGAGACTCCAAAGAAAATGTGATTTCTTTCCAAGAAGTATTGACTTTTTTCTGGAAATCTCTTGTTGTTTAAATTGTCTACACACCAAGCTGGATTCTTAGCTGGAACGCTCAAAATCAGGGACATGTTTCTATACATATTTTTAAAGTTCATTCACATTTTGTTTGAAAGTTGCAATAAATCACCTTAATTTGAATCACTCCATAAGCTTATGTGCCTTTCTAAACTTTCTCCTTGACTAGAAACCGTAAAGATATACTTTTGCTTTAATCATTTTTTTCTGTTTCAATGCCGTTTCAAAAGTTCAGTGTGTGCTTATTTACATTGTTGATTTATTTATTCATTTACCCATGGTGCAAACATGTTGGACATCTACTATGTGACAGATCCTACATTGGGACATGTGAAGATACAAAGATTTTAAGATTAATATGAAGAATTATTAATAAATATTAATTATTTATAATAATTATTAATAAATATTAATAATTCTCTATGCCCAAAGAGCATATATGTACATGTGTGGAGGTATATGTGTATGTGTATGTATACATGTGTGTGTATACGTATACACATATACGTATACACATACACATATATACATATACATATACATATACATATACATATACATATACATAATGTGTTACATACACTGGCAGTAAATATAAGATCTTTGAATTAGAGAAGAGACTACTGTGAAAGAACATCTTAGCTCTAGTTCCCTACAGGGTGCCAGGATGGCATATTCCCCTGGGTATGCAGTGGGATTTGCATCAGAGGGGTAAAACCCCAAAATTATGACTCAGAGTTTATATAGGACAGCTGGCACATCTACACCTCTCTCCTGCTCTCCAGAGAGAACTTCGCTCTGGAATGTAACAAATTTTTCTCTGAGGAATAGAGGGAAGGCTTTACCCTGGAATGTGAGCAAATGACTCTGGAGAAATGAGTCTCTAAATCTCTCTGGAGCATTGCATGATCTCTACTCTTCAGCAGGTTCATCATATAATCACAAATCCCAAACTATGCAAAAATATGAAAATATTAATGGAGAATTATCTCCCAAGAAAAATGTACAGATATTTTCTGTACATAATTTGGAATAATAAATCAGCATCCTTACTTTTTTTATGGAGCTTGTATTTCATGAATTTCTACAAATCCTAGAAGCTAAGCTAAATGTAGTCATATTATCTACTCAGTGGTGACAGAGCAGCATCTACAGCAAGATTCTGGACTCAAGTCATTAGAACAACCTGCCATATGTCTTCCATATGGTTAAACATTTTAGATTTAGTGGGACACAAAAGTACAATGGTTTTCTTTCATGCTAATGCTGCTTTCACTATGCCGGGAAGAATCTCCATTTCTTGTCTCTTTGTGAAATGTCACTTGCCATAGTACTTTCAGTCTTCCAGTTATTTTGAGTTAAAAAGTCCATTCAAATTTAATCATTTAACCTCATACCCTCCCTACCCCTGGACCAAGTTTAGCTTTGACCTGAAGAATACAGAATGAGCAAGAGGCACAGAGTGCTCCTTATAATCTCATCTTGTCCCCTTTTCTCTTTTGGAATGTTGGAAAGAGAAGTGAAAGAGCAAATATTTATGACCTGTCTCTTGCTATAGTAGTCTTCCCTGTGAGACTATCTTGATTTAATGGGTCCCTAATGGCCACATAAGTAGGTTCTTTAAAGGACCCTTGTGGGGACTTCTAATTGCACAATTTCTGCATGGGAGATGTGT
Organism: Puma concolor; assembly: GCF_028749965.1. Taxonomy (NCBI): domain Eukaryota; kingdom Metazoa; phylum Chordata; class Mammalia; order Carnivora; family Felidae; genus Puma; species Puma concolor. Next base: position 113,123,288 of record NC_141675.1, read on the forward strand.
TCAGCTTGATGATTTAAATCTATCAGTTTCTTTTCATAGTGATCTTGCCTCTAGGCTGCCTTGCTGGAAGACCTTTGATCCATGGGTGTTACATCCATTTTGACATGACAAAAGGTGGAAGTGAGTTGCACCCCTGCTTCACTGTTGTCCCCTCCCTCAGTCCTTTCCTTATCTCTCCAATCTGTGTCTCTTGGCTTCCTTTTCCTCTACTCCATTCAAGACTGAAGGCTTTCAGCAAATCTTCTGCCTTGGAGTACACCTCACCAGATAATAAAGTGTCAGACTCCAATTATGACTTATTCTTCTAGTCTCTAGAAGTAAGTCTTTTGGATCCCTTGATTTGGGGACTAAAAAAAAGCACCGTTGTATTTCCTCCATGAAGCAGAAGGAAAAACTCCAGCTCTCTTATCCTAGGCTCCAATCATTCTCAAATTTCTCTTAGTCTGCTCATACAAACTAATGGGCAGGGTACACTAATGTTTGGAGTAAAAGAGACAATCTGGTCACCTTATAATAGGACCTGAAGAGGTCTGGCCTTAATGGAACTCATTAAATAACATTACTAGGCATTCTAACTTGTTTTCTAACATTAGGCAATCTAACTTGTTTTCTTCTTGTTCACCTAATTATTCTATATTTGGGAATCTCTAGTCCTATACTTTGCTTCTGATGCATATAAATGCTCTTTTTACTTAGGTCACTGTGTATTCTGCCTTCTGCCATTCAGAAATTTCTCAAAACACATTACTCTTCCTGGATGAATTAGTTAACTTTCACTATCTAATTCTAAAGTGATTAGTACTAAAGAGTGTTCCAGCTGGAAAGGACCACCAGGAACTCAGTCCAATTCTCTCCATTAACTGGTAAGAATAGTTGATTTCAAAAGGTGAAGTGGTTTATCTAAGGTTATTGAGTTAATTAGTGGCATAGATGGAACCAGAATTATGGCCTCCTGACTTCTGAGAGAGGAGATTTCCTAATACATCATGATGTTTCTTGTACTCAAATCAACATGACCTAACAACTAAATTCACATGAACTGAAAACAGCCAGCTAATTACACTTATTAGATGATATATCCACTTAAAGGGGTATGAAAAATCATGACATACCACAAATGATCAAATAGTCACTTTCTATATTTTATAATCTGTCATACACCATGTGTTCCTGTGGATTCAGGCAAGTTAAACACTCATGCTGAATCATGCTTTAAAATTGGCACAATGTATTTGGAAGGCACTTGGAAAAGACATCATTTCACAAAAGTGTGTATTCAGAAGAGATAGTAAGTTTGGCTTAAGACCATATAAAACAAGTTTCCGGGCAAAGTGTGTCATTTTGCAGCTGTTTCCTGAATCTACAACAACCCCACTATAGTTAACCAGTTTAAGCTGGAAGCATCAGGATGTAACCTGGGAGTATGCCTCTTGATGACTCCTCTGGGGTGCTGGGGAATTTTAGTATAAGCAATTACTAAAATATCTGTAATATTAAGATATACTTAAGATCAGTAAATAAGAACTATAACCCAGAACCATCATTTCTACAAGCTTCAGTTTGAACTAACTCTGTCAAAACACTTATGAGAAATGCCCCACCCCCTTTTTATAGGAAAAGTGAGGTGTGCATATCTTTTTAGGAATGTCTTTGGAAATATTTATGGGAGAATAATCCTGACACCAGGGATAAGGAGTACAGCCCAAGAAAACTAATTTAGTTCCGTAAAGTAGACATTCCAAAGTCCAAATCAGGAAGACATAAAGCAGAGCAAGGGAGCTGTATATATAGACTGGGAGATTTATAGAGTGTTTATATATGTAGTGATATGGCTCCTCAGCCCAGCTTCCCTATTTGGGCTTATTCGTATAACTAATCTTTGTTGAGCTCCTAACTTCTGCCAGTAGTGGAAATATAAGAATATTATACAAGACATGGTCTCTACCATTTAGGAATTTATTACCTCTTTGGGAAATAAATGAGCATACCGAACACTACACTGCAGATGATATTAATAGTAATGCCTCCTGCATCTCTCTGTTCATTCCTCTTGTTCCTTGGGTAAGCTCATATCTTTCCTAGTAGAGGTTAAGTTTTCAAGGAATAGTGATTGCGTCTTATTGATCTTTGAGGCCCTTGTAGTGCCTGGAAAAAGGCAAACATTTCATAAAAAAAAAAGGGGGATAACTTTGTGAATGAAGCTTTGAAGTTAATGTAGAGCTTTTAAATTCATGTCACCATAACCCTACAAGATGGGCAGAGCCTATATAATTACTTCCATTTCACAGTCAATGAAAATGAGGTTCAGATAATTTAAGTTGGTTCCCAGTTTACCAAGTGGAAGAAGTGGGCCAAAGCCTATCTTCCAATTCCCTCTGTTCCTACAGGTACCTTCTTAGTATGTGATAAGAGATGTGTAAGTGTAATGGATGTATGGAAAAGGGAGAGATCTTTGTGAATAAACAACAAGACTTCATGAAAAAGATGGCATTGAGTTTAAAGTTTTACTTCAGGACTTCTCTATTATTAACCTTATTTCAGCTAACATTTTTATTTGCTATTTTATTTTTATTCTGCATCATATTGAAGAGCCATTTTAAGTTGAAAGTTCCTAGAGAAGAAGGTGGGGTATTTTGTAGTGAAGAATATTATCCTGAATATCTGTTGGTAATATATATTTGATTTTATGCTACTGGGTAATTCATCATCGTAAACTTTTAAGACTAGATGCATGTAATTAAAGAGCTGGAAGTAGACTGTAGAAATAACGTACTATAGTGGGCTCTGACAGTTTTGCTATCCAGTGGCCTTTTATGAGCACTCCCCAACCTCCAACAGTCCTTCAGATTTCTAAATATTTTGCCCATCTTATTTAGTTCAAAGCCAAAGAAGAAACGACACCAGTCTCAAGGAACTCACAAACTAATTAGAGATATAAATCTCAAATAAGTTGAAAAATAGACATATTCTCCTCTTCCTGCCCTTTTAATCTTCATTGCAATAAATGGTGCCACTGCTTACACAAATGCCCATGTCTCAAACCCAGATTTTATTTTTGAGTCCTCTTTCTCTGTTAACCCACACCCAATTCATTAGAAGTTTACCAGCATGACTCCAACACTTAATTCAGGTCTCGACTCAACTGTCATCTCCTCAGAAATACCTTATTTAATATAGCCACTCTCCCCAACCACTGTTACCTTCTAGCCTCTCAAACTGCTTTATTTATATTCCTGGCACTATCATTACCTGATTCATATTAGTTCAATCTTTATTTATTTGTTTATTATTTATTTCATACTAGACTATAAAAAATTCAAAAGGATAAGGACTTGGCATTATTCTCTGCTATATCATCATAACAGAGAATATATGAATTAATATATAAGCAAATGGATAAGGAAATGACTGAGTACATGAAGAAAATGATACAGTGAGGGTACAATGAAAAGGAATGACTAATTATACCTGAAAGATAAGCTGAAGATTGGTGACAATGAGCTGGGCTTTAAAAAATATTAGTAGAAGCGAACAAGACAGATTAGGTAGGGAGGAGCAATGTTGGCTAAAGAAATGGACAAAGAAGTAAATGTAGGCATGGATTTTCAGTGAATGATTAGAAGGTGTGGATAAAAAATAGCAGGTGGTAAGGCAGTTTGTTAGACTGAAGCCATATATTAAAAGGTCTTGTATGCTTGCTAAGGAGTTTGGACTTGCTCTATGGGTAGTACAGACAGATTTTAAAAATAGAAATACCTTGAGCAGCTCTGTGGTGGCCATGGGTTGGGTGGGCTTTACAAAGGAGAAGAAAGAGTCAAGGAGACAATATTGGACATTTTTACAATACTATCAACTGGAGTTGAGTACCTAGACCAAGAGTGTACCCATAGACATGGAGAGGGAAAGACATACATGAGCAATCTTTTAGAAGTAACATGAAAGAATTAGATGGCTTCTTTTGGAGAGAGATGAAGGAATTGAGTGAATCTATAATGCTTTGCTTAGGAAATGTGCAGAGGGTGATGGCTTAATGAAAGTAGAAAGCCAGAAGAAGGGGCACCTGGGTGGCCCAGTCGGTGAGTGACTCTTGATCTTAGCTAAGATCATGATCTCATGGTTCATGAAATGAAGCCCCGCATCTGGCTCTGTGCTGACAGTGTAGAACCTCCTTGGATTTTCTCTCTCCCTCTCTCTCTGCCCCTCCTCTGCTCATGCACGCTCTCTCTCTTTCTCTCAAAATAAATGAACTTGAAAGAAAGAAAGAAAGAGAGAGAGAGAGAGAGAGAGAGAGAGAGAGAGAAAGAAAGAAAGAAAGAAAGAAAGAAAGAAAGAAAGAAAGAAAGAAAGAAAGAAAGAAAAAAGAAAGATAGCCAGAAGAAAGCCAGAAGTCAGGGAAAACAAGGAGAGATATGAGTTCAGTTTGAAGCAACAGTAAAACCTGTGGTAGTTATTTGTCAGGTAGTTAGATATTTCATTTTGGAGTCATTCTGAAAAATTGAGCTAAGAGAGATTGACCTGAAAAATACAGCGTTTGAGCTCTTAACAGCATAGGTGGTAGTTGAATCCATCTAACAAACTTCATATATTAATAATTACTTTTGAACCTTTAGCATATAAAACAAAACTTCTAGTCAGAACTACCGATTAGGAACCAACACTAACACAACTGTTGATAATGTAAAACAAAGAAACCTGAATTTTTAGTTAGTCTTGGTGAATATATTGTTTCTGAAAATTTAAATACACTGTCAAAAACATACACTGCTTATTCTTCATGAATATCTGGGAGGGAAGGAGTCAAGTTATTATATATAATAAGTTAGGAACCAATTGCCTAGTTCAATTTTTTAGGAAAACAAACAAACAAAACCCTTAAACACTGGACGTATATCAGTTTAACATTACTTCTTACCTTGAAATTATGTATGCAGATTCCATGGCCATGAAAACTCCTTAGATCACTTTAGGACTTCCCCTCAGTTCATTTGATACAGCAGTAAAATATGGGCTGAGCAATATTTTGACTACAACCAAATTCTGGCACAGCTGCCATCCTATCCTTATCTAAATTCCGTATTCAGAGGATGAAAGAGATGTGCAGAGGGCAACAGGAAGCACCCTGAAGGAAAAGAACAAGATGGAAACAAATTATGCAAGTCTTGTCCATAAGGAGACAAAAGCAATATTAGGAAGTATTGCCCCTAGTTTCTAAAGAATATACTTAGATTGTCACTTTCTTGGAAGTAAATTGGAAGAATACCAGATCAAGTGTATGAAAATGAACCTACTTAAAAGCAGAAATTATTCACTTTAACTGAGGAGGAAATGCTAGTCTTGCTTAAAGATTTTTTTTTCCTCTCAAGTTGTTATTTATTCCAGTTATTTAACATATAGTGTAATATTAGTTTCAGGAGTAGAATTTAGGGATTTGTCACTTGCATACAACACCAGGTGCTCATCACAACAGGTGCCTTCCCTAATACCCATCACCATTCAGCACATCCCCCTGCCCACCACCTCTCCAGCAACCCTCAGTTTGTTCTCAATAGTTAAGAGTCTGACTTACTGTTTGTCTCTACCTCCCACACCATATTCATCTGTTTCATTTCTTAATTCCATATATGAGTGAAATCATATGGTATTTGTCTTTCTCCGACTTATTTCACTTGGCATAATGCATTCTAGCTCCATCCACATTGTTGCAAATGGAAAGATTTCATTCTTTTGATCGCTAAGGAACATTGCATTGTATATTATACCACAACTTATTGATCCATTCATCAGTGGATGGACATTTGGGCTCTTTCTATAATTTGGCTATTGTTGATAATGCTGCTTTAAGCATCAGGGTGTGTGTGTTCCTTTGAATCAGTATTTTTATGTTCTTTGGGTAAATACCTAGTAGTACAATTGCTGGACTGTAGGGTAGTTCTATTTTTAACTTTTTTAGGAAACCCCATACTGTTTCCAGAGTGGCTGCCCCAGTTTGCATTCCCCCCAACAGTGTAAGAGAGTTCCACTTTCTCCGCATCCTTACCAATACTTGTTATTTCCTGTGTTGTTAATTTTAGCCCATTCTGACAGGTATGAGGTGATATTTCAGTTTTGTTTTGATTTGTATTTCCCTGATGATGAGTGATGCTGAGCATATTTTCATTTGTCTGTTAGACAATGGATGTCTTCTTTGGAAAAGTGTCTTTTCATGTCTTCTGCCCATTTCTTTACTGGATTTGTTTGGGGGGGGGGTTTAGATTTGATAAGTTCTTTATAGATTTTGGATACTAACCCTGTATCAGATATGTCTTTTACAAATATCTTCTCCCATTCCAAAAGTTGCCTTTTAGTTTTGTTGATTATTTCCTTTGCTGTGTAGATTTTTATCTTTATGAAGTCCCAGTAGTTCATTTTTACTTTTGTTTGCCTTGCCTCTGGAGATGTGTCTGGTAAGAAGGTTTTGTGGCTGAAGCCAAAGACGTTGCTGTATGTTTTCTCTTCTAGGATTTAGATGGTTTTCTGCTTCACATTTAGGTCTTCCATTCATTTTGAATTTATTTTGTGTATGATGTCCAGTTTCATTCTTCTGTGTGTTGCTGTCCAGTTTTCCCAGCACCATTTTCTGAAGAAACTGTCTTTTTTCCATTAGATATTCTTTCCTGCTTTGTTGAAGTTTAGTTGACCAAATAGTTGTGGGTAAATTTCTGGGTTTTCTATTCTGTTCCACTGATCTCTGTATCTGTTTTTTTCTGCCAGTATCATACCATCTTGATAACTACAAGTTTGTAATATAGCTTCAAGTCTGGAATCGTGATACCTCCAGCTTTGGTTTTCTTTTTCAACATTACTTTGGCTATTCAGGTTCTTTTGTGTTTCTACACAAACTTTAGAATTTTTTGTTCTAGCTTTGTGAAAAACACTGTTGGTATTTTGGTAGGGATTTCATTAAATATGGATTGCTTTGAGTAGCATAGACATTTTAATAGTATTTGCTCTCCCAATCCATGAGCATGGAATGTTTTTCCATTTCTTTGTCATCCTCAATTTCATAAGTGTTCTATAGTTTTAGAGTACAGATATTTGACCTCTTTGGGTATGTTTATTCCTAGGTATCTTATGGGTGTTGGTGTAATTGTAAATGGGATTTATTCCTTGATTTCTCTTTCTGCTGCTTCATTATTGGTATATAGAAATGCAACAGATTTCTCTACATTGATTTGAGATTTTACTGAACTCATGTCTCAGTTCTAGTAATTTTTTGGTAGAGTCTTTTGGGTTTTCTACATACAGGATTATGTCATCTGCAAATAGTGAAAGTTTGACTTCTCCCTTGACCATTTGGATGCCTTTTATTTCTTTTTGTTGTCTGATTGTTGAGGTGAGAACTTCCAGTACTATGTTATATAATGAGGAGAGTGAACATGCTGTCTTCTTCCTGACCCTAGAGGAAAAACTCTCAATTTTTTCCCCATTGAGGATGATACTAGCTGTGAGTCTTTTGTATATGGCCATTATGATGTTGAGATATGTTCCCACTATCCCTACTTTGTTGAGAGTTTTTATCAAGAATGGATGCAGTACTTTGTCAAATGCTTTTTCTGCATCTATTGAAAGGATTATATGGTTCTTGTCTTTTTTTATCAGCGGGGTTGATTAATTTGAATATTGAACCACTCTTGCAGCCCAGAAATAAATTCTACTTGGTTGTGGTGAATAATTCTTTTAATGTACTGTTGGATTTGATTTGCTACTCTCTTGCTGAGAATTTTTGCATCCATATCAGTGTCTAATTTTCTTTTTTAGTGGGTTCTTTGTCTGATTTTGAAATCAAGGTAATGTTGGCCTTGTAGAATGACTTTGGAAGTTATCCTTCCATTTCTATTTTTGGAGCAGTTTGAGAAGAATTGATATTAATTCTTCTTTAAATGTCTGGTAGGATTTCCCTGGGTAGCCATGTGGCCCTGGACTTTTGTTTGTTGGAAGATTTTTGATTACTGTTTTAATTTCTTTGCTGATAATCAGTATGTTGAAGTTTTCTATTTCTTCCTTTATAAGCTTTGGTAGTTTATATGTTTCTAAGAATTTATCCATTTCTTCCAGATTGACCAATTTATTGGCATATAATTTTTCATAATATTCTTTAATAATTGTTTGTATGTCTGTTGTGTGGGTTGTAATTCTCTCCTCTCTCATTCATGATTCTATTTATTGGAATTCTTTCTTTCTTTCTTTCTTTCTTTCTTTCTTTCTTTCTTTCTTTCTTTCTTTCTTTCTTTCTTTCTGATAAGTCTGGCTACAAGCTTATCAATTTTATAATTCAAAGAACCAGCTCCTGGTTTCATTGGTCTGGTTGTTTAAATTTCTATATCATTCATTTCTGTTCTAATCTTTACTGTTTCCCTTCTTCTGCTGGCTTTCAGCTTCATCTGTTGTATTTTTTCTAGCTCCTTTAGGTGTAAGGTTAGGTTGTGTATTTGAGATATTTCTTGCTTCTTGAGATAAGCCTATATTGCTACATACCTCTCTCTTATGACTACTTTTGCTGCATCACAAAGGTTTTAGACCACTGTGTTTTCATTAATGTCTGTTTCCATGGATTTTTTTATTTCTTCTTTAATTTTACGGTTGACCTATTCATTCTTTAATAGGATGTTCTTAACCTCCATTATTTGTGGTCTCTCTAATTTTTTTCTTGCGATTGACTTCAAATTTTATAGTGTTGTGGTTAGAAAATATGTATGGTATGATCTCAGTCTTTTTGTACTTATTGAGGCCTGATATATGACTCAGTATGTGATTTATTCTGGAGAATGTCCCATGTACACTCAAAAAGAATGTGCATTCTGCTGCTTTAGGATGAAATGTTCTGAGTATATCTATTAAGTCCATCTGGTCCAGTATGTTATTCAAAGCCATCGTTTCCTTGTTGATTTTCTGCTTAGATGATCTGTCCATTGATACAAGTGGAGTGTTAAATTTCCCTACTATTGTACTATTATCAATGAGTTCCTTTATGTTTGTTATTAATTGATTTATGTATTTGGGTACTTGTAAGTTAGGGGCATAAATATTTATAATTGTTAGCTACTCTTATTGGATGGACTGTTTATTAGGATATAGTGCCCTTCTTCATCTCTTCTTACAGTCTGTGGTTTAAAATCTAGTTTGCCTGGGGCACATGGATGGCTCAGTCAGTTAAGCAGCCAATTCTTGATTTTGGCTCATGTCATGAGCTCATGGTTTGTGAGTTCAAGCCCTGCATTGGGCTCTGCACTAACAGCAAAGAGCCTGCTTGGGATTTTCTCTCTCCTCTCTCTGCCCTTCCCTTGCTCATTCTCTTTCTCTCAAAATAAATAAATAAACATTTTTAAAAATAAATAAAAAGTAAAATCTAGTTTGTTTACATAAGCTGGCTACTCCAGCTTTCTTTGGACATCCATTTGCATGATAAATTGTCCTCCACTTTTAATCTGCAGGTGACTTTAGGTCTAAAATGAGTCTTTGTGGGAAGCATTTAGATGGGTCATATTTTGTTTGTTTTGTTTTGTTTTTGTTTTTTATCCAGTCTGATATTCTATGTCTTTTGATTGGAGGGCTTAGTCCATTTACATCCAGAGTGATTACTGATAGATATGAATTTAGTGCCATCGTATTACTTGTTAAGTCATTCTTTCTGGAGATTTTCTCTGTTCCTTTCCAGTCTACTGGAAGAGTCCTACTAAGAGTCCCCTTTAAGGTTTCTTGCAGGGCTTGTTTAGTGGTCACAAACTCCTTTACTCTTTGTTTGCCTGGGAAACTCTTTAATCTCTTCTATTCTGAATTACAGCCTTGCTGGATAGAGTATTTTAAGCTGCATATTTTTCCCACTCAGCACATTGAATATATCATGCCACTCCCTTCTGTCCTGCCAAATTTCTGTGGATAGATCTGCTGCTAACCTTATTTGTCTTCCCTTATAAGTTAGGGACTTCTTTTCTCTTGCTGCTTTTAGGATTTTTTTTCTTTATCTCTATATTTTGCGAATTTAACTATGATATGTCTTGGTGTTGGCCTGCTTTTGTTGATTTTAATGGGAGCCCTTTGTGCTCCCTGGATTTGGATGTCTGTTTTCTTCCCCACATTCGGGAAGTTTTCAGCTATAATTTCCTCAAACAAACCTTCTGCCACTTTTTTCCTCCCTTCTTCTGGGACTCCTATTATGCAAATGTTATTTCGTTTTATGGAGTCTCTGAGTTCCCTAAGTCTACATTCATGATCCAATATTTTTCTTTCCTTCTTCTTTTCAGCTTCATTATTTTCCATAATTTTATCTTCTATATCACTGATTCATTTCTCTGCTTCTTCCATCCTTGTGCTCATTACAACTAGTCAGTTTCACATCTCAGTTATAGCATTTTTTCTGGCATGACTAGTTTTTAGATCTTTTATCTCTGTGGTAAGGGACTCCCTGGTGTCTTCTATGCTTTTCTCAGGCTCAACTAAAATCATCCTTATGATTTTTGTATTAAATTCTGGTTCAAGCATATTACTTATATCTATTTCAATTATATCCCTGTCTGTGACCTTTTATTGTTCATTTTAGGATGAATTCCTCTACCCTGGCATTTTGTCTAGATCTCTGTTTTGTCTGTGTTAGGAAAGCCTGTTATGTTTTCTGCTCCTGAGACTCATGGCTTTATAAAGAAAAGGTCATGTATTTTCCAGGGCCTGGTGCTTCAGGAAGTGTCCCTGGTATATGCTATTTGCATTCTGCTGCTATGTTTTGGCTACTCTTTCCCTCAGGTTAGTCCTCTGCAGAGTTTCTCTTTGCCTGCACTGGGGAGTGTTTGGACCTTGGCTAGAGTGTGGTGAATTTTAACTAGTTGTACCCTGGTCTACTTGTTAAAAGAGACCTGATGCTATTTCCAGTAGAGCTGAAACTTTGCAGAATTCTATGACCAGTAGACATGGTGCATGTGGGGGATTTGTGCTGGTCTTCCGGGGGAGATACCCACTGCACTTGTTCTCAGGTACACTTTCCTGAGAAAAGCAGCACCAGCAGAGCTCAGGGGGGTGAGGCTTGGTGTAAGCAGTTTAGGCTGTCAGTGTTGGCACTGTGCTACTCACTGAAGTTTTTTTATGCTGAGGGGTGAGGGAGGGAAATGGCACCTACCAGCTTTGTTGTCCCAGGAGAGGCAATGCCAGTTCTTCCAGATGCACTCCAAGAATGGGAAACCATCTCTCCCAGTGCATCCCAGGAGATCCTTAGATAGTGCTGTCTGCTTCTGGGATCTCCGCTTCCTTCTCCACAGGAGCACTGCAGTGCCCACCAGCTCCACACCAGCCAAACCACAGACCTCTAAAACTCCAGTCTTTGAGCCCTGCTGGTTGTAAAAACTCATGCAGATCAGGTCCTCTCATTTTCCCAGTCAATAGCTTTGGGAAGGTGTTTTCCTTATGTGATCCACTATGTTCTCTCTCTCTCTCTCTCTCTCTCTGTCTCTGCTCTCTCACATCTCTCCCTGACTAGGGACTCCTCCCCTCCACAGCACCCCTGATCTGTTTTCCCCCCAAATCATGTCTCCACACCTCTTACCTTCCATGATGTAGTCTCTTCTCTCCCTCTAGTTGTGCAGTTTGTTCTGTCAGTCCTCAGATTTATTTCTTGGGTATTCAGAATGATTTGATGTTTATCTAGCTGAGTTCAAGGGACCAGGCAAACCTAAGGTCCTCCTAGGACTCCATCATTTTAGCTCATCCTTTCTAGTCTTTCTTAAAGATTAAAACCTATTTAAGAATTATTAAAGGGGTGCCTGGGTGGCTCAGTCGGTTATTTACTCAGTCTGACTTTGGCTCAGGTCATGATCTCACGGTTTGTGGATTCAAGCTCCATGTCGGACTCTGTGTTGACAGCTCAGAGCCTGGAGCCTGCTTTGGATTCTGTGTCTACCTCTCTCTCTCTGCCCCTTTCCCACTTGCACTCTATCTTTCTCTCTCTCAAAAATAAATAAACGTTATTTTTTTAAAGTAAGGATTATTAGAAAAATTAAAATATACCTTTGTATAATGCCTATATCTATATTTTTTTAATTTTCAGTTAAACTATTGTTATTCCTTATCATTTAATATCATTAGTCCTTTAAAAAATTTTTTTAATGTTTATTTTTTTATTTTTGAGACAGAGAGAGACAGAGCATGAACAGGGGAGGGTCAGAGAGAGAGGGTGACACAGAATCCGAAGCAGGCTCCAGGCTCTGAGCTGTCAGCACAGAGCCCGATGCGGGGCTCGAACCCACTAACTGTGAGATCATGACCTGAGCCGAAGTCGGACGCCCAACTGACCGAGCCACCCAGGGACCCCCATTAGTCCTTTTAAACTGCCCAGTAACATTAAACATCACCCCACACCACCATTCTCTGGAGACTTACCATGTGAAAGATGACTTTGGTGCCATGCAACATGTAGGTAACATTAGTTACCAGTCACAACTGCAACATTGGCATTTCGTTCTTGGCATTTTAAGCACCCTTTTCTCAAATTTTATAAATCCAAAGTATTCATAGTTTCATTTTCCAGAATTTCTGAATTTTAATTCTACCTTGCTTCTCACACTCCAGTAAAAATTATTTTTCCTCTCATCTAACTGCCATAGGCTAGACATAGCCCAGACTGGTTAGAAATCTCATTATGGCACTCCTTCGCTATGTAAATGATGTTGGACAAGGTATGGAACCTCTATAAGACTCATTTTTATCATTTGTATGCTAAATATAATTTACGCTGTGAGTTTGTTTTAAGGTTTGGATGAGATACTACAAGGAAGGTCTTTATCTCCATACCTGGCATATAAGTTTTCAAAATGTAATACAATGGATTACTACTTGGCAATGAGAAAGAATGAAATATGGCCTTTTGTAGCAACATGGATAAAACTGGAGAGTGTTATGCTAAGTGAAATAAGTCATACGGAGAAAGACAGATACCACATGTTTTCACTCTTATGTGGATCCTGAGAAACTTAACAGAAGACCATGGGGGAGGAAAGGGGGAAAAAAAAAGTTAGAGAGGGAGGAAGGCAAACCATAAGAGACTCTTAAAAACTGAGAATACACTGAGGGCACTGAGGGTTGATGTGGGTGGAAGGGAGAGGAAAGTGGGTGATGGGCATTGAGGAGGGCACCTATTGGGATGAGCACTGGGTGTTGTATGAAAACCAACTTGACAATAAATTTCACATTAAAAATGTAAATACATTGTTTTTAATAATTCAACTAAATAATCAGCTTCAAAATTTCAGGGTATACATGCACTTTAAAATTGGAATCTATAGGCTAATTTATTTCTTATAGATGCAACAAATAATGAGAAAAAGTTATTTGTGATTATTATGATTTACCTATAAGGTTTTATTTAATCTTCAAGCAATTCTATGAAGGAAGTTATAATAATAGGTAATCTCACAGATAAGGAAACTGAGGCATAGACAGATTTAGTAACTTGCCCAAGATTGTACATCAGACAAGTACCAGAGTTCAGTTTCAAAGCAAGCCATCTGGCCCCAATTCAAATTGAGAATTTTCTCATTTTTTAAAATCTTTTTTGTCTATATCACCCAGAAATTCAGGGGAAAAAAACTGAAGCATCGATTTTCTATCATATAATCAGTAACAGGTTATGTCAAAAAAAGTGCTGCAGGGAGGAACAACAAATGTGAAGTTGAGGAGATGTTGAAATAAAAGAAAGCAAAGAAGGGAGGGGCAATGGAAAAAGGCAAGAGCTCCTAGTTTTAGCCAAAATTCTCATTTTGGATACTTCTTCATTACAATAGGAAGATAATGAAAACTAAAGACAGAAGAAAATTAGTCACTTTAAAATTGAAAACAAACATACAACAACAAATCAGATTAAAACTTTCAAAAATAGGTTTTTCCAGCTAGATAAATCAACACCAGAGTTATAATCCCAACTTGCCCGTGAAGCTTCATCATTGAATTAGTAATAAGAACACCCCCATCCATGTTCCTACTCTGCAACGCAGTAGCTTATCACACAGGAGCAATCATTCCAAGAGATAAGGTGGTGGAAAGTATCTAAGGGAAGATCATGCCCAGCGGGAAAGAAACAGCAATGCAAAGACTCTCAAGGCCTAGAGGATGGGAGTGCTAACATGCAAATGTGTTCAGAACAGTGCTTACTAGATACATCAGCAGTCTCCAGCGTGGTTTTCATCTGAAATGAGTTGCTAAAGACAGTCACGTGAGAGGTGTTTTTTTTTTTTATAACTGCAGGGAGTACCTAACCCCCCACCTCTGCTTCTGTGATGGTGCAGATATAATCATCTTAAAGAGGAACCAAGACGAAAGGAAATAAAATATGTTCTTAAAATTCTTTTATAGCATTCTTCCATTTGCATATTAAAGTGAGCAGGGTAGCTGAAATAATATCTGGGGTTCTTTAAAGTTCTATTGCTCAATGAATATGTGAAGAATGAGCGACATTCTGTGTAACTCTCATTAGGAAAAAAGAACTTTTTAGGAAATATGTTTATTTCCTACAAATATGTTTTTATAATCTGTAACAGTGAGAACTTGAAAACAATTAAAATGTCAATAAATAAATGTTTATAATATATCCATGTTATGAAGTATTATGTAATCCTAACTTAAAATTCATTTATGACTATGAAGAGGCTATATAACATAAATAAATTCTTGAATTAAAATAAATGACAGTATACATATATATCAAATGATCATGTTGTACCATGTAAATTTAAACAGTGTGTTATGTCAGTTACGTCTCAGTAAAGCTGGGGAAAAAATAAAATGTTAAATGAGAAAAGATTTAAATTTTTATATACAATAGCATCACAATCATGATTAAAAATGCATAGGAAAGGGGCGCCTGGGTGGCGCAGTCGATTAAGCGTCCGACTTCAGCCAGGTCACGATCTCGCGGTCCGTGAGTTCGAGCCCCGCGTCGGGCTCTGGGCTGATAGCTCGGAGCCTGGAGCCTGTTTCCGATTCTGTGTCTCCCTCTCTGTCTGCCCCTCCCCCGTTCATGCTATGTCTCTCTCTGTCCCAAAAATAAATAAACGTTGAAAAAAAAAAATTAAAAAAAAAAAAAAATGCATAGGAAAAAGACTGGCTAGAAATACACAAGCTGTTGCTATTGGTTTTCAATGAGTGATACAAATATGCATTCTTTTTTTTTTTTTTTTTTGTGCTGCTCTTCTGATTTCTGATTTTATATGAATGTATTCTTTTTATAAAAGTTAAAAATAAAATAAATTTTGGGACCCTGGGTGGCTCCGTTGGTTAAGCATCTGACTCTCGGTTTCGGCTCCAGTCATGATCTCGCAGTTTTTTGAGTTCAAGCCCCACATCAGGCTCTAAGCCTGCGTGGGATCCTCTCTCTCTACCTCTGTGTCCCTTCCCCACTCTCACTGTCTCTGTGTCTCTCAAAATAAATAAACTTAAAAAAAATAATAAAATAAATTTTATGGTTACCTATATATATGTGAGGATTTTTTATTCTCCCAAATGTTTTAACTATATTATATTACAGCCAGCACTGGATCACAAACAAGAGGACTTTGGCCCTGGTGACTATGAGCTACACATACTACGAGCCTTGCCTAGGAAACAATTGTATGGGGTAGTCACATCACCTGGTGGGTGGTACGTAGACCAACTTATTTGTGATAGAACCACAGAGATCACCCCCAATACTCTGCTCTCACTCTGTGAAAACTTTATCATTTGTTAACGGCACGATTCCTGCTGATGTAATCTGAAATCATTTTACCAGACATCACATATCCTTCATGACAGTAAAGTGCCCCGAGGACATATTTTTCTTCACTGTAATCTAGGCTATATATCCTAATTTGTAGCCAGTAACACTACCCAAATTCTTTTGTGCCACACCTTGCCATGATGTAAGCAAATATACAAAGTAATGCTTGTTTATCTTCCTATAAACTTGTTTTCATTTTTGAAAAGCCACTTCTGGCCTCATGAGAGAAAAGCACAAAGACAGTAGAACCTAAATTTTGTCACCATTCAGACCTTTGAAGAACTTTCAAACCATTGACTTGCAGATGGCTTGAGAAATACTAATGAATTTCAGTAGAGGGGAAATGCCATCAATCACTAATTTGCTCAATTTTGTTAGCCAACTCCTTTCGCCCTCTAGAGAGTGAGAGAAGCGACTCCAAGAGGAATAGAGAGATGTGAATATATAACCTCCAGTCTTAAAACCACATTCCCTGGCAGCCATTGTAATGGGGTTTGTTTTAAACCCTATGTACCAGCAATCTCTATCTTGGAAAATTCTGCCTGGCATCAATCAAGCAACAGGAGATGGTCTCTGTTTGCCTAAGCAGAGCCTTGAGAGAGAAATCATGGATCCTAACAGCGCACTGCTTCTGCCCACATTCAGGGGCCTTCTCAGACTTAGTGAAGGCTGAAATCAATTGCCAAGAAAAGCCTTCAGGGTTCAATTAAGAGCAATGTTGGAAAATACTTAACAAAAACCAATCTCCCAAACCAGCACAGAATGTGAAAATCTGGACATTGTGGGCAATATATTCTGCCAGATCCTTCTGATTATGTTTGGTGTATAATTGGGACTTCTTCACCAAAAAAGTTTGGCCCTCTTTTGAAGTAGGAAGGTGTACAAGACTCTACGGTCCACCCCAAATAACCCAGGTTACAAAACAACAGGAATTATTTTTAAAAAGAAAGAAATTCCTACTGAACCAATATTCACAAACCCATGACTTTAAGACAGAATTTCAGGAATATTTACCTTTGAGATAATCTTTTTTTTTTTTTTTTTTTTAGAACAGCCTTGAACTAACTGAAAAGCAAGCATCTTAAAATCATAAAATATTAGAACCAGAAGCAGTCTTAAATATTATTTATTCCAACCCCCTTATTTTCCTATGAAGCCACCAGGACCTAATGATTTTTAATGACTGTGCTAACATAATATAGCTTATCAGGGTCAGAACCATGGACATACTCAAATATAACTTCAGGATTCTCAAGCACTTTTCATCCAATTATCATTTGATCCTCAGCTATCTTGAAGGCATAATGGCAGTAACTAATCAATGGATTGGTTCCTGTATTTCTGACACCATTTCAACAGAAATGACATGTCACTTGGGAGGAGAATGGAGTTTAAAACCTGAAAAATGCTCCTCTCAATTCAATTTTGTTGGTACATTTATCATAATGTCAGGAGATTCTGTGTTCTTATTTGTGTTCTGTCTCAGAATCATACCAGGTTGGATAACCACCTAACTGTGAACTCTGCAAAAGTAGGAGGGATTCAGATTTTGAAAGGGAAAACCCTTATAATTTTTATTAATTAAAGAACAAAATGTAATCCTTTCCTTTAGAAGGAGGAGCTTTTTTTAAAGTTGGGCAGATATTCACCTATTGGTAAGATTTGAAACATAGTCTTTTCTGGAATTGGGGATAAGGCCTGTCTTGAACTTGAATGTTCCTTAGTTCCTGGAAGTTAGGATTCATTGGCTATATTCTCTTAAGTTCAATAGGACAGTCTTTATTTTCAGTCTTAATACTTCTCAGAAATCTTTTGATTGTAGAATTTATTAAAGTCTCAATTCACCTGAAAGTTGGCTAGAGTAGCCACGATATTATCTATCAAGTGCAGAAATTAAATTAGGCCTAGCCTGAGACTCGTTCTAAGTATGATTAATGTGACTTCTACCCCTTTCCCATTTCCTCTCTAAGGACTGGTGTGGAAAGCAAGACTACACTAATGCCTAAATAAACAGAAACTTTCTTCCTTCATTCCACTTTTAAACATCATAGTTTTAGAATGTATTGATTAAAAACATATTTTAATCATACTTAAACTGATGTCTTTAACGTTTCCCCAAATATAATAATAACATTCTCCAATGCCTGGTTAAACTCTTTTCTTCCAAAAGCTACTAACTAAACAGCCGGACTGGAGTCAACCAACAATTTTGTGCTTTCCATAGACAGAGAACTAGAATGCACACTGAGATAGACTTGAATAACCAGAGGAGTTTAATGAAATTAGGTACAGATGTGGGATTACAAACATTCGTGCTGCTCAAATCTGGCATGATATGGTATGTGGCATTCAGCTTCCCTAATTTGAGAAGTTTTGCTATTAGCAATCCTTGTTAAATCATGTGAGATATAATTGGCCCATGGCTCACAGTACTATCAGTTGTCTCTTTTGGCCTGTGTGTCTTCAAATACGCTTTATAAGAGATCATGATAAAGGGCGTGTAGGCTGAGGGGCACTAAATAGAAGCTTCATTTTAACGCCAAGATCACAATTCATGAAAAGCTTTTCAATCTGATTTAAATGTCCAGTAGATAAACTGAGTTTTTTGCAACATCTGTGCTTCTGTATAGGCTAGATAAGTCTGTCCACAGCCAAAACATAATAATAATAATAATAATCCTTAGAAAATACCAGAATCTATTTTTCTACTTTCAAATTTATACCTGGATCAAACTGTAAGTGTTGAACTCTGAATAGTTTATGTGGAAAGGAATCTTTAAGAGCATATCAACTTCATTCCTATTTCATTCTTCCAGTCAAGCTTGACTCAAGCCATTTTGAACAGTGTAGTTGATTTTCATTTCCACACGACAGGTACAGCAGTGTTCTCCTCTCTGCATTTCTTCCTTCTACATTTCATAGTCTGTGACTATTTTTAAAATATTTCTAATATGTAGTATTGTCAAGGGGATAAAAAAGAGCACCAGGAGTCTCATGGTTGTGTCTTTATACCCTAACCTGTTCTTCATTTTTGCATATGCGTAGTCTCCTCGACTTCAACAGCAAGCATTACATGTCCTGATCCTTCTATTAATAATATACTGCCAAAGTTGGAAATATTTCCAATTATAAAATCTCATATTGGATAAAAAGTTATGAAGAGGGATAAATTTCCTGTTGCATTGACTTAGGTTGGAGAGATATCCAAGTTCAAAATCTAATATTGAGGAAACATTAATGAAAAGAGAGATTGAAAACTCTTACTGAATATAAAACTAGAATGTTAGGTAAACTGTGCACCTTGCTTGAGAACAAGTCCAAACTACTATCACTTTTAATCTATATAAGTGCTTGAGCACGCCACTTTAAAGGAGTCTAACTTTTAAAATAAAGGAGGGGGGCACTTAAAAGCAATTTAAGTGTTTACTTAAGTTTCTTAAAGTGTTTCCAAAGAGAATTGCACTCATAATGTACAGCAAAGCTGTCTCTAAAAGTTTCCTTTATCCCTTGCTCTCTCAATGTTCCACATTGAACAAATCCCTGCCCCAATTTTCTCTATTCCTTCTACAAAATACCGACAAACTGCTACAAAACGCAACAACCCACACTTTCTCTTTGTGGCCTTTACACATCGATTCTTTTCTCCACTTAACAAGATACAGTAGAGGAAGGGCTGGTACAAGTTTAACGTGTAAACATCTCGTAAGACAATGCCTGAATCCCTTACCAAGTCTGCCCAAGGAAGATATTCGACTGGCTGCTGAGACAAACTCTCATTCAACTTTTCTATTTGGGTCCCCACAATTCTATGGAAATTCAAACCAAGCAATTTCAACTCACACTACTGGCACTGACTGTCAAAGGCTTGGATTTCAGGGTTTCAAAAACAAGACTTTGGTGCCAGCTTGTCCCATGGCTGGAAGAAAAGCAAATGAAGCCACAGAGACGTGCCAGTTTTAATTCAATTTCCGGCTCAGCAACCCAACCCTGGTATGAAAATACCAAATAAAACCCCAAACCCAAAACTCTCCTGTAGTAACCAACAAAAAATGCCCTCTCCTGCATCCCACCCCCCAAAAAAAGAAGCCTTCAGAATTCTTCCAAACCCAACTGGTGAATGTAATCAACTTCTCAGAAGGAGGGCTGTGAATCCCTGTGTCTTTTCAGGGCTAGACAGCATGGCGGGGACATACAGCCTCAGTGGCAAAATGTATGTGTGGGTATAGAGGGGAACAAAGGTAATTGAGCCTTGGCTTGGAATATAAAACTCTAATCCTGAAGACAGAATTTGTACCTAATTGAATCTAACAGCTTTAGCAGGGCCTTTTGGGTAGAAATGCTTTCACTGCTACCCTGTGCCTCCATAATTGATTTAACATGCGTTGGGATGGGCGCTAAAAGTCCTGAATCCTGAACTTAGTCTGGTTAACCAAAACAGAAACACCAACACAGGATGCAACGCAATGCTGTCAAGTCCAAAATATACAGGACATAGGAAAAATTAAGGAAACACAATAAAGGATTTATCATGCCTTTGGGGCAGGATAAAAGATGTGTGCTAATTTCCAAATGACAGGGTCTTTTCATGTTATGTGCAAATATTTTCTTAACAAAAATTCAAAGAACTAAACTAACTTCGCATTACAGTGACTTCTTAGGTGAAGTGTGTTTACAGGAGGAAACAAGGAAATAGCACATAATCCAAAAAACAATGGTTATTTAGATGAGCTCTGATAAATACATTTGACCTGTTTATTAGTCATAGATGTTGATGTGGTAAGTGTTCACCAGTCCCAGAACTTCACCCTGCTGAGCATGTTCTCATATCCTGTCAATTTCAGATGCACATTTCAGAATGTTCCTTGCTTAACTCCTATTAACTCCTGTTTTTACTCATTTTTACCTCTAGAACACAGCTTTAAGGTACTCCTTATGGTCACAATTCTCATTTGAACAGGTGGGTGATACAGAGTTGGGGAAATGACTTAAGAATGATTAAAGAACTATCCAGCCAACCAATAGGGATTATACAGGCAAACAGCTAGAATTTCCCAGGAACCTAATCTACTCTTATACCATGCTCATCAAAAATAAGCCAGCTGAATTTTTTTGAATGTTTGATATAATCAAAATAATGGAAACTTTTAGAAACTCAGAATCCTTGCAAAAGATGTATGCTATTTAATCCCCTTAATTAATCCATCATTCTTTTTTGTGGTCATTTAAGTACCCTTATCCCAAAAGCTTTAAAATAATGTATTGTCCTTCATTTAAAAATATGTATGTATGTGCAAAAGTATCACCTGTATTTAACCTATGACAAGATCGGGCCATAGTTATTCTATTCATCCTAACCCTTTTATTTTCTTATCAATGCTAAAGTATTTTTAAAAATCCCAGATAGGTCCTTTCATCCCAACATATTTCAGTCTGCATCTCTAAAAGTTAAAAAAGATAATGGCAACAATCCCACCCTTAAAAATTTTAATAACAAAATACTTTAAGCCAAGAGAAAAAATAAAAATAGACAACTGTATAGCCAACAGCAAGATAAAGTAGATGTCAATATTTGGTCTTGTGAGCTTCAGTTAGCTTTTTCCTCTTTTTCCAAAAAGTAAATTATTGCAAATACAGTCAAGTGCCTCCTTTTTTCACTAATTTTCCAAGTGTATACTGCCTCTTAACCAGAATATTAAAATACTTCATAATCCAATCCACAGCAAATTTTCACATAACTCCTACAGTTGTTTTTACTTTAAATTTTTTTAACGTTTTAGTTTATTTTTGGGAAAGAGAGACAGAGTGTGAGCTGGGGAGGGGCAGAGAGAGAGGGAGACACAGAATCTGAAGCAGGCTCCAGGCCCTGAGCTGTCAGCATAAGAGCCCAATGCGGGGCTTGAACCGTGAACGGGGGGATTATGACCTTAGCCAAAATTGGACGCTTAATGACTGAGCCACCCAGGCACCCCCCAGTTGTTTTTGCTTTAATTAGACCTTTAAAACCTCTACTAGCTATGATCTTTGCTATTAGGTCACTTCTAGAAATCTTTTATAAAAGAATTGGACTGTTCCATCAGGCTTGGTTTTAAGTTATTACACTTTGTATAAATGTTTTTGGTTAAGCTTTGTAGTTTATCCCAAGATTGAACACCAGAATCTTTTGGGTAGATATAAAAATAGAGATGAAATTAATTTATAATGGCATTAATCTACAGAGACTACTACCATGTCTTTTTTTCATAAATATTTAGGTAAATGCAATTGATCTTGCCTGGAACTTACTGTAAACTGAGACAAACCAAATATGTCTAATTTATTTAATGAGAAAGTATACACATCTGAAAGAATTATCTGGAATCTAGTGATGGATTTGTATAAACCTACTTGAGGCTAATAAATAGAATAGGATTGTTTTCTCATCTATATTTTCTTCTACTTCATGCACCTCCTCATACAAATATTTTTTAATCTGTCGCACCTCATTTGTTGCATAAGGAATAGTGAGAGGGGTGTGGGGTGAGGTAAGAAGAAGAAAAGGGGAATACACCTTGAGATGCAAGTTACCTAGGAATTTGAGTTTTTTCCACTGAAATATCAACTTTTCCCTATGAATATGGCAGCATATTTGCACTTAATTTTCTCAAAGTTGAGTAGAGAGCAACTAAGCATGAATCTATAATCTCTGAAAATGATGAGCAGGTGGTTGATCAAAGAAATCTTTTGACAGCAAAGAATATAGCCCAATCATATATGGTAAATAATTTAGAATTTTGGTTTTGGTTTGTTTTCCTTTTTCCTTTACATTTCACCAAGCTGCCGTTTGCCTATCATCTGCTTGTTTGTTTGTTTGTTTGTTTTTAGTGCTGTTTAATCTGTATATTCTCTTGTTGTTGAAGTATAGTTAACATTCAATATTATATTAGTTTCAGGTATACAACACAGTAATTCAACATTCATATGCATTACAAAATGATCATCACAATAAGTCCAGTTACCATTTGTCACCATACAAAGTAATTGTATTCCTCAAGCTGTACTTTACATCCCTGTGACTTATTTATTTTATAAATGCAACTTTGTACCTTTTAATCCTCTTCACCCATTTCTCCCATACACCTCTTCCCCTCTGGTAACCACCAATTTATTCTCTGTATTTATTAAAAAAAAATTTTTTTTAACGTTTATTTATTTTTGAGACAGAGAGAGACAGAGCATGAACGGGGGAGGGTCAGAGAGAGAGGGAGACACAGAATCTGAAACGGGCTCCAGGCTCTGAGCTGTCAGCACAGAGCCCGACGCAGGGCTCAAACTCACGGACCGCGAGATCATGACCTGAGCCGAAGTTGGACGCTTAACCAACTGAGCCACCCAGGCTCCCCTATTCTCTGTATTTATGAATCTGTTTCTGTTTCAATTTGTTTTGTTTTTTAGATTCTGCATGCAACTGAAATCATATGGTATTTGTCTTTCTCTGAACTATTTCACTTAGTGTAATACCCTCTAGGTTCATATGTATTGACACAAATGCCAATACTTCATTCTTTTTTTATGGTTGAATAGCATTCTATTGCAACTACATAGTACATCCTCTTTATCCATTCATCTATTTAGGTGGTTTCCATATCCTTGCCATTGTAAATAATGCTGCAGTATATATAGGTGTGCATGTTTTTTTTTCAAATTAGCATTTTTATTTCACTGGATAAGTATGCATAAGTGGAATTGCTGGATCATATGGTATTTGTAGTTTTAATTTTTGAGGAACCTCCATACTGTTTTCCATAGCATGTAGACCAATTTACAATCCCACCAACAGTACATAAGGGTTCCCTTTTCTCCACATTCTTGCCAACCCTTGTTGATTTTGTTTTGTTTTTATTTTTGTTTTGTAATAGTCATTCTGACAGATCTGAGGTGATATCTCTTAGTAGTTTTGATTTGCATTTCCCTGATGATTAGTGATGTTTAGCATATTTTCACATGTCTGTTGGCCATCCATTTATCTTTGTTAATGTCTATTCTAGATTCTCTCTACAGTGTTTCTATCAGGTTGTTTATTTCTTTGGTGTTGAGTTATATGAGTTCTTTATATATTTTGGATATGAATGCTGTCAGATATATCATTTACAAATATATCCTCCCATTTAGTAGGTTGTCTTTTCATTTTGAGGATAGTTTCCTTTACTCTGCAAAAGTTTTTTAACTTGCTATAGTCCCAATTGCTTATTTTACTTTTGTTGCCTCTGCTTGAGGAGACAAATCCAAAACAAAAATATGGTGCTAAGACCAATGTCCGAGAGTTTCCTGCCTATGTTTTCTTTTAAGAGTTTTATGGTTTCAGGTCTGGCATTTAGGTATTTAAGCCATTTTAATTTTGTATTTGGTGTAAGAAAGTGATCAGTTTCATTCTTTTGCATACGCTGTCCAGTTTCCCCAATACCATTTATTGAAGAGACTGTCTTTTCCCCATTGTACATTCTTTCTTCCTTTGTTATAGACTTATTGGCCATCTATCTGTAGGTTTATTTCTGGGCTCTTTATTTTGTTCCATTGATCTTTGGGTTTCTTTTTGTGCATATACCATACTGTTTTTATTACTATAGCTTGAAGTCTGGGAGTTTGATACCTCCACTTTATTCTTCTTTCTCAGGATTGCTCTGGCTATTCAGGGTCTTTTGTGGTTCCATACACATTTAAGATTATTTGTTCTATTTCTGTGAAAAATGCTCTTGATATGTTAATAAGGATTACTCTGAATCTTAGATTTCTTTGAGTAGTATGGACATTTTAACAATATTAATCCCTCCAATCCATGAACATAGTATGTCTTTCCACTTGTTTGTATCATCTTCAATTTCTTTCATCAGTGTTTTATAGTTTCCAGAGTACAGGTCTTTCACCTTTCTAGTTAAATGTATTCCTAGCTATTTTATTATTTTTGGTGTAGTTGTAAATAGAACTGTTTTCTTAATTATTCTTTCTGATAGCTTGTTATTAGTGTACAGAAATGTAATGGATTTTGGTATATTAATTTTGTAACCTGCAATTTACTGAATTTATTATCGAACTCACTTTTTTATGACGGGGAAAATTGTACCTGTTCTACTTACATCCTGAATTAAAGGAAGAAATTAGTTAAATATGGCACTTATAGAAGAGCAGTGTCTTGGGGTGGGGCAGACAGACATTGGTAGATTAAGAAAACATTATGACCACTAACATTAAAAGTGTATGCTCTGAAATTTTCAGATGATGTTGCCGGCCAGTGGAGGTAGATCGTTGTATTTGGAGAATGGGAAATATCTAACAACCCACTTCTGTTTATCCAGTTAGCCCAGGAGGGATCTAGCCTAACCTCTAATATTCTGTGAAGCACTCACCGTATCTACCATCGCCATTTCAACTACATCCCCAACTACCACCGGTTCATTATTGTGATTTTACTTCAGTTACCAGGAGGAGGAAGAAGCCAAAGATAGCCAGAGTCCCAGTAAGGGAGGCAGCTCTTTCTAATTGCCTAAGCTTTCTCTCTGCCTAGTAATACATCCTGCTAATTTAGACGCCACATTGCAAATAAAAAGACTAAAGATCTGCACGTGTAGCTTCTTTTCTTGGTTCTCAGAAGTTAAGCTTAGGGTATACTGTGCTATTCTAAGTCATATAAATATTCCTAAGTCTGGTCTTCCTTCTCCTTCCACATAAAAATATATATATATTTTTATCTTCAACCAGTCATCTTTATGAAACAGTATTCAGGACAAATAGATTTTATCAGATTTTTCTGATACTACAACAATCTTTATTTTTAGAATTTTAAAATATACCCAATTAAAAATAGGTGGCTACTCCATAATATTACTCTTACAATTCAAAATGTTCTTTGGGGGGAAAAAGTACCAAAGAGGAAATCAGAAGAGGTGTTTTGATAATGAGTCACCGGCTATTTAGTCTTTCCATCAGTGGGTTTCATACTCATAAAATGAAAGGATTGGACAACATGACCAACAAATTACTTTTACTATCTTTTGATATTAAGGAGTTAGATTTATACTTCACAATGTAATCTCCATGTCCCTTTTCATATGTACAATATAGTCTTTTCACCTAATAAATATCTATCCACTTCTGTCCATTTCCACTTCCTGCCTCCTACTCCAGGTTGATGTCATCTCTGATTTGCTTTCTAGCAGTTCTGTATCCCTTCATTCTTGTCTCCTTCCTGTTCAACCCATATAGGCAAGGGACATTAAAGCAGAGGTTTGATTACATTCAATTCCAGTTTAAAAGCCCTCAATACCTTCCCATTGCATTTAGAATTAAATGCCCTACAAGACAACCTGCAAAACCCTGCATGGCCACCCCAGCCAACCAGTTCAGTTCACTGAACTCTTTCCTACTTCTGGACTTTTTCATATGCCCCTTCCTCTGCCTGACTCACTTTTTCCACCCAGTCTTCATGTGATCATTTACTCATCCCTAGAGTTTCAGCTAATACATTATCTCAAATATCATTTCTGTAGACATAGCTCCTCTAATGTTTCTATGAAAATCATTCTCTGCTATTCTGTTCCTCTCTGCTATTGGTTTCTATCTCTTATTTATTTCCTTCATTGATCTAATAAAAATTTGTAATTACTTATCTTTTTATTGGATTTTGGTGTGGCTTCCCAACCCCCAGATTATCTTTCTATGTATGTCTGTCTTTTTCAGCATGACCTCCTGCCATATTAGACTTCAATGCCTAATATGGTGTCTAGCACATAGTAGACATACATTAAATATTTGCTGAGTGAACCAGTGAATCCAGCATGGAGTTGGAGTTTCTTCTCTGTTTGACTCCATGTAGCATCTGTGCAGTGTGTATCATGGACAAGAGTCCTTAATACTTGGGAAAGTGACCTAAGCTGAATTCATGAAAGTAAAGGAAGGTTGATCCTAACTTGACTGAGGAACATTGGTTTCCCTGCACAGGTGTGGGGCAATTCTGCTCCTTGTGTGGGAGCCACGTGCCCATTGAGCCCTTTTCTGTATCTACCATTATGTGCCCTGATTTTTAACTCCTGAAAATGCCTTACTCTTGAACTGAAAAGCATGAAAGAAGCAATTACTTCCAAGCCTTCTCTAGAAACTGTCTTCATCTTCTCCAGAAGGGAGAAAATATGGGGGTGAGGTGGGTGACTTTCCTCTTTCAGGCAGTGCTTTGTAAATGCCTATTACCTAACATGGAAAATTAAGTGAAACAGACTTGACATAAAACAGTGATGACATGAATCCCATCATGTGCACACTGTGAAGTTTCCTTAGAAACAAGAAGACAGCAGCTCCCTCTGTGTTCCTTCATAAAAACAAATCTCAGGGCACCTGGGTGGCTCAGCTGGTTAGGTAACTGACTCAGGATCAGCTCAGGTCATGATCTCATAGTCCTGAGATCTAGCCCTGTGTCAGGATCCCCATTGAGCTGAGTGTGGAGCCTGCTTGGAATTCTCTCTCTCCCTCTCTCTCTGCCCCTCCTCTGCTTGCATGCATGTGCTCTCTCTCGCTCTCTCTCTCTCAATAAATAAAGTTAAAAAAAAATCTCATGCATCTGACAATTGTTTCTCTGGGACCATGTCTGCCCACAACTCCCAAACCCAACACTTTCAGTTCTGTCTCAGGGAATAGTTTTTCTTTTCAACATCAGAGTCAGCTATAGAGTTAAAATGATTGGCTATTTTAAAAATTGAAATGTGAACATTTTCTTTTATTAACAATTATTGACAGAGGACTGTCATCTCATGGCCATTACAAATTTCTCAATCCTGTATCCCTGAACCATTTTTTCAAGAGCTTAATTATGAATTATGTCAAATTTTGCCTATTTGAAATGGATTCGTTATTTCTTGCGGCAACTTCCTGCAGTTTAAAAACTCATAATACTATTTCACTTTGTTCAGATGTGACATCACCAGGGATCTTTCATTCAAGTTGTTGAAAGAAAAAACTCCCAATTAACCCAGTGACCTGAATGCAATCTTCCCACTCTCTTCAGTAGCTAACTTCTATTATATCTTCACAGAAAACAGGAGCTTGGGGTATAATTATCATCTATTCTACTAGCAATTTAATAAACAAAATCTTGTAAAGCTTAATACTTGGGTATGAGCTTATTGATATTTCATTTATTCACTTCATCTCGAAAGCCTTGTAGAGTGATAGCAGTCACACATTTAATGGAAGTTGCTCATTAAATATTTGTTAAATGAATAAATGAATGAATGACATAAAACATGAACCATCACATTGATTTCAAGAACATTTCTGCAGAAGATATGGAATTAAAATTATAAAATATTTTTTATAATTTTATCAATATTTTATAAAAAACATTTTATTAAAATTTCTAGGGTTTGGGCACCTGGGTAGCTCAGTCAGTTAAGTGTCAAGGCTCTTGATTTGGGCTCAGGCCATGACCTCATGGTTGCTGAGTTCAAGCCCTGCATCAGGCTCCATGGTGATCTTGTGAAGCTTGCTTGCTCTCTCTCTCTCTCTCAAAATTAATAAGTAAACTTTAAATAAATAGATAAATATTAATTAATAAATAAAAATTCTAAAGTCATAGAGATCACCTATTTCAAATCTACTATTTTTATACATGAAAAGCAAGGACCAAGAAAGTTAAAGAATTTCACTATTTGATTACACTTTTACTAACTAGAATTAGAATTCCAGTTTCTAAGACCCTTTCAGTTGTACTCTACTATTTTGGGCTTGAGAAGCAATGGTTCATATTAGGTGCTTATTATTAATGCAAAAACATGGCTCTAATGCAAAGATGTAAATGTAACAGAAGTTACATCAAATAGAACAAACCTAAAGAAATCAATGACTCCTTTGATCATTAGTTCTCTTAATGTAAAATATTCAAAATCCTTAGCTATCAATACTTTTTAAGGCTTTCAGCTATTTAACAGTAGCTAAGGAACAGTAGAATGCATTAGGCACTGAGTAGAACTATAGATATAAAGAATTTGATCTCTTTCAGTAACTGTAAGAGATAAAGCATTTAATCCCTTTGTATGGTTTCCCCCCAAAAGAAATCATAGTAATGTGTGTATATTGGGGTACCCTGTATATAAGGAACACAAACCATCTAACAAAGTCAATGCAAACTATCAGTTGTTTATTTTTTTTAATGTTTATTTTTGAAAGAGAGAGAGAGAGACAGAGCGCAAGCAGGGGAGGGGCAAAGAGAGAGAGAGAGAGGGAGACACAGAATCCAAAGTAGGCTCCAGGCACTGAGCTGTCAGCACAGAGCCCAAAGCATGACTCAAACTCAGGAACATCGAGGTCATGACCTAAGCCGAAGTAGGTGGCTTAACTGACTGAGGCATCTAGGCACCCCTCAGTTGTTTCATTTTAACTTCAATGCTTTTTCTGCTGTTAAACAATATTCTTTAGGCTCCCAGCATCACAAAAAGTTCATTTATGTGTGCTGTTGTTTTAATGAATTTGATAGCAGTTTGTGGCATACATTGCTGTTCTTTATCAGTTCCCCTCTTCTTTGAGGTACCTGGAAGGATCCTTAGAAAGTAAGAATATGAGCAGAAGAGGTGAATGTCACTTCCCTACAGATGAATTCCCTTGATAGAATTCAACTGCCAACCCACAGTCTTTACCTGCTACAGCACTTATGGGCTCCTTGGCCAAAACAATTTGATAAATACCCCCTTTTTAAAGATCTCATCTTATCTTATCTTGTCTTATCTTATCTTGTCTTATCTTATCTAAAATGTTTTTAATGTTTATTCATTTGTGAGATAGACAGAGTATGAGCTGGGGAGGGGCAGAGAGAGAGGAAGATAGAAAATCTGAAACAGGCTCATGCTGTCAGCGTAAAGCCTGTTGTGGGGCTCAAACTCACACACCGTAAGATCATGACCTGAGCCAAAGTCGGGCAGTCAACCAACTGAGCCACCCAGGTACCTTTCTTGTTCCTTTGTTTTAATACATTCCTATGTTTCCTCATTTTCCTTGACACTATGTGCATTACATAAAACCAGCACCTTTCTCAAGCTTGAAAGGTTGGTCTCATGTAGGAGATAAACCAGGTCAAGCAGTCTGGCCCATGCTCTTGATTGTCTCACAACCCTGTGCTTGTCCAAGCTGCCTTGTTTGTTTTTAGTGCCAAATGGATTTAATGGACATTTATAGAATGTTCCATTCAACAGCAGAATGCACTTTCTTCCTATGTGCATGTTCACATTCTCCAGGATAGGTCATATGTTAGGACCCAAAAGCAGCCTTAATAAATGTAGGAAGAATGAAATCATATCAAGCATCTTCTCCACAACAGTATGAAACTAGAAAGCAATTGCAAGAAGAAAACTAGAAAATTCACAAATGTGGAGATCAAACATGTTATGAACAGCACATAGGTCAAAGGAGAAATCAAAAGAGAAGTAAAAAATATTGAGACAAATGAAAATAGAAACACAATATACCAAAACATGTGATGCAACCAAAGGAGTTCTCAGAAGGAAGTTTATAGTGACAAATGCCTACATCAAGAAACAAGAAAGATCTCAAATAAAAAACTTTACACCTCAAGAAATTAGAATAAGAATAAATAAATAAATTGGGGTGCCTGGGTGGCTCAGTTACTTAAGCATCCAACTCTTGGTCTCAGCTCGGGTCATGATCTCATAGTTCATGAGTTCAAGCCCCATGTCATGCTCCATGCTGATAGCTCAGAGTGTGCTTGGGATCCTCTTTCTCCCTATCAAAATAAATAAATAAACTTACCAAAAAAAGAATAAATAAATTAATAAATTAATAAGTTAATTAAAATTAATTCCAGATGTAGTAGGAGAAAATAAATAACAGACTAGACACAAATGAAATAGAGACTGAAAAGAAAATAGAAAAGACAGAAACTAAAAGCTGGTTTTTTGAAAGATTTAAAAAAATAGATGAACCTTTAGCAAGACTTGTAGGTTCACTTTTCTCTACATCCTACTAACAATTGTTATTTCTTGTCCTTTGATAGTATTCATTCTAATAGATTGAAGTAATGTGACATGTGGGTTTGATTTGTATTTCCTTAATGATGAGTGATACTGAACATCTTTTCATATGTCTGTCACCTATATGTCTTCTTTGGAAAAATGTCTATTCAGGTCCTTCCCTAATTTTTAAAATTAGATTATCTGGGGTTTTTTTCCTATTGTATTGTATTAGTTCTTTATATTAATAGATATCTGATTTGCAAATATCTTCTCTCATTCACTTTGTGGCCTTTTCATTTTGTTCATAATTTCCTTTGCTGTGAAGAATTTTCTTTTAGTTTGATATAGCACCAGTTGGTTATTTTTGCTTTAGTTGGCTTTTCTTTAGAAGTCAGACCCAAAATTTCATCATCAATACCTATGTCAAGGAGCTTACACCTATGTTCTCTTCTAAGAATTTTATAGTTTTAGGTCTTACATTCAAGTAACTCCATTTTGAGTTAATTTTTGTGCATGGTGTAGGGTAGTAATCTAGTTACATTCTTTTACATGTGGCTGTCAGATTTTCTCAGTACCATTTGTTAAAGACACTTCTTTCTCCATTGTAACTTCTTGTCTACTTTTTGCAGATGAATTGACCATAGCTTCATGGGTTTATTTTGGGGTTCTCTATTCTGTTCCATTTAGCTATGTGTCTGTTTTTATGCTAATTTCATACTTTTTATATTACTATAGGTTTGTAATATAGGTGGAATGTAAATCAGTACAGCCATTATGGAAAACAGTATGGAGGTTCCTCAAAAAATTATAACTAGAACTACAATATGATCCAGCAATTCCACTTCTGACTATTTGCCTGAAAAAAACCCCACTAATTTGAAAAGAAATATGTATTTTCATGTTCATTATATAGCATTATTTACAACAGGCAATATATGAAAACAACCAAAATGTCCATCAATGGATGAATGAACAACGTGCAAGCGCACACACACACACACACACACACACAAATACTACTACTACTACTCAGTCATAAGAAAGAATGGAATCTTGCCATTTGCAACAACACAAATGAACCTTACTTGAGGGTTTTGTACTAAGTGAAATAAGTTAGACGGTGAAAGACAGATACCATATGATTTCACTTATATGTGGAACATAAAAAAAAAAATACAAATCAAAACCAAGCTCATAGATACAGAGTAGATTGGCGGTTGCCAGAGAGAAGAGAGGTAGGAGTTGGTAAGGTTCATCAAAAAGTACAAGTTACAGTTATAAAATAAATACATCATGAAGATGTACAGTATGGTGACTATAGTTAATATTGCATTGCATATTTGAAAGCTGTTAAAAGAGTAAACCTTAAAATATCTTACCTGAAGAAAAAAATTGTAACTATGTGTGGTAACAGATAGTGACTAGACTTGTGATCATTTCAGTGTACACAAATATTGAGTCACTATGTTGTACACCTGAAACTAATATACAGTCTTCAACTTAGAAGGATTTCTCTTAAGATTTTTTGATTTTATAATGGGGCAAAAGCAATACACATTTCGTAGATACTGTACTTCAAATTTTCAATTCTGTTCTTTTCCCAGGCTAGCAATACAGTACAATACCATTCCATGATTTGGGGCAGTGGCAGTGAACTGCAGCTCCCATCAGCCGTGCAATCATGAGGGCAAACAGCTGATACACTTACAACCATTCTATACCCGTACAACCATTTTGTTTTTCACTTTCAGTATTCAGTATATTACATGAGATATTAAATACTTTATTATAAAATTGGCTTTGTGTTAGATGATTTTGCTCAGCTGTGGGCTAATGTAAATGTTCTAAGCATGTTTAAAGTAAACTAGGCTAAGCTGTCATGTTGGGTAGGTTAGATTTATTAAATGCGTTTTTGATTTAGGATATTTTCAACTTTCAATGAGTTTATCAGGATGCAACCCCGTCGTAAGTCAAAGCAAATCTGTAATGTCATATGATAATTATAACTCCATTTATTAAAATAATTATGAAAATAGAAAACTCAGAAATAAAACCTTTAGCTAGATTCACCAAGGAAAGAGAAGACTCAAATAAATAAAATCAGATAATCATGTGACATTTCAACAGACATCACACAAATACAAAAGATCATAAAACACTACTATGAACAATTATACACCAACAAATTAGGCAACCTAGAATAAATTGATAAATTTAGAAATATACAACCTACGAAGACTGAATCAGAGAGAAGTAGAAAATCTGAGCAGACTATTTGTTAATAATAGGGGATTAAATCAGTAATCAAAAATCTCCCCAACAAAAAACAAAGTCCAAAACCAGATGGCTTCACTGATGAATTCTATCAAACATTTATAGAGGATTTAATACTAATCCTGCTCAAACTCTTAAGAAACAGAAGAAGAGGGAATACTTTTAAACTAATTTATGAGTACCAAAACCAGACAAAGACAGCACAAGAAAATTACGGACCAATATTCCTGATAGACATAGATGTAAAAATTCTCAACAAAATATTAGCAAAACGAATTCAGCAGTACATTAAGAGGACTGTACATCATGATCAAGATGGATTTACTCTGGGAATGCAAGAATGGTTCAAAAGCTGCAAGTCAATCATTGTGTTACACAACACAAACAAAATGAAGGATAAAAATCACATAATCATCTCAATAAATATAGAAATGCATTTGACAGAATTCAGCATCTTTTCATGATAACAATTGTCCACAAAGTGGGCATAGATAGAACATACCTCAACATAATAAAGTCCGTATACTACAAGTCCACAACTACCATCTCACGAAAGCTGAAAATTTTCCCTCTAAAATCAGGAACAAGACAAGGATGACCACTCTCACCTCTCATTCAACATAATACTGGTGGTCTTGGCCAGAACAATTAGACAAGAAAAAAGAATGAATGAACAGAAAAGACATCCAAATCAGAAAGGAAGAAATAAAGTTGTCTCTATTTGCAGATGTCTGATAGTACGTACAGAAAACTCTAAGAACTCTATCATAAAACTGTTAGAACTAATATAAACATTTAGTAAAGTTGCAGGATACAAAATCAATGTATAAAAATCAGTGGTGTATCTATACACTAACAGTGAACTGTGTGAAAGAGAAATTAAGAGAACAGTCCCATTTACAAACATCAAAAGCAATAAAATACTTAGGAATAAATTTAACCAAATAGATGAAAGATCTGCACACTGAAATCCATAAGACATTGAAGAAGACAAATAAATGGAAAGACATTCCATGCTCATGAATTGTAAGAATTAATGTTGTTAAAATGTCCATGAGACCCAAAGCTATCTATAGATTCAATGCAATTCCCATGAAACTTCCAATAGCACTTTTCATAGAAATAGAAAAAAGAAACCTAAAATTTATATGGAACCACAAAAGAACCTAAATAGCCAAAGCAATCTTGAATAAGAACAAAGCTGGAGCACTTTCACTTCCTTGCAAACTATATGACAAAGATATAGTTAAAACACATACACACATACACCATGGGATACTGAGTTGCTCAGTCAGTTAAGTGTCTTACTCTTGATTTTGGCTCAGGTCATGATCTCAAGGTTTGTGGGCTTGAGCCCGGCATTGGGCTCTGCACTGACAGTGTGGAGCCTTCTTGGGATTCTCCCTCTCCCTGTCTCTCTGTTCCTCCCCAATTCACTTTCTCTCTCTCTCTCTCTCTCTCTCTCTCTCTCCCTCCCTCCCTCCCTCTCCCTCTCCCTCTCCCTCTCCCTCTCCCTCTCCCTCTCCCCCTCTCTCCCTCTCTCCCTCTCTCCCTCAAAATAAACAAACATTTTTTAAAAACACAGATAGTGTGGTACTGGCATAAAAGTAGACACACAAACTAATGGAACATTATAGAGAGTACAGAAATTAAACCCCTGCCTATATGGTCAACTAATATTTGAAAAGGAAGCCAGGAATTCTCAGTGGAAAAAGGATGGTCTCTTAAACACACACACACACACACACAGGTGCTTAATCTGGGAGATTACAGTCCCCTTCAACTACATGTGCCTATAAAAAATTTTTAGGCTTTTATAATATTTTCAAATCTATAGCTCCATAAAGATTAAGAACAACTGTAGTGGAATATTGAGCAAATATCTAGATAAGTAAAAGTAAAAACCATTTTTCTCTATTACTCAAGACTCTATTGAGCAGACCCATGAAAATAATCCTTAACCAAATTTTAAAAATAAATGTCTGCAAGGAAAGGCTGGAGAAAACAAAGATGTCTCAAGCAAAACTTAGAAGGAATAAAATTTTAAAAGTTCACATTCTGCAGACAAAACATTCAGGCTGAGTGCCCTCTCCAGTGCTCTTGACTTCCAACTGTTTTTGGATACCTGGCCCAAGGCTTCACATAATTTTTTCCAATGGAATAATCCCACAAGGACAAAATTAGAAATGTATTTATTATTTTCCTTGGAAGATTGTTTTTTTACATGTAATAAAATTGAGCCGCTTTTAACAGCAGCACATACCACAAGCAAAAAGCTCAGACCACAAGACTGTTTAGGAAGGACCCCCTTTTTAAATGAAACTGAAATTCCTCTTGAATGAGAATACCTTTCTTTAATTTGACAGGCTGCTACTCAGCCACCTTTTGGAGAGGTTTGGAAAGTTCAGAAGAGAATTTCTACCCTGAAGCTGTATCTCATGCATTACCAAGACACCATTGACAGAAGAAGAAAATGGGTTATTTGCTTATATGAGATTGCACAGGAGAATTTTAGGAAAATATCCATTTTCATCAAGAGAGGGATATATGCATTATATCTTTTGCTTTAAAATGGAATTCAAAGATGTTTTTAAAGTTAATTATCTGTTAAACACATACATTTATAGAATCCTATTTACTCAAGAGATTCTTCATATTGTCCTGTAAAATACAGCACTTTTATTCAGTTATGTAGAACTCACAGATTTTATTTAAAATTTTTAACAGGAGGACCCCCACATTATTAATATTTATTAATATATTAATTAATGTTAATTTATATTCTTCTTATTACTACTGAAGATTAGCATATTATTATGACACGGATAGGCCATTTGCATTTGCTGTTTCATGAAATATCTGTGTCTTTTAACTTTTTCTATTTAGTTGTTTATTATTTATGAGTTCTTTATGTATTTTAGAACATGTTGCCATGTTGCACATTTCCAAAAGGCACATTCTCAAATGCAGAGCTGCCATTAACTCAGAATAAAATGTGATTGTCTGCCTCGAAATTTTACCACCACCCTAATTCTGAATATTAATATTTTTATCCATTTTATACGTTGCAAACATATTTTCCAAGTTTGTGGCCCATAGTTTTTGCTGTATTTATGAGGCCTTCTGATGCACAGACTTTCTTAATTTTAACATTCCCTAGGTTAATTTTTTTAATGACTAGTGGTTTTGTGTCACATTTGAGAAATCCTTCCCTATACCAATATAAAATATTCTGTTGTATTTCCTCTAAACAGTTTAAAGTTTTTGCATTTCACATTCAACTCTTTTAATCCCTCTCAAACAGAATTGTGTGCTTTGTGTGAGGTAAGAATCTGATTTCATTTTTTCCATATGTAATACTTCATAATTATTCCAAAGGTATATCATGTCCCCTCTATCCTATATCAATTTTTCATATGTGCTAGATCTGTTTCTGGGTTCTCTGGTCTGTTCAAGTCATTATGTCTATCTGTGCCCCAATATTTCACTATTTTCATTCTAATAGGTATAAATAAATATTTTTTAATGTCTAGTAAAATAAATCTCTCCACCTTATTCTACTTCTTGAATGACTTAGCTGTCTTCGGCATCCACTCTTCCTTGTATATTTTACAACCATCTAATCAAGTTCCTCAAAACACCCAGTTGAGTTTTTTAATAGAATTGCATGGGGTCTATAGAATAATTTGGGAAAAATTGACATCTTTATTTTGAAGTTTTGAACTGTTTTCTATATAAGTCTTGCAAACCTTTTGTTAGATTTATTACTAAATATCTTTTTTGTTGCTATTATAAATGATTTCTATTTTTAAAAAATATTTTCGGTTTGTGCTGCTGCATAGATGTGTACTTCATTTTGTATTTTTCTTTATGTCAGATTACTCTGTTAAACTCCCCTATTCTAACAATTTGTTGATTATGTGCTATATTCTAGTTAGCCAATCACATAATTTGAAAATAATAATAGTTTTGTTTCTTCCCTTCCAATTCTTACACTTTTTTTACCCAATTCTTTTAAAAAAATGTTTTGCTTTATTTTTTTGAGAGAGAGTGTGCACATATGTGTGTGTGAGCATGGGAGGGGCAGAGAGTGAGGGACAGAGAGAATCCCAAGCAGTCTCTGCATGGTAAGTGCAGAGCTCAATGCAGGGCTCAAACCCACAAACTGTGAGACCATGACAGCCAAAATCAAAAGTCAGATGCTTAACCGACTGAGCCACCCAGGTGCCCCCCCTTTTACCCAATTCTTTTATTTGTTTCCTTGTCTTACTACACTAGAATCCACCATAAAATGTTGAATAGAAGTGGTGAGAGTGGGCATTTTTGTCTAGTTAGGCTTGTCACGCTTCTTCAACAAGAAGAGATAACTAATCTGTTGGTACACTGCGTATTAAACACAGCAAATTAAGAACTCACATCTTGGACAAGGAGTAGTAATAAAAAAAAAGTATAGCAGTTGGAAGTCAGTTGGCAGAGACACAAAAAGATGAAAATTCCTTTTCGTATTACAATAGCTTCTGAGAACATTGTAACATTGCAGTTTAATATGATAATTGATGATTAGAGCAGTGTCTTTCCTTCTCTTTATTCTTTGTTGGTTCCTCCTTCTCTGATAATTCATTAGATTTTCTAGGGATGTACCTGTACCATTCTCTAGTCATACTTTCTCCCAAGGTGATCTTATCCAGTCTCATGGCTTTAATCCCCCCATGTATGCTTAAAACTCCTAAATATGTATCTCCAGCTCTGATCTCTCCTTGAGACTCATGACTTGTGTAATGAATTGCTTAATTGACCTCTCTTTTGAATGTCAAATTGGCATCCTATTTAATCCTTCCCACCTCTTTACGACCCCAGAAAATGGCATCCCTGCCCACCCAACCTTGCCCACATTTTGTCAAGTATAAAAAAAAAAAAAAAGTCGAGGTGTTATTTTTAATTCCTGTGATTTTCTGACTGCCCTGGCTACTCCAACACATTCTATTCACTCTGTATTCAAAACTGATAATGACTTTTCTTCCTCCATCTCAACAATCACCACCTTAGGCCAAGTCACCATCATAATTCACATGGACTATTTCAAGAAACTCCACACTGAATTTCTGGCTTCTACTCTTAGTCCTCTGACACCACCATGTTTTCTTAAAATATATATCTAACCATGTACATCCCTACTTAAACTTCTCTAATGATTTGTCATTGTAATTAAAATAAAGCTTAAACTCTTACGTGGCCTACAAGTCCTATAAGAGCAAGTCCCCAACTTCCTTTCCAACATCATCCTCTACCATTGTCCCCTTCACAACTGCTTCAGCTATGGTCATGTTTTTACCATGCCTCAAACATATTAAGCTTGTACCTATCTTAGGGCTTTTTGTTATCACTACTTGGAATATTCTTTCCCCTGATTCAAACCTAAGTTTAAATGTATTTTAGTAAGTAAAACAGTATGGTACTGGCATAAAAACAGATAACAAACATCAATGAAACAGAACAGAAAGCCCAGAAATAAACTCATACATACGTGGTCAATTAATTTATGACAAAAGAGTCAAGAATATATGATGGGGAAAAAACCGTCTTCTCAATAAGTGGCATTGGAAAAATTGGATGGCCACATGCAAAACAATGAAACTAGACTGCTTTCTTACACAAAAATAAACTCAAAATGGATTAAAGACTCAAATATAATACCTGAAGCCATAAAATTCATAGAAGAAAACATAAGTGGTAAGCTCATTGATATTGGTCTTGGTGGTGGGTTTTTTTGGCTCTAACTCCAAAAACCAAAGGCACCAAAAACAAAAATAAATGGGACTACATCAAACTAAAAAGTTTCTGTACAGCAGAGGAAGCCATCAACAAATTAAAATGGCAACCTGCTGAAGGGGAAAAATATTTGCAAAGCATATATTTTATAAAGGGTTAATATCCAAAATCATAAGTAACTCATATACTCAGTAGCAAAACAAAAACAAAAACAAAAATCTTATTAAAAAGTGGGCAGTATACCTGAATAGACATTTTTCCAAATAAGACATACAGATGGCCACCAGATACATGAAAAGATACTTAACATCAGTGATCATCAGGGAAATGTGCATCAAAAACCCACAACGAGATATCACCTCACACCTGTCAGAATGGCTATTATCAAAAATATAAAAAATAAGTATTGACAAGGGTATGGAGAAAAGGGACTCCTCCTTCACTGTTGGTGGAATGTGAGGTGTTATAGCTACCACGGAGAACAGTATGGAGGGAGGTTCCTCAAGAAATTAAAAATAGAACCATCATATGATACTGCAATTCCACCTCTGTATATTTATCCAAATAAAATGAAAACAGTAATTGACAAGAATATGTGCACCACCATGTTCACTGCAAAATTATTTAGAGTAGCCAAGATACGGAAACAACCTAAGTGTCCATTGATGGATGAATGGATAAAGAAATTGCAGTATATATAAAAAACAATATTATTCAGCCATAAAAAATAACACAATCTTACCATTTACCACAGCATGGATGGATCTTGAGGGAATTATGCTAAGTGAAATAAATCAGACAAAAGAAGACAAATACCATATGATTTCTCTTACGTGTGGAATCAATCAATCCACAAATCCAAGCTCACAAATATGGAGAACAGATTGGTGATTCCCAGAAGTGGGGAATGAGGGACTGGAAAAAAATGGCTGAAATGTTGGAGGGTTTTTTTTTTTTTTTTTAGTTTTAATAAATTGAATTTAAAAAATTTTTGTACTTTATCTCTAATTCCTGATTTATAGAAAAGTATGCATCATTTCAATGAATATTCCTTCAAGAGCACTCCTTTGCACCATTTGTTTTCTTTGGAAATATTCCCCCTATTTGTTGAAAATCTATCATTCTCCCCTTCCCACCACTACCACTGCCACTTGAATCTTATGCTATTCTCATTGCCTGTATTTGTTTAATGCAGGAGCAGATGAAATATTACTTCTATTAGGTTTGCCTTAGTTACCAAGCCGGGTATTTCTCCTTCAAACCACTATGAGCTTTACTTCAACGTTTCTCATTGTTATTTGACATACTTTGCCTTAGATTGCAGTTAAAAGTGGAATTTACTGTGTTGAGGAACTGTGTCGCATTCATCTTTGTCTCTATATAGCACATAGCTTTACACGTAGTATGCCTTCAAAAACAATTCTTAGATGTATGTGTCGATGTTTGAAAAATAGGATGGTCACAAGGGATGAGGTTGTATAGATGACTGGTAGAGACTTGGTAGAAAGACAAGAGGTTGCTCTTGGTGCAAACTCAAGGTGATTTATACCCTGGAATCATTCACAAATTCTTATGACAATTCACTCACTTAAAATAATATTAATGACAGTAATTTTGTGCTCAATTATATTGAGTGTGTGACTTACCTGATCTTTTTTTACAGAAATCAATAGCTGAGGAAACTGAATAGTGCAGATGGACTTTGCTACAGATGCAGCAAAGATGAGTGGTATATTGTGTACACTATGCAGTCACAGTCTTTGTCTCACTTCCACGTTTCTAATACACAAATGATCATTGTATTCTAATGAGTTAGGCCATGAATTCACAAAATAAAACACCATCCTTTTGTTCATTATATGAAAGACTCTTTACAAATCCCCAGTGGAAAACTAAGGGAGATAATGGGTAACATTAATTCCTTATTTCAAGACTCACATTTATCTTCATTACATGTGTAATTTTAGTGGTGCCTTTATACACCTTCTTGAAAGACATACTTTTTTCTTCTGCATGTACTGAATATTATTCCATTACCAATATGGACACTTACCAATCCTTAATAATACAATAACATGGAAAATTCTTGACATGTTCTTTGTCAATTAAATTAACTTTTATAAACATCTAATTAATTTCTAGATCATATCAATGGAAGCATTATATTTCAAGTAAGGTCCAAAGAATGGAAAAAAAGAAACTGATATTCTTGGAAAATATTTTTTATGTATGAAAACATTAAGAAAGTTTCACTATGTTTTCAGTATAATTTTTAAAATAAGAGTCACATTTCTGCTGTGCCATGGAAAAACAATGTTGTTGTTCAAATATATTTTTTACTACTTATAACACATGTTCTTTTTAATTATCTTGTCCTGGTAAACTGAGACTTTAGTAATTAAAGCTTTAAGCAAACAATTTATGCCTCTAGGTTTTTTCTGATTGATAATAGTGCCAAGGCACATAAATGCATGGTAAATACCAGATGGAGCAAGAACTGGAAGAGATACTCAGACAGTTTTCCATGAGAGAGGAAACAATGAGTAGCTCTACCAAGGTCAAAGTCTCTATAACTTTTCTCTGTGGTTTTCTGCTTCCTTCAACTGAAATCAGATAGGAATAGAGTGCTAAGATGCTGAAAACCCAAACAGATACCTTTTCTATGAAAGTATTAAATGGTTGTTAAGAGAATTCCAGCCTGAATAAAAGACTTCACAAATTTTGACTCCTACTGGAGCTGTCAAAATTAAAAAAGCAAGTGATGTTGGTACATAAATCCACTTTGATACTCAGATTGAGTTAATTCTGCTCAAGGATAAGTAAGCTATAACTATGTTAAGCAATGTTTAACAATAATTCAGAGTTGGTGAATATAAAATCAGGCTATCTAGGTTTTTGTTTTAAACTTATTTAACCCCTGCTCTGAAAGTGTATATAATTTATTTTTGTGTATATACA
Source organism: Puma concolor (assembly GCF_028749965.1). Taxonomy (NCBI): domain Eukaryota; kingdom Metazoa; phylum Chordata; class Mammalia; order Carnivora; family Felidae; genus Puma; species Puma concolor. Next base: position 113,165,045 of record NC_141675.1, read on the forward strand.
TTTTCCCAGTTGAAGAAAAGTATTATTTTCAGGAGATTCCAGAAGAAGATAAATGTATTGATTCCTTTATTAACCCCACCTGTGGGAAACCAACAACTAGAGTGGAAGCCCACCTGGAGACAATGTCTCCTAATGGCAGCAAAGTGCCCACAAGAAAATAATCAGAGTGCTGATCCAAAAACTTCAAACCTTTCAAGAATCAGCTCATGTCACAGGGGATAGCAATTAGTGATAATTAGATTGAGTTGCCCTTTACTTGTCAAACAAGGAAAAGGATAGTGATTCCTGAAGTCTCACATGGGAGGAAGAATAGATGTAATCTATCTAGTCAGTTTCTCAAATTGGAGTTCCCTGTCCCTAAGTCATGTGCTTACAACAGTGGTTCTTAATCCCAATGTATAGTGTCATCATCTGGGCAACTTTAAAAAACTATCAGTTTCTGAATCCTGCCCTCACAGATCTTAATGTAATCGATCTTGGGTGGACTCCAGTTACCAATATATTTTAATAGCCACCCCCTGCCACAAGGTGATTCTAATATGCATCCAGCATTGCAAACCCCTAGATTAGTAGAAACTGCCTTATTGCAAAGACAAATGAAGAAAAAGAAGTTCTTGGCCTTGAATTTTAAATCAGCCCTAAGATCTCCAAGAATCTGATGGAGAGAATAGAATGAAAAACTATAATTTCAAAGCATTGAGTTTTTCTCTTACTGCAAATGGTGGGGACTTGAACTCACCTTTGGTGTGGATCTTCCTTTGCCCTGGAAAACCATCTTAAGGGGTCTCTTACAGATAGAGGTAAAGCAAACCATCCACGGTGAAGTTGAAATGTATGGACTCCGGTATTTTAAAAACTTTTTGGTGCACATGCTGCATCTTGAGTAAATTATATTGCTGGGTGGAAAGAGAGGCAGGTAAGAGCTGAGAAGAGAGAAGGAATGAGTAGGTGGCCTGCTAGATCTGTCACCCTCTGACTCCTTGAGCTGGGTATGAACCACCACGGTTAGAGTAATGAGCCCAAAAGTCAAACTATCCACAGGAAATGTCATGAAAGGTAGCAGTGAAGCAGAGTGGAAATGATTCTTCCTGTCTCCCAGTGAAACCTAAGTCTGGCACTTCTGGGCCAGTACCCAGGGGAATACCCCATAGCTGGGAATAGCACCTTTGGCATCCCTATAGGAGTGCTGATCCTATGTATTTTCAGCAGAGTGAGCCATGAAGCCTCTGTAGGGACCTTTGTCAGCAGCAGACATGGTTCTAGTGAGAGACAGCAGGAGAATAACAATATGCCATTGTTAACTGTGGCTGATCTACTGATTTGGTGAGGAAATAATTGGAGTATACTTGGGGCTGTTATGAGTTCCCATTACAAGAGTAGGGATTAAACTGTAATATGAACTCTATTTTAGACAGATAGGGAAGACTAGAATGTACACGTTCTACATACAAAACACAAAAGGAAGACATTTAACAAGAAGTTTATCTCCGTGACTTACAAGGTTCCTGCCCTGTGACTAACATAATAAAAGGGTAGCGTACGGTTTTATAGGTTATCTAAGTGGCCACATGACTAAACCGGTTTCTCTCATTGACTAAATAATTGTCTCTCTTCTCTCTTACCACTTCACCTTTATCCCTTCCAAAACTGACACTGAATTGAAAAGAAACTTTTCAGGTGGAGGTTAAGCACTATTTGGCCAAAAGTATATACTCGTTTCACTTCACCGTGCTGCCAGAAATGCCAAGAAAGTATCATCCTCCTTTAGTAAAAACAAAGAAACAAACAAAAAAACAATAACAGTATCACCATTGCCCCCTCCTTCAAATACCTCATAATCTAGTTATAGAGAATGTAATGTTAAAATGATCTATATAGTGACATAAACTTGATGTGGGTTATAATAAAACATTCATCCAGATTCTCTGTTACTAGCTTACACAGTGAAGATTGGGGAATATTAATATCTGTGGCTCAGGAAAGATTAATACGACCCACAAAAATGGAGTCAGCTGATATTGAAGGCCATATCATTTATAAGGTTATGATGCAAGTTGGTTCAGTATTTGTAAATGCATGTTTGAAAAAGCAGGTTTTATTATTATCTAGGTATGGTGAGGCCAACAACAGATTTAGGCGATGATTATCTTTGAAAAGATAGTTGTTACCCAGATCCCAAGAGAAAGGGGCATGCTACATCATATGAGGGGTCACACAGGGAAGTATCGGGGTCGGTCAGGAGGCAGAGGAGTGAGGGGGAAACACAGACTAGAGCCTTTTTGTGGTTTTCTGCAAAAAGGAACAAAGTTTAAACAACTTAGGGATGGCTAGTTTAAATAATTTTAGCAGGCTCTGGGGAGAGGGCGTGGTCCCTGCTTGTCTGGTCCCTGGTCCTAGGGTAACTAGGGCAGGAAGACAGTGGCCTAGAGTATGAGAATGGCCCTAAGAAGGAGGTGGTATGGGCTCTGGATCAGTTGCTTTGCATATGGAAGATGTGCTGGAAGTTTTGCAATCTCTAGGAATTAGCTAATCCCAGGAGAAGCAGTCCTCCTTCAGGATCAGCAAGGCCCCAAGATGTCAAAAGCATCTGAAAATAAAAGATATGGTTAATACACGTGGTAACCTATTCCAATTGAGTAGGAATTTCTCAACAGGCCCTTGATTTAGACCCAAATCTAAGTGAAATCGACCCAAGCGAGGCAGGGAGACCTGGAAAACTAACCCCCACTCTATAAAACAAGGGAGTTTTCAGTTTCAGGCTTGCTGAAGGACTCACCACACATCAGTGTTATTATTAATGGTGAAAATAAACCTGAGCTGGAATAATAAAAAGGTAATGTGGAAAGACAATGCAGTAACCCTCCCATCATGCTTGGCATCAGTCAGGCCTTTGTTAGAGTGTTGCCTGTGCCTGGTTTAGAGCTCTACTGCCCCCACCCCCAACCAGAGGGAGACAGAAAAATCTGCCAATTACCTAAGAGCAGCCAAACAGTGACAGGTTGGGAAAAACGGATCTACCATCATCTGTACTTATGGGGAGGCGAGTTGGCAAAGATGTCATTGTACAAAACAGAGTAAAAGCCACATTTTTGTTTGAAAGTGCTCAAATTGGTCAAACGTGAGCACATCACCACTCTTTTCTTTCTTTGCCGACACCAATCTGTCACCTATTGTTTCAGCTAAGGGTCTGAAAATGCAAACTGGGGAAGAATATGTATTTCCAATATGACCATAGAAGTAAAAGTCTGTTCATTGCTCACTCTCTCTGAAATGTTCCCTGCAGCAGTTCACAATTTAAACTTCAGAACACAAACTGGAGGCAAACTGTTGGATAATTGTCACCTCCTTTTGACATCCCTCAACCTCCTGTTCTTCCCCCGGCTCCAATGTCCTTGTAGTCCCCTGCGGGTGATCTGACTCAATCCAGTCCTTCCCTGCATTCCTGACCACTCCATCCAGGCCCAGAACTGCTCTCACGTCCTTGTTGCTAAAGCTGAAGACTTGAAGTTGCTATTCTGGGTCTGTCCCAGAGTTGTCTGACAAAAGACAGTGGGTTTTCCTTAAATGAGCATAGTAGCATGCCAGAGTCCTTCCCAGAGCCTTTGTGCAAAGGAGAAAAAAATAAATGCCCAGGCATATTCACACCTTGAGTGTACCTGCCACATGTCAGGGACTCCAATGCTCCCCTGCATCTCTCTCAGGAAAGTGATATGTATCTTAACCAATGTGTTAATTAAATAACAGTTGAGTGACTTTTATGTGTCAAGTCCTATATTAGGCCTTTAGGAGTATATTAAGAGACATAGAGCCTCATCCTGTATGACAAGAAATTTGCAATTCAGCTTTAGAAAACACAAATTCACAACCATGAAAAATTAATATATAAGAAAGCAGCACAGAAGAAGCCCCAAAGCACTTTTTAATTAAATGCCAATTAAGATGAGCAGGCAAAAAAAAAAAAAAAAAAAAGAGCAGGCAACAGGGACACCTGGGTGGCTCAGTTGATTGAACAATCTGGCTCTTGATTTCGGTTCAGGTCATGATCTCACAGTTCATGAGTTCGAGCCCCACATCAGGCTCTGTGCTGATGGTGGGGAGCCTGCTTGAAATTCTCTCTGTCTCTCTAAATAAATAAATAAGTAAACTTCATTTAAAAAAAAAAAGAAGAGCAGGCAACACTTGTGGGTACAGTGGTCTGAGAAGGTACCACAGAAGAGGTAGGATATGAGCTAGGCCCTCTAAACTGGGTAGGGTTTGGAGAGGAAAAACCAGGTTTGGGACATGGACAGGGGAAGAGAACAAGGCACACTGTCACAATGATAAGACCAGGCCAGGCAGAGCAAAGCTCATCTGAAGCAAAACTGCAACCAAGGTTTGGAAGATAGGCTGTAAAAGGTCTTATTTGTTTGCCAGGTTTCTGGAAGGGTTGGGGAGGAATGGATTAGAGGGTAGCATTATAGAAGTGGGTGTTTGGGAGGATTTATTTCATGATACCAAAATCTCCAGGTCTCCCTGTCTGCCCCACAGGATACTCAGAGCTAATCTTCCTTGTATCACATTCCCAGCCTTCCCTGCTTATTGCCCAAAGGGTCAGGATCCCCAGACATCTAAACCATGCCAGGCTGCCTTTTCTAGAAATAGCTGTACCTCCTTTCCCTCTAGCCCCAGACTCCACCCCCTGTTTTCCTTGCATACAACAGTGTCCTCAGGAGTTTGATGAAAACGGCCTTGTGTCCTTAACCTCTTCAACAAACATTCTCTCTCTCCTTGTCTCTTATAAGCTGCTTCCTCCATGCTCCTTTCCAGTCAGAGCTGCTCCTTCTGCATCATGCTCACCTTCCCTCCCCAAGGGTTGGGAGGGATAGCCGGTATTATCCTACAAAGGCTTCCAAGATTCTTTCAGAATTGACCCTCTTGTTAAAATACATAGGAAGAGTATGCATATATACATGTTCTTATGCCATTGGCCAATGGCCAGACCCCTGCTACTTGTCATTGCCATCAACACACCTGACCAGCCCCAACCTCATTCACTGAAGATACACTTGTAGGCTGTCTTCCCCTTCCTCCCAACTCCAACCATTATCCTGGTTGAATTCAATATCTTGTCATTTTCCTGCTAAAAACCATTTAGTGTTTCTCACTGTTCTTAGTTCTGAGCATGGTCTCCACAGACGGTCTGGATGGGTGCATCTCTCAACCTTAGTTGTAGCCACTCTCTCAACACACTCTGTATCAGTAGTCCACACTGGGCTTCCTTCAGCTCCTAGAATTTTCCAGGTTCATTTTCATCTCAGTGTCTTTGATGTACTAGGCTTCCATCCTAGAACACTGAGACTCTCCCAACCCCCACAGCCTCCTACCTCTTTCTTTCCACAACTTAATTCCTACTAATTCATACTCGTCCTTCAGTTCTAAATCCAAATGGCCTATTAACAGGTAAACATTGCCACACAAAGCCACCCCCAACCCACATAGACTATACAGTTGAGCAGTGATTCTCAAATAGGGAGCAATTTTGCCATCAGGGGACGTTTTGCAATACCAGGAGACACTCACTTGTCACAACTAGGGAGTCCTCCTGGCATGTAGTGGGTAGAGGCCAGGGATGCTGCTAAATATTCTACCATGCATACAGTACAGCCCCTCCCCACCTCGATACAAAATGTCAATAGTGCTAAGTGTGAGAAACCCTGCGTTAGATCAAAGAAGCCCCTGTACATTTTTCTGTTGCAGTATTTATTTGATTAATAGTATTCATTTAAGGTCTGTCTTTGGGGTATATCTTGTTCATCATTAAACTACAAGTACACAGCAACTGAAACGCAGTAATTACCAAAGCCCATTTATGGGCAGGAGGGAGAGGAGAATAACTGGAAAGAAAAGAGATTGGGGAGAGGAAAATAGTTGGGGAATGTTCAGTAAATTAACAATGAGGAAAGTTTGGATTAGAATGAGGGAGGTGGAAATGGTAAGAGGAAGAGGAAGGAAAGAAAGAATCTTTAAGAAAGAGTCAAAGGAATCTATGAATGATTAGATTTGTGTGATTAATGCAAACAATGTCGGAAAAAAAGAGATGTAGGCATTCTTAAGCGGAACAAATAAAAACTGTTTTATTTTTAATTGTATTGTTTACAGTAATTTCACATAAAAAGTTATTGGAGACATCTTAAGATCAAAGACATATAAAACAGAACATTAAACTAAGAACAAAAGATTAAATATCAAATAATAGCCATCAAAAGATAAGTCATTTTTGCCAGCAATTTAGGCTAAATGTAAGTGCTGCAATTTAATGCACAATATAAATCTCAATTTTCTGAGAACCCAGGCACACGGCAAAACAGAAACATAATTGGTCTCCATCGCTGATGAGCTCTTCCCCACACTTCATGCTATTTTCCTCAGAGTTATTTTGTTATTAATATTCTTAACTTTTGTTATTTCTTTCATTAGGAAATACAAATTTTCCCAGAACTGAACTGTAAGAATGCATCCAAATGATTCTTAAGAAATATTAAATTACAGTGCACCATGTTCGGGGTAGTAATTTTATGGAGGTACATACATGTCTTTCAGGTGACCCTTTTTATATGGACCCATGATTAATTAGAGAATCATGACGCTGTGAAGATATCTAGATTCTCAGCTACATGAGCGACTACTGGCGTGTGTGGGTGGGGAGGACCTTTCAAACTTTGTACATGCCCTCTCACTTATGGAGCCAGTGAGATAGTTGTCTTTCACTGGATATGTGCTTTATCATGAGATGTCTGTGGGAACATGTAGGGGTACAGAGATTTTCTTTCCACCAATTTATACAGTTCTAACAAAAATTTTCTTATTAAACACAGATATTGGGGCACCTGGAGCAGGGGGGCTCAGTCGGTTCAGCATCTGACTCTTGATTTCTGCTCAGGGCATGATCTCAAACTTGGTGAGATTGAGCCCTGCATCCGGCTCTGGGCTGAAAGCACAGAACCTACTTGGTCTCTCTCTCCCTCTCTTTCTCTGCCCCTCCCCCACTCGCTCTCTCTGTCTCTCAAAATAAATAAATAAATGTTAAACAAAACAAAACAAAAACATGCAGATATTATTTTTCTAATTTGCCTCTAGATTTTGAATGACATTTACTGCAGCGAACTACATTTACCATAGTCTAATGGGTGATGTTATGATGGAAGAGTGTGAACAGAAAACTGTATGTACATGAAGTCATCATTTCTTGCATAGAAGATGCCATTTTGATCTAATTAAAGCATGAACCTTGGATTAGCTAGATCAACTCAAATATTATGTCTGCCATTTTTCAGCTCCTTCATCTGTAAAAGAGAATTAATGATACCTGGAATGCAGGGGTGTTGAGAGGGTTAGAGACAATATGTGGAATATTCTCAGCAAAGAATCATCACATAGTAGTTGCTCAATAAATTACATTATTATCAAAAAGATGAAATGAATATATTAAGATAGAAGTCATTTTTTAAGTTCCTAGGGAAAAAAAAAAAACAAAACGTAGTATTAAATAAATATCTGTCTCTTTCCCCCTACTCCAAAGGCTTATGATAATCCTTCATCTGAAGAAGAAACTAAAACAATTAGGTAGAATCATTATTAAAATAAATTTGTACATCAAGCTAGAAAACAAATGTCTTAGGTATTTCTAAACCAATGACAATGCGAAGCTCAATCAGATCGGTGTTTCTAAAGGACCATCAATAATGTAGGGACCTCTCTTGAAAATAGCCTAAAAACATTTCTCACCATAGGTTGATGTGGGTTTGGAACAAAATTTTCCCTTTAAAAAGTCTCTAAAGTTAGAATACTCCCATTCTATAATCTGAGTGTTGGCCAGCATGTTGCTGACATTTAGAAAGAATGCAACTGCTAAATATCATGTGCAATTTCTCCAATCACCAACTTGAGGGATGGTTTACATGGTATCCTAAGGAGAACATTTTTGGGAAAAATAAAGTGTTCTTTATTCATAACTAAAGCAGCTCAAAACAGTCTAAGCCAGTGAGACAGTTGTCTTTCATTTGTTAATCACATTGTCACTGGATGTCCTTGTGAGGAAAGGTTGGCGGTAGTGTGTGAGTTGGGAACATGTGGGAGGGTGATGAGGTACAGAGAAATCTCTTTTCACCAGCTTGTATAGTTCTAAGGAGATATTTTATTATTAAATTCAGATGTTATTTTTCTAATTTGCCTCTGGATGTTTAATGACATTTACTCCAAACATGACATTTAATAGCTCTCTGAAAAAAATAATAAAATTGAACAGAAGGGAAGTGTTTAGTAAGAAAAAGTTGGACTTAAATTCATTTTCCCAGTCCCCTTCTTCTCTTTCTCCTTTTTTGTTTTGCCATTGACAATAATTCCAGTGTCCTAACGGTGAGAGCCATGGGGATAAGTCAAAATATAAATGATCTATATTTATTTGGGTAACTGCTGGAGTAAAGACAACATCCCATTTGAAGTTCATTATTAATTGAGATTAGATCTAAACCTTCCCAGTTAAAATTGATTTATGTGGGCTATTCTGGCTTCCAAAATCAGCTTGGCAAATTTATGACACTATTGTTTGAGAGTAGAGGCATAATTTATTGAAACATTTCATTCTAACCCTGGGTTGGATTCACATACCGTTGTGTGCTAATTGCTCATTGGTAGGCAACAAAAACATTGAAGGTCAAGAATTAGGCATTGTGCGTGTGTTCCTATGTTCAGGACAGATGCAAACATGGTATGTGACTTCATTGTTCTCCTACCTCATGATAGCTACCCTCTGACTGCTGCAGTTACCTGCTAGGATTCTCCTCCCAAGCCATGCCTCTTTAAGTAGTGTTTCATGTTCTAAATGACAACATCCTTTTTCCTTACACTCTGGTAAATCTCCTGAGCTTGAGTGCATTGATCCCAGCACACCTTCATAGTACTAGTTAGATCACTATGCTATCATTTGATTGATATCCATGTGCCTTTTTAGACAGTGAGGTATTTGAGGGCTCATATTCATCCTTGGACTCTTGTTTCTCTTCCCTCTCTGACCAATTCCTTGTTTCAGTCCTCTGTTTCCTCCTGTATGATTTCCAACATTCTTCCACCTCTAACCTCAACCTCACGCCCAACCTTCAATTACCAGTTTGAGTTATAGACTCATTTTAGAAATCTGAGGGGCTAGGGGTGAAAGGAGCAAGGAGAAACTAAGGAGAATGTTGTGAAGTGATGTGTCATGAATGAAAGTAGCCTGTGACTTTATACTTGTTATTTCAAGTGAAACTGACATTGATAATTAATGTCTCCTGTTCTATACCAAATGCTACATACTAGAATATTAGATGCCCCTCCAAAGTTCTTCATTTTGGGGCTTCAGAGTCACCCTTGAGTCTCCTTCAAAGCCAAGAAGCTCTACTGTTTCCTTCCAATATGGATAGTATTTCTCCCACCCATTCCGTGTTTACTTCGCATACCTTAGCTGGGGCTTTCATTACCGGTTGTTTTGATTGTGTCAGTGGCTTCCTCTCTTGTGTTCCTTTTTCCTGTCTTTCCGTCTCCAACCCAGCTTCAGTTGCACTAACTAATTTATCTTAGAGAGATGCTTTCCACATTTTGCCCTATCTTAAGAACTGGAAATAGCCTATTCTCAGGTCTAAGTAGAAGGTATCCTAAAGTAATTTCATTTACAATTAGGAGGAACAAAATGTGTAGATAAGAGAGAATATATTGAGACATTTGACAAGCTCTTTCAAAATAAGTTTATGGTTAAGGTGAAGAAATGTAAGCTAGGTTTTGGCAGAGCGAGGGGAATTTGTGCCTGACTGGAGAGGTACTGTGCTTCAAGGCTTGTGTTTGGCCTTGTCCTAGTCCATGTGTTTATCAGTGATTTGTTTGATGGCAAAAGCATACTTATATCTTTAGAAACCAATATTTTGGAGAGCTACATCAATAGTACACTAATTCAAAACATTCTCTCTGGGCTTAAAAATATGGCTGATACTGACGTGAAGTTTTATGAGAATGAAGGAAACTGTACAGAGAATAAGAAGAAAATGAATTGTATAAGTTAAGGAAAGAAGGAATGTGACTTAGCAGCTCCCATGAGAATATAAAAAGATTTTACTTGACAATGAGCTTCGTGCTAATACAGACCAGTAATACGTGACCTAGATAATGGAATTTAAAGCTACCCTAATGGTGTGTGTTTTTCTTTTTTTTGTACAGAAGACACAAAACTAATGTGAATGTCCCTAAATTAGCACTAGACTGTTGTTATTCTAATGAAAGAGTGCAGACATTGCTTCTGCATCTACCAGCAAAGGAAAATGCCACAATTTCCCAGTATCATCTTTCCTATTGCTCCTGTCATAGTTACTGGCTCTTAGTAGAGGTTCAATATTTGTTGCTTGAATAAACAAATAAATAGACAGATGGTGATGCAGCAGCAGATCTGAACCCGCTGCGAACACCACTAACATATCTCACAGAAATTATAACGTTAACTATTTCACATATGTATGTATATAATGAATATGCATTAAAATATACAAAGTATTGACCTTCTTTCAAAAAGATTACAAAATTAGTCAAATATGGTCGATAGGTGTAAGGAAAAATTTCTAAGGCAATTGGGGAAACATGGAATATAACAATGAGGAAGGCAGCGGCCTATTTTGGCTAAAGTTATGCATTTTATTCTGAAAGATTGCAACATCATTGAAGCGGATAAAGGCGATTTTTCCAAGTTCCTAAAAACGTGGCCTTTGGAAGCCAAACATAAATGAAGCCATGTAGCACGGTAGAGCAACTCCAAGCTGCATAAGAATAGTCATGTGGCATTCAACTCTACCTCTTTGCATGGGAGGTGGGCTTCCTGACCTCCTCTAATGGCAAAACAGTGAACTCTCTCATTAAAATAAGGATCAAGTTATACGGAACCGTCCTATCTGAATACAATTTATCATTGGTGATGATGTGAGAATTTGGAGCAAGTCAAATGAACAAGTATTTATTGAGTGCTTAAAGTTCTCTGCCTTCAAATAAAAGATTTGAGATTTTCAAAGTATTGCGAAAGAATGAGACAATGTGCTATACCAGGGAAACTCTTCTAAGCCATTTCATCTCCAGCCAAGTATACTCCAAAGTACATGCCAAAATGGGGCACTATAAAGACAAGGATCTGGCTTTGACAGAAATTTTGTGGGTACCATAAAATAGAGATTTCTTAAAGGATAACTTAGTAATAATACTACAGTAATAATTAGGTATACATCTTGATCTGTAAGCATTTGAGATGATGAGTGAGCTTTAACTCATGTGCCAACTCTAATTTTTTGGTAACAGCTGCTTAAATTACTGTGATGAGTAGGATTCTAAAGCTGAGTCTGAGCTAATCAGGAAAAAGTACCGTATTGGTTTTGTTTGATATGGATGGAAGGCCAACAGCGTATTTCCTATGGCATTTCTAAACTTGTAACATATTGTTGAATAATGGATCAACAAACACCCAAAAACATCTTCTCTAAGTTTTGCCAACCAGGCTAACCCTAGTTTAAAAAATAAAAATTAACATCATAAGGAAGGATTTGACCCAAACCTATATATAATACTTTGTTTTGAAATGTGCTTTCCCTTCCCACCTCCACCATGCTTGCGGGCTGGCTGAGGGCTTTCACTTCCAGTAACCCAATGAGAGATTTTTGGGGCTGGGCCTATGCTCCTAGAGTTTCCTATCAGTCTCCATTCAACTACACTCCATATCTTATGTATTCTGTCACCCCTCTGAAAGTTTTCTCTAAGATGGTAGCTGGGTAAAAGGAACACCTTAAGCCTTACTTGAATTTAAAGGATACTTAAATTTTAATGGCATTCCCAGAACCCTCCTGCCTTCTAAATAATTCTGCCTCTTCAGAGAGCATAGTTTCCTTGATCTGTGCCTCTCAATCTCACTGCTTACCCAAGGGAGTCAATCTAATGGTGGAGCTTTAGGGGTACTTCAGGACAAGAAGGGTTTTTAAATATTTCTCTTTTCTGCGGTACTGGGGTAGCTCGGTCAGTTAAGTGTCCAAGTCTTGGTTTTGCCTCAGGTCATGGTCTCACAACTCATGAGTTCAAGCCCTTGGCAGAGACAAGGCAGAGACATCATGGGTTCTGCCCTGATGTCATGGATATTGCTTGGGATTCTCTGTTTCCCTCTTTCTCTGTCCCTCCCCACTCATTCTCTCTCTCTCTCTCTCTCTCTCTCTCTCTCAAAAATAAATAAACATTTAAATACACATATACATATACACACGTTTCTCTTTTACTTCCCTGCATCTTTTCAACTATATGTCCCCTGTTCCCATAAACTTCCCAAATAAAACCTCCATACATTAACTGGAACGCAGCAGGTGCACCATAGCACTGCTTCTCTTGCCCAGTTCTAAACATATACTGTTCTTGTAACTAACATGGGAAAATTATAAATATTATGTCAATTAAGGAGCCCAAGCAAGGAGAGTTCCTTCTCGGCAGGTACTATCTGTTAAAGGCCAAATTACTATTGGAGCACCTAGGTGGTTCTGTCAGTTAAGCATCAGACTTTTGCTCAGGTCATGATCTCATGGTTTGTGAGTTCAAGCCCCACATCGGGCTGTATGCTGACAGCTCAGAGCCTGAAGCCTGCTTCGGATTCTGGGTCTCCCTCTCTCTCTGCACCTCCCCCACTTGCACTATGTCTCTCAAGAATAAATGAACATAAAAAAATAAAATAAAAGGCCACATTACTATTTTAATGTAGGCACAGAAACAATGATATTAACTAAACAATGCCTCTGATCCATACGTTTGCTTTGTGAACCCATGTATTAAACACAAACCCAAGATGAGAAACCTTTGGTTTTCTTTGCCACAAAGTGACACCAGCATACCTGTTGCTTTATTCTTCTCAAGAGACACATCTTCTTAAGATGTCTACTGAGGTACCTTCATGGTCCTAGGGTCCCTTCCAAGACAAATACCAGTTTTGCTGCCATGGGGACAGATAAGGTAGAACTCTAAGTTAGTTCCCTGATGTGGATTTTCTGAAAATCACTCACTGAAAAAAATTTGCTATGTTTTCACCTTTGTTGATTTGCCAAAAACAAGTTTAAAGATACAATTTTAAAATATGTTCAAAGAATATAAGTACATATTTCTTAGGAATGTGCTATCGTTATTATTATTACTATTATTATTATTGAAAATTTACTCAATATATTCAAGAAGAATAGTCATTAAAAGAAGTCTTATGAATGGAGTAAATGTGGCAAATTTGGTGAATTAATCTTTTGGCACTTGATCTTTTGGTAAATGGGAATTTGGTGAAATTGCCTTTTATCAAATTAATTTCTCATGGATCAACTTGCTTCCATAGTGACCATTCTGCCAAATGTGATAGAATAGTGTAAAACCAAGATTTATTTAAGATAGATCAGTGGTCTCAATCAAGGAAGATTATGTCCCCTAGTGAGATTTGGCATTGTCTGGAAATGTTTCTGGTAGCCACAACTTTGGGGAAGGTAAGGGGAATGCTATAGACACCTAGCAGGTTCAGGCCAGTGCTAATATCCTACAATGTACAGAACACTTCTACCATCCCCCAATAATTAAAGAATTATCCAACACAAACTGTCATTAGTGTCAAGGTTGAGAAACTGAGATATGAAAGATATTTCCCTCTAAGTCTCTCCTAAGTCTACATCACCTTGGGGTGGGTGTCCCCATAACAACCTCAGAATGATTTTACTTCAATTGACTGTCTTTTTAAGCCTAGTAAGTACTTGGAATGAGGCAATGGACAAGACATGGGGTTTGAGAAACTGTGCCGGTCCCTTGGGATTGACAGTCTCATACAGCTTTCAGACACCTGGCCCCAAGGGAGACCCCTGGGAGCAGAGCCAAGGCTATAAAAACCGGGATTCTCTGGGTTAAACTCTCAGTCCCCTCTGACTATATAAGGCTTTTTGGACAAAAGCAGTGTTTTTATAAGGTTTGTATGGAAAATATGTGGTCTCCTTCCATTCCTTCCCCCATTCCACTCATAATAGAAATCTCCAAGATAGGAAGACAGCCTGGAAAGGAAGTAGAAGTGGTTCATTTTCTCTCCTCTCCTCTCTTTTTTTTTCTCCCTTTGCTTTCCATTCCTCTATAGACTACATAATTCCTTTCTTAAGAAGAAATGTCAGGTTCTAAAAGAGCTCATAGATTGTTCTAGAAAAAACACAGAACCAGAGATAAGAGGAAAAAACAAATAGAATGTGTAAGTGCTGTAAACACGATTTTGAACTATTTCAACTAGCCCTGCAGTCCAGTGTCCCTGTATCCAGAGACATTCCTGGATCCTAAACCTTGGTCCCAGTGGACAGCCTTCTCGAAGGTCTGTCCTACAAGGTCCAGATGCTGCAGGTGGAAAAATCCATAGAATTCATGTCTTCCAGAGACCCCCTCGTCAATTCCTTCCCATTCCCCTACCAGGACCACAAGTTGAAAGTGGCTAGAAAGAAGAAACTTGGCTGGTATCTTAAGCCCAGTTTTCTTCACTGCCTCTGAGTCAAAGCAAAAAGGGTGGAAACAGAAAGATAATTTTTATGATGTTAGCAGAGGAAACAAATGGCTTGACTGGCTAGAAGAAAATCCCATGCCTTTCTTTATGGGGTCTAGTCACTCCAGAACACTAGCTAATATTTCCCATGCTTAGACTTCAAGATTAAAAGAGAAATGGCCAGACAAGTGTAGGATAAATCAGTTTAGCAAGGGAGGAGACAGTGATGTCATTCTGACCTGTCTCTAGTCTGTCTGAATGGAGGAGCAGAAAATGAGGCAGAATGTCAGAATTGGAAAAGACTTCAAAAGTTGTCTAAACCTAAACTCCTCATTTTGGAGATGAGAAAGTAGATATCTAGAGGCTAAGGCACTCATGTGTTGTCACACGTCAGTAAAAGTCATAACCAAGCCTTCCCACTGCTAAGCTGGTATCCTTTTGACCTTGTCACCATTTTGGAACAAAAAACTAGCACTCCATGTGCACTTGACAAAGTCACCTCCCCTGTCTCTACCCTGATTAATTGTAGGTTTGATAACATTTGAGACCTCACACGTGACGGTGTAAAGATGAAACATAAGAGATACTAGCAAATTATATATGCAATTTACTCAACAGCATTCTATAAAAACAAATCCAAGTTATTGACTTCATGGAAAACTTCTAGGAACTTAACATATAAATATTTCTGACTCTTTTTTTCTGAACTGGTCTTCAAATTAGTGCACTGGTAGCCTTCAGCATATGATGTTGATGCTTTAAACCAATTAAAAAATATTTTTTAATGAAAAAATTGTGATTTGAACTCCACAAGACAAATGTGCCCATATGGACTCTATTGTTTAGTTGGGCAATTGATAGTGGTTGCAACATCTAGAGTATTGTGGGGATATAATTATGGACAAGTTAAGTGTAGACAATCAGAACTGAGCCAAACCTTCAATGCACAGTCATAATATCTTTCCTTAATAAGACTCATGAGATTATCCTCAGACTAACACCACATGTTCTCTTGGGTATGATAAAGAGTCAACTGCTCTATTTTTCCAATTTCATTCAGCCTATAAATAATAAAATTAAAGTACTTACTTCCTAAATTTTCAGCTGCCTATTGTTACTTTTTAATGCCATTTCCACCCCCTTCATGGCATCCAAAAATGAGTAGGTTAACTCATAACTAAATGTGTTCACCGAATTTGTTCATTGTTAAAATTCATACAAAATTCTTGCAGAAAGGAGTGACAAAAGAGTCACAGATGTTCTTAAATATTTTTTAATACCAACTGACTTATTTTCTTTGAACTCTTTAGAAGGGGCCAGTTTACCTGGATGTCTTAATTAACATATGACAAATTTGTAATGCATCTGGGTTCTTCTAGTGCTTTGGAAGATACATCAATAAAAATTAATATCTTCTGACACACACACCCAGAAAACACAAAAAAAGCAATGATTTCATAAGAAGCTAGATTATTTCATGAAGCTGTAGCAAAGGTGCTGATGACATTCTTTTGAGAGCAAAATCAAGTGTTAGATATAGTCTTGGGCAATGGATGGTGGTTTCCAAGAAAGGATCAAAGAGAGTGGAATAAATTTTTCTCACCAACACTGGCTTGCTCTACTTCTCATGTAGAGGTTTACACAACATGTGAGCTCAACTGGCTAAACTATAAAGCCTTTTGATGACCTAAAAGGCATTATTACAATCTCCTATGCATACTTTCCTAGATTTGGAAGTACATTTAGAAATAGGATTGTCAGCTAGCCACACAGATACTTTTAACAGTTGTTGTTACTCCGATGTCTAGGGCCATATGAAGATCAGGCCAAGTAAGAAAATAACATGGGCACTGATTCATGATAAACCAAGTAATACCAGGCAATTTACATGCCCCTCAACTATCCTTAACCAATGGCTGAGAATCACACAATTATAAAGCCTCAGATCCCTTGCTGTGTGTGGAGCTAACTATGAGATATGACCCGCTTCAGAGTTCCCCTTTGAGGTTATGCAATAGGACTTTGCCTGAAATTGTACCCTTGTTGGGATTCTCTTCCTTCCTGGTCCTGGTTTTCTCAGTCCCTTTCTAGTTTCCCTAGAGGGAATATACCAATTTTCAAATCAGGGTCTGCTTCTGGGGAAACAACCTAAGACAGTTGTTCACACTTTAAAGATCAGTGGATTCCATATAATCAAGATTTGTAACTTTTCTCGAAATACCGAAAGATCTGGCAACATTCAGCCAGTATTTTCATGTGCTCAGAATCAGCACGAATGTTCAGTTCATTCACAACTGCTGTCACTGGCCAATCTCATTCATTTCAGTCACCTGCCTGCCCCATTGGAATTTGAGTCTGCTCTTTTTTTTTTTTTTAATTTTTTTTTTAACGTTTTATTTTATTTTTGAGACAGAGGCAGAGCATGAACGGGGGAGGGGCAGAGAGAGAGGGAGACACAGAATCAGAAGCAGGCTCCAGGCTCCGAGCCATCAGCCCAGAGCCCGACGCGGGGCTCGAACTCACAGACCGTGAGATCGTGACCTGAGCTGAAGTCGGCCGCTTAACCGACTGAGCCACCCAGGCGCCCCTTGAGTCTGCTCTTCATGCACTAGACTATGAGCTCCATGTAATAAGCAGAATAATGACCCTCAAAGAGTCCATGTCCTAATCCCCAGAACCTGTGAATATGCTACTTTACATGGCAAAAGGGACTTTGCAAATGTGATTAAGAGTACAGACCTTTAGGGGCACTTGGGTGACTCGGTTGAGTGTCCAACTCTTGATTTCAGCTCAAGTCATGATCTCACAGTTTGTGGGATTGAGCCCCACATCAGGCTCTGCACTGATAGCATGGAACCTGCTTAGGATTCTCTCTCTCCCTCTCTCTTTGCCCCTACCCTCGCTTATGTGCACAGGTTCTCTCTCTCTCTCTCTCTCTCTCTCTCTCTCTCTCTCAAAATAAATAAATAAGCTTAAAAAAAAAAAGACCTTGAGGTGAAGAAAGTACCTTGGATTTTCCAGGTAGGCCCACTCCAATCACATGAGTT
Organism: Puma concolor; assembly: GCF_028749965.1. Lineage (NCBI taxonomy): Eukaryota > Metazoa > Chordata > Mammalia > Carnivora > Felidae > Puma > Puma concolor. The sequence goes on from NC_141675.1 coordinate 113,182,652, forward strand.
CTTATAAGTGGAGAGCCTTTAGAAGGGTCAAAGAGATGCCACATTGCTGGCTTTGAAGACAGAAGACGGGGGCCACAAGCCCAGTGTGTAGACCCTGGAAGGTAAGGAAAAGTTTCTGCCCTAGAGATTCTAGAAAAGAATACATTCTTTCCATCACCTTGATTTTAGTCCAGTGAGACCCATGTTGGACTTCTGATATACAGGGCTGTAAATCTGTATTGTTTTAAGTCACAAAATTGTGGTAATTTGTTACACCAGCTGTGAAAAAATAATACACTCCATGAGGACAGAGATTATGTCTACCTTGGTTATCATTATATCCCCATCATGTGCCACAGTGCCTGACATATAAAAAGCATTGAGCAAATGTTTGTTGAATTAATGTATTACCATAACTTTTCTAAGCCCTAATAAGTAAATCTTTAGTGAATAATTACAATGTCATGTGCTCATATCATTTGCAATAAATATAGAAATTTATATTTCATGGGCAAAAGACATGAATAGACACTTTTCCAAAGAAGACACCCAGATGGCTAACAGACACATGAAAAAATGCTCAACATCACTCATCATCAGGGAAAGACAAATCAAAACCACAAGGAGATACCACCTCACACCAGTCAGAATGGCTAAAATTAACAACTCAGGCAACAACAGATGTTTGGCAAGGATGTGAAGAAAGAGGAATCCTTTTGCACTGCTGGTAGGAATGCAAACTGGTGCAGCCGTTCTGGAGAACAGTGTGGAGGTTCCTCAAAAAATTAAAAATAGAACTACCCTACAACCTAGCAATTGCATTACTAGATATTTATCTGAAGGATACAGGTGTGCTGTTTCAAAGGGGCACATGAACCCCAATGTTTATAGCAGCATTATCGACAATAGCCAAAGTATGGAAAGAGCCCAAATGTCCATCAACATATGAATGGATAAGAAAATGTGGTATAGATAGATAGATGGAACAGAGTATTACTTGGCAATCAAAAAAGAACGAAATCTTGCCATTTGCAACCACATGGATAGAACTAGAACTAGCACTAGAGTGCTAAGAGAAATTAGTCAGAGAAAGACAAGTATCACGTGACTTCACTCATATGTGGAATTTAAGGTACAAAACAGATGAACATATGGGAAAGGAAGCAAAAATTATGTAAAAACGGAGGGAGACAAAACATGAGACTCTTAAATATACACAACAAACAGGGTTGCTGGAGGGGTTGTGGATGGGGGGATGGGCTAAATGGGCAAGGGGCATTAGGGAAGATACTTGCTGGGATGAGCACTGGGTGTTATATGTAGGAGATGAATCACTGGATTCTACTCCTGAAATCATCAGCACTATATGCTAACTAACTTGGATGTAAATTTAAAAAGTAAATAATTTTTAAAAAGAAATTTATATTCCAACTCAGCCAGGTCTCTTTTAACACTGAGAAGAAATTTTAATCTTTCCTATTGACTTGCTTTAATCAACACAGTTTCTTGATTATTTTACTCTTTTTGCTTTTTCAAAATGTGTGTTAGATAAAATGATCAGAATAGGCTACATTATTGTGAAGACGAAAAAAACAATGCATAAATCTCTTCCCCATAGGATGGATAATAAGATTATATTTCAGATTAATCCATGGGGCACCTGGGTGGCTCAGTTGGTTAAGTGTCCGACTTTTGATTTCATATGAGGTCATGATCTCACCGTTGTGTGATTGAGCCCTACATCAGGTCTGCAGTGATCATGGAGCCGGCGTAAGATTCTCTCTCCCTCTCTCTCTGCCCCTTTCCCCTGCTTGTGCTATCTCTAAAAATAAATTAATAAACATTAAAAAAAAAAAAAAAAGACGAAACCTTAAGGCACAGGGATATGGAGGAACATGAGGCCTATATGGTGACCTGGCATGGTAAATCTAGAGGTATAGACATGTATCTGAGGTGTACAGAAAGCCTGCCAACATTTTTCATGTCCACCAACTGCTCTTTAGTGTTTCTGTAGAAAGAAAGGACTATGGGAAGTGGATATCTGGTAATGACATGTGTAGGAAAAAAAAAGATTACTTCAACTTGTTACAAAGAGGATTATCTCCTCTTATTATAGTTCACATGTGGTTGTAACCTTTTCGATGTTACAATTTTACATACTAAAACATTTTCCACAACGTCTTGTACATAGTTTATAAATTGCTGAATTTCATTTTCTGACATTGACTTATCAAAATAATGGTCTGGGGATAGTACTATGTTATAAGGACTTGAAAGATCGGTTCTGATTTAAAAAATAAATACAAAGAAAAGTAAAAACAAATAACAACAGGGGCACCTGGGTGGCTCCGTCAGTAGAGCACCCTCCTTGGGCTCAGGTCGTGACCTCACAGTTCATGAATCCGAGCCCTGCTTGGGGCTCTCTGCTGTCTGCACGGAGTCCACTTCGGATCCTCTGTCCCCCATTCTCTCTTCCCCTCCCCCACTCACACTCTTTCTCTCAAAAATAAAAAATAAACATTTAAACAACAACAACAAAACCAACATGCTAACTCGGACGAAAAATTTTAAAACCATGATGTGAAGTAAAACCAGATTCCATTTTGGACAGTGGCATTGTAGGAGACAAACACAAGTAAAGACATATAGGGAAACAATTTGGGAATGATGTGCCTTCAGATAGCCATATTCCAGTGCTTAGGGAATAAGAATGAACTAAAAATCTTTTAAACAATGAGATCAATGTAATCATTTAGAGGTCATTCAAAGTTAAGAAGATGAAATCTATGTGTCTGAGAGAATAAAATTTTCCAAGAGAATAAAATAGAACATGAAAAATATTTGAGAGAAAAGAAAGATTAATTGTAATAATAACATTTAGTATAAAACCTCTTAGTAAAAATTAAGGACTTTGGCCAACATCCTATATAAAACCTCCTAAAATTCCAATGAAGTAGGAATTACTATTTAAAGTCTTTTACTAATTAAGCTAGTCCAAGAGATAAATAGCTTCCCAGTTCATGCAGCTACTATACGATGCATCCAGGACTCCACTCAATATCTCAGCTCTTTAGTATATTTCCCATGTCATTTCGAAGTTTACCATGGACTGCCCAACCAGACTGAATATAGGGACAAATATTGGTTATGAATTTGTTGCACGAGCAATAGAAGCACTGATCTGGATAAAGCCAATGAAATGATCTCTGGTTATTTGATGACCTCTCTTTTTTTCACCACTATTTAGCCCTTTGTCATAAAACTAATGATCCTGGAATCACAGAATTAATGTGAGGAAACTACAAACTAAGATGTAAATTTTTATTCAGTAAGCAAGCTGGCTGGTTTTGAAACTTTGAGAAATACCGCCACCTGTTGGATTTAGTCTGGCAGTAAAATTCTGTTCACCCTTTGTTTTTTGCAAGGAGGCTTAGCATTTTTCCTTCATGAACAAAATTTAAAGAATAAAGGAAAACATAAATTGCCACTGTTAGAGAAAATAAAGATGATAAGAGTCAGTAGAGTCCCTTAGCTGGTCTTTTGAAAAACTGGATCTATGTATTAATAATGTGCTTTCTTCAGATAAAGTCTAAGCTAAAAAAGCAACTTCTTTAAAAAAAAAAAATAGTGGATAAATGAAATTAAAAAAAAAAAATCTCTTCGTTCCCAAAAAAGAAAAAGTAGGAACTTATTATATTTTCACTTCACTCCAGCACTGGCCTCTAGAACAGGGGTTGGCAAATTTGTTTCAAAAAGTTTTTCAAATTGTTAAGACCTTGAAAGCCTTAAGGTTCCTGTTGCAACTACTCAACTCTGTTGTTGTAGCACAAAAGAAACTTATATATAAATATGTATATAATGAGTATGGCCCTGTTCCAATAAAACTTTATTAACAAAAATAGTTGATGGGCCAGATTTGCCCTAGAACATCACAGGCAAGCTCCCACTTGGATAGGATAGGATAGGATAGGATAGGATAGGATAGGATAGGATAGGATAGGATAGGATAGGATAGAGGCCTATCCTAACCACTCCATTTAAAACTTCAGTTCTCTATTTCTCCTGCTTTATTTTTTCCATAGCACTTAGCACATTCTCATATATTATATTCACTCCCCCACCAAAATGCAAGCTCTGTTACAACAGATTTTTATTTGATTCATTTATAAAATATCCCAGGCACGTACAACAGTCTCTCAGATAAAATAGATGCTCAATAAGTATTTGTTGAATGAAAGGATAGCTTGTTAGTATTTGCTAGGGAGAAAGAAAGAAAGAAAGAAAGAAAGAAAGAAAGAAAGAAAGAAAGAAAGAAAGAAAGAAAGAAAGAAAGAAAGAAAAGAAAGAAAGAAAGAAAGAAAGAAAGAAAGAAAGAAAGAAAGAAAGAAAGAAAGAAAGAAAGAAAGAAAGAAAGAAAGAAAGAGGAAGGAAGGAAGAAAGAAAAGAAAGACCCTAATTTTAAGAAAGTGACTCCCAGGGGCGCCTGGGTGGCGCAGTCGCTTAAGCGTCCGACTTCAGCCAGGTCACGATCTCGCGGTCCGTGAGTTCGAGCCCCGCGTCAGGCTCTGGGCTGATGGCTCGGAGCCTGGAGCCTGTTTCCGATTCTGTGTCTCCCTCTCTCTGCCCCTCCCCCGTTCATGCTCTGTCTCTCTCTGTCCCAAAAATAAATAAACGTTGAAAAAAAAAAAAAGAAAGTGACTCCCAAAGACAGCAAGTGGAACTAGAAAACAAAGCCAGCCTTACATGTCATTTCAAAAAATTTTATAAGCTTCTTTGTTTTTTCAGACATGAAAGTAGTAGAAATACTATTTTTAAAATCAGTGAAGATATCAATAAATATATAGTCTTGTATAGTTCCCAAAACTTTATAACACCTAACTTAAGTCTTACAATAATCTTACTACATAGACAATATCATCCCCACTTTATAGATATGGAAACTGATTCTCAGAAAAATTCAATAACTTGTTCACAGTCAAAAAAGTATAAGACTAAACTAAAATATAGGTATGTTTATTTCAAAGCCAGTTTTCTTTCCCTGACAAGGCAGTTGTCAACCAACCTTACCTTTATCCCCAGACTCTGGAGGACTCCTTTCTCCATAGCTGAATCAGCATCAACAACATCTCAATATCTAGGACAAACTTGACTTTTTTTTTTAATTATTTTTTTTGCATTTATTTATTTTTGAGAAACAGAGTGAGACAAAGCATGAGTGGGGGAGGTGCAGAGAGAGAGAAGGAGACACAGAATCTGAAGCAGGCTCCAGGCTCTGAGCAAGTGGTCAGCACAGAGCCTGATGCGGGGCTTGAACCCACGAACTGTGAGATCATGACCTGAGCCAAAGTCGGACACTCAACCGACTGAGGCACCCAGCGCCCCAAAACTTGACTTTAAGTAGAAAAAAATTTAATGAGCATTGATTTAAAGTTTTAGAACTCCGCATTATTCACTTTGAATTAAAGAAGGTGCTAGATTATTTTCCCCCATTCTGATAACCTGATTTCTTTTCTGATTTGACATCCTGATCCCCACCTCTCATCTACTTGTTTCTTAATGCCTGGTAAACTCTTGTATACTCAACCCTTCATCCCCAGCTGGAGACATTACTGCCTCTTAATAGTCTCTCTTAGGATCCAGACTCCTAACTCCCTGAGTTTCTGCTCTCTGATAACAGACTTCCAAGGTGCTATTTCCTACTCCAGATTTCCAAATATCACCCACTTCTAGAATCACTTAACTTTATGCTCTGTTCATGAATGGAACAATCTCAATTCTTTTGAGAACCGGTCTCCCAAACATGAGTACCATCTTTCCCCCTGTATCTCTTCTATATACAGTCTGTGGGCATAACATCTGGATATCATGTTCTCCTTTTATGCAAGTTCAGGTTATCCCCAGAATGCCTGCACCGTAACAAGATTCCGTGTATAAGGCATAAGAGCCCTACTCTACTTTCCATCAGGGAGATTTAGTAAAAATGTAGCTAAATAGTTCAGGGCTCTTTTGTAAGGGATGCCTCCTGGTAGAGTAATGAAAGTAGAAATGAACTTGAAAATGGTTCTTACTGCACTATCTCCTGACTTACTGCTAAAGAAGAGAAGGTTCAATATAAGTTGATAGCAATGATAATAGAGAAAAAGAGTAAAACTGAGCTATGACGTGGAGAAAGAAATAATGAGACTGATGAAAAATTGGAGAAAGCAGAGAAAGGTAACAGTAAAATAGAATTGATCTACCAAATCTCCATCTTGTATAACTAGAGGAATAGCTGTGTCACTGATGCCAGAAAAGAGGTAGTTAAAAAGCAGAGTAGATGTGGAAGTGAAGACAAATTCACCTAACAGATGTAGATCACCGCAGAGACAATTAAATACAAGTTAGTGTCTTCTATAGCACAACATTATAACATTTCAAAATTTGCTTCCACACTTATTTAGTGTCATACAAAGTTACATGAGGTGGATACATGCAATAGCTATATCCCCTATTTGAGAAATGAAACTGAGGTCCAAGATGGAAAGTAACTTAGCTAAGATTCCACAGATCTGGAGCATGAACCCAGTTCTCAGGACTCCTTGTCCAGTACACGTTCCACACAATCATGTGGCCTTCCCGGGCAACTACAACAATTGATAACTTTATCTGAATGTAATTCAGCTGGAGTCATTCAAGTCAATAAAATACAAAGAGAACTTAGCCAAGCCACTTCCTACATGCAGAACTAATGATTTATAATAAAAGCTACAGGTCATAAAATTAAACCTTAAAAATCCAATGTTTTGTTTGATGAAAGAATAAAATAGATGTGGAAAAAAAATATCTAGCATAAGTATTCCAGAGATAGTTGGGCCATCCACAAATTCCTATTAACTTTTTTTAAACTCCATGGTCAAGAAGCCAACCTCTGTACTTTCCTATCACAAATAATCAAACATTCTTTTTTTTACATGATTATTTTATTTCAAATGTCAGTGATATGAATGATTGTCTTTAAGATGGCCTGGTTAGCTGCATCTTTAAGCCAATATTTTCTGGTACTCTAATTTCCAAAGCAGTGAAATGTTTTGCCCTCTGGAGTGTTTCTAATAAAGATAATGATATTTTAGAAATAAATCAATACTTTATACTTACATAAAAGTTTTCACCTGAGAAGTGCAGCATGTCTTGCTTTAAATTTTTTTATTGCACTGACCTTTGCTTATTTTGGCCAATGGAAATACTGTTCTCACTTTACCAAAAGAAAAACCAAAGTTCAGGACTTGTCTAATGAAACAATGAATTAATGACAGTTCTTGGAAGAGGAATCAGTACATCTGATTTCCAAGGTTTAAACAGATTTTCAGTGCCAGGCTATAATCTCTGTCCAATATAAAAGGTGGTCTTCCACCCAGGGGCCAAAGATACTGGGAAAATTGGCATTTTTATGACATTTTAGTAAGGAATCTTTTATTATATGATTCCAAAACTCAAAAAAAAAATGGTTTTAAGGCACTTCAGATAATGAAGAAACCCCCATGTCTTAGGAAAATTTCACAAAAATTCTTTTCAACCCGTGTTTAGCATATGCTCACTGACTATAATTTTTCACCAAAAAACTTACTACTAATTAGGAAAATATCACCACAGATAGAAGCAGGTAAAAACACTAGCCTAAGGAGAAAGATGATAAATCTTGATTTGAATAAGCTCTCTACCTAGTAACTCTTTTTCATTCCTGTATCCCCTTTAAAGTCTTTTTACCTGTATTCCCCTCTTTCCCTTTCCATTTTCTTCCCCCCCCCCCCACCACCCCAAAGAAAATAAAAATCATCCCAAATTCATTATATGGAGATAATCAAAGAAGATATCCAAACAAGAGTGTGGTGAGTGGAGCAGCCCAGTCTGGGAGGGCAAAAAAGGACATCCAGACAGGATGCCAGCAGGAGCCATTAGAGACCAAGCAGGATGAGGAGCGCATCCATGTAGCATGGGAGGAATGTAGCTGACACAGGAGGTCAGATTCCACAAGGAGGTGAAGAGGGATGCTTAATGCAGAATGTCAAAGCTTGAGGGGAGTAAAGGAAGGTATCCATGCAAGGGTGGCCCGACATGAGGTGTCACAATCCAAGCGAGGAGGTCATCCCGGTAGAAGAGCAGCTCAGCCCACGTTATCACCAACGAAGGTGAGGAGGACATCTATGCAGAAGTACCTCAGCCCAGGGAGCAAGGAGAAAAGTGTATTGATGCAGGGGAGTAGCCCAGGAGACCAAGGAGGACATACACACTAGGGACAGGACATCAGTGGTGACAGTGACAATGAGAGATTAGATACATATGGCGGGGGGGGGGTTGATTGAGATATACATATAAATATAGAGAAATAAAGACATGCTCCCACATATAAAAAGGAGGTTTCTCACTGTCAAAAAAAAAGGGAGCAATAAAAATATGGAAATATAGGAAACTAGAATAACATCCTATATGGTTGGATTAGAATTGCAAATGATGATAGATGTTGGATAGGTGGATGGATGGATGGATAGATAGATGGATAGATAGATACTGCATATGGCATTTAATAGGTACCCAATAATTTGTGTTCTAAGATTTACTTATTTTTTTTTTTTAATGTTTAAGTTGTAAGGAAAACACGATGAAGAGAAAGGATGTGGTTTTTAGATTCAAGTTCCAGTAATTTTGGGGTTCAAAATTATCTCAGCCACTGAGTGGTTTTAAATAACTGTGGTAGAAATCTGTGGGACAGAAAGTAAACAAACTGAAAATATCTCTAAGTTCTTTTAAGATAATAGTTCTCAACCCCTCCTCCCATCTTCCTTCCCCAGGGAGGACACTATACAGTGTCTGGAAACATTTTTGTTTGTCACAAGTGGGGAGTGCTAATGTCATCTAGTGGGCAAAGGTGAAGGATGCTGCTAAACATCTTACAATGCACAGGACAGACCCCACAAAAAAGAATTATTGATATGAGCTGAATCATATCCTCCCCAAAGTTGTAAGTTGGAGCCCAAACCCTCAGTACTTGAGAATGTGACTTTGCTTGGAAATAAGGCCTGTAAAAGGTGATTAAGTTAAAATGAGTTCATTAAGGTGGGCCCTAATCCAATCTTATTAGGAATTGCACAGAAGAAAGACCCTACAACCATCTGTATGCCAAAGAGAGAGACCTCAGAAGAAACCAAACTTGCCAACACCTTGATCTTGGACTTTTCCAGAACTGTGATGGGAAGAAAAAAAAATCCTGTGAAAGAGCACCCAGTCTGTGGTATTTTGTTATGGCAGCCCTAACAAACTAATAATACAATTATCCAGCCCAAAGTGACAATAGTTCCAAGATTGAGAAACACTGGTTTATGATATACAGAAACAGTCCTGAGAAGAACATGTGTGGGTGTGAAAGGCAACATGGTTAATAATCACCATTTAAGTGTCAAACAGAAGAAAAAAGGGGGAAATAGGTTGCCTCCCCATAAAAATTTTAAATAAATTATTCAATGGAGAAAATCATTCCTTGACCTTATGTGCTGATGGACCAATGCATTAACATTCTCTCTTCTGAGCCATAAAGTCACTGAAATGGCAATTAAAAAAATAGAATCAGTCTGACTTTGAGTTAAGTGTGATTTTATTTCTATGTGTTTTTTTTGCAATAAAACCAAATTTGGAACACTCAGAATTTGATTTCTACATGTATTTGCTCAAAACATTTTCACCCAGAACACTGAGGAAGCCCAACCATGGCTTAATCCCAAAGTTCCTTTCTCGTGGTTTACAATGGAAGAACACATCTTCTTTGATCCAGTATACTTATTAGCGTTTTCATGAAAGTTCAAATATGTGATACAATCTAACAGTCCTCTTTGTTAGCACAGAAATAAACCCAATATGTAGAAAAAAATCTTTGTAACCTTCAGTTAGGCGAAGATGTCTTAGGACACAAAAATCACCAACCATATAAGAAAAAAACAGATTAATTGAAACCACAGAAAAATTTTAAATTTTTACTCTTTAAAAGGCTCTAATCAGGGGAGCCTGGATGGTTCAGTCAATTGGCATCTGACTCTTGATTTCTGGTCAGGTCATGATCTCATGGTTTGTGTGATCGAGCCCCATAATGGGCTCTGCACTGACAGTGTGGAGCCTGCTTGGGATTTTCTCTCTCTCTCTCTCTCTCTCTGTCCCTTCCCCATTCCCTCTCTTTCTCTCTCTCTCTCTCTCTCTCTCTCTCTCAAAATAAAAATAAATATTTTTAAAAATAAATAAAAAGTAAAGGCTCTATTCAGAAAGCTGAAAGGTGAAGCATCTGAGATTGGAAGAAACTATTTTTAACACATAGGATTAACAAAGGATTTGCATCCAGAATTTAAAAAGAACTCCTATAACTCAATGAGAAAAAGCAAACTACCCCTGAAAAATGTCCATGATATTTGAAGATGCAAAAGAAGATATATTAATGACCAGTAAACACATTTCAAAAATCTTCACAGTATGATTCATTAACAAAATGAAAATTCACACTCTAATGAGATACCACTGCATACTCACTAGAAGAGCTAAAATTAAAATTTAACATTATCAAGTGTCAGAGAATGTAGAGCTACACTCATGGCTTGTAAGGGTACAGCCATTTGGGGAGAACTTGCCACCTCCTCATAAAGTTGACCATATACTTCCCTTATGACCAGCACTTCTACTTTTACATATTTACCCTTGAGGAATGAAAACGTATGTCCACAAAAACACTTGTACACGTATTGCTGACGACTTGATTTATGATAGCAAAAACTCAACCAAAGCAAATGTTCATGAATGATGATGACATAAACGTATCATGGTTTATTCATATAGAGAAATACTACTAAACAATAAGAAGGCACAGACTACTGATACCTGCAATAACATGAATAACCGGATTGGCACTGTGCTGAGTGAAGAAAGTCAAACACAAGAAAGGTATATACCATATCATTCTGTTATAAACTAATTTTAGAACAGATAAAACCAACTTACAGTGATAGAAACCAAATTTGTGTCTGCCTGTGGTGGGTTTAGGAGGAGTGACTGCACAGGAGCACAGTGGAGCTTTCTGGGTGATAGAAATGTACCATATCTTGATTGGGGGTGTGGGGGGTGGCGGGTTACAACATTGTGAATATTTGTCAAAACTCATTTAACTGTATACTTAAAATGGTTATATTTTACTGTATGTAAATAAATTTCAATAAGATTGATTTTGAAAATATAGAGAAGTAAATGCAAAGTCATATATATTTGTATGTGACCACTGAAAGGAACTGTGAATGGCAACACCCCAAATCAATAAGAACACTTAGTACCCAGATCATGGGGTTTAAATAAAATTCTCCATTAAAAGTCACCTTAGTGTAATAGCTGATTTCAAATTGGGGAAGAGAAAATACAAAATGAACCTAGAATATCTTACTATGGTAGAAACTTGGGAAGTACTCAAAGAAAAATGGGCCATGTCAAAATGACAAAAAAGAAAGCCGAAAGGGACCCCCTCTGGCCAGCTCTGGGGGAAGTTGAGTATCCAAATATATATTGATGGTAGCAGATTATTGCCTATTAAACTCAATAAGATATAAATAAATACATGGCTAAGTTGAAAGTAATAAGGAAAGAGCTATTTATATAGATTTAAAATATCTTCCCACAAAATACCTTCTAATTACAAAGGGGAAGAGTATAATGTTACAATGGAGAAGCATGGTAGATACAGCTTTAATCAAGTGATCAAAGTAAATATCATTAGTAATACAGTAAGTTAAAATAGTATGCGACATAATCAGGTTTATAAGAAGACTGTTTCTGCTGATTCATAGGGGCACATGTACCCCAATGTTTATAGCAGTGCTATCAATAATAGCCAAACTATGGAACATTGTGTGTGTGTGTGTATATATATATATGTTATAGACACACACACAATGGAATACTACTCAGTAATGAAAAAGAATGAAACCTTGCCATTTGCAACAACATGGATGGAACTGGAGGGTATTATGCTAAGTGAAATAAGTCAGTCATAAAAAGACAGATATATGTTTTCCCTCCTATGTGGAAATTGAGAAATTTAACAGAAGACCATCGGGCAAGGGAAGGGAAAATAAATTACAAAGAGGGAGGCAAACCAAAAGAGATTCTTAAATACAGAGAACAAACTGAGGGTTGATGGGGGTGGGGAAAATGAGGGATGGGCATTGAGGAGAGCACTTGTTAGGATGAGCACTGGGTGTTGTATGTAAGTGATGAATCACAGGAATCTACTCCCAAGGACGAGACTACACTGTATCCACTGTATGTTAGCTAACTTGAATAAATTATTTTTTTAAAAAAGAATGTTTTGGTAATTTATTCACCCATCATTTTTAAACATAATTGCAACAAGAACTGACAGAAACAAAACCAAAGAAAACTCTGAAAAAAACAACAAAAAAAAAGAGGACTGCTTCATTTCTGTGACATTCCTGCTGAAGATACATAGCCTAAACTTATTCCTAGAGGTGCTACCCCTACTTGAGTTTTTAGAAATGCAGCAAAAATCTCAGGTGTCTCTCTGGGTCAACCGATAACCTGTACTCAGTACATGGCATGGATGACTCTTCTTGGTGTACCAATCACCTCTTCCTGTTGTAAGACCCACCATCTCTCTGATCCATCATCTCATTCAATCTATTTGCTGATCATTTATATGTTTCAATATCCTGCACATTTCTTTTTAAATAGACCACTCTCCACCTCTTCAGTATTTGGGTAATAATAGCAGCATGAAGATCAGCAGATGATTTTATCTGGAAACTAACCCCATGTCTTTTAAAACATCAGGCTTCTGTCAGGCATAAAGCCTCCATCAGATAGCAAATTATAAGGATCTAGCACCCAAAAGCCTCTGACTCACTTACCGGTGGACATTTCAGTCTCTGAACTCATGTAGCAAGTGGCCTCTAAATTATAATTTCTGCTAAGTCTGAAGGAAGGAGATAAAAGGCAACACCTGGAGTCTGAGAGCATCACTGCAGGTCTGTGGTCATTCTCCTTACAACACAGAAGGTTTGCAGGAAACCGGGCCACCTGGAGGTCAGTGCAGAAATGACAGCTGCAGTCACACAGAAGAAATGTCTTTCCTGGCTGAACTGCAGGGCTGGCTGGGCATTAGCTACTTGTGAGGAGAAGAGAATTCAACTCATAACCTCTCTGTGTTCCTTGGGCGGCACATGCATACTTGCTGACTTCTGTAAGGGTTGCTAGCACTCAGCTTCTCAGCCCTTTGTCCATATATGAGCAAAGAACACCAAATCCCATTTTTAACACCCCTGTTAAGAGAAAATGAAATCTTCGGCCTCTAGGGTGCTATGCAGACCTGGGAACGGTGACCCCAACCTGGGAAAATAGCTCTTCCATCATGATGGAGCAAATGTTGTAACAGGAACAAATACACCGTTTGATTTTAAACTCCAAGCACTCCCTACCAAATGTTTAAGCATTCCATCTCTGCTCATCTATTTTAGAACTGGACCGATAGAGGCAAAAACCTAAGATTAGGATTAGTTAGTGTTATGCCACAGAGCTCAGCTAATTCACTACTTTAGAAGCCAGGTCTAATGTTTTACTGTAAATCTAAGAATGCTTTGTATCATTGTTCCACTGTCCCTTAAGGGAGATATATGCCATTGAATTATTATTCATGCCACTGGGCATGTTTATAATAATTGTATTCCAACATAGGCTCATTTCAGAAAAACAGAAGTCCTGATCCTTTCAGAATTACTGAGAAAAGAGTTCTGACTTTATGGTCACCCTGCTTTATTCATTGGTCCCTATGTGGGGCAGGGGAGGAGACAGCAAGAAAGTGTTTTTCATTGGCCCACACTCCTCTACTAGGTAATATGCTCATTTACAACTGAATGCATCATAATTAATAGTTCCTAATATATAAAAAGCCTTGAAACTCCATTAAAAACAAGAAAATTGGTCAAGGAAAAGGACACATAACTGGCCAAAAATATACTAAAAACATATAAACCTAACTAATAATTAAGAAAAGGCAAAGTAAAGCAATGATATGATTTTTCACAAATTATAATGCAAAAAAATATTATTCAACGATGACACCATTGATAAAGATGGGAGAAAATAAGCAGTGGGAGCACAGCTGGGATAATCTCCTTGAGGGGCAATTTGCTATTATCTTTTAAAACATAAAATTCATATGCCCTTTGTCTATCCCTTCCACTTTCATTTTATGCTATAAACTCTCATATACCTACACTTATATATAGATAGATATACGTTTACATGTATGAAATATGTATATACACACCATGCTGATTGCACTTGTAATTTTTTTATATTTGACAGTAACCTAAATGTTCACTAGTAAGAAACATGTTAAATATAACATATCATCATATATGTATAGCACCATATATATGAGATATATATATATTGGCGCATTCATATGTTAGAAAGCTATGCCACCATAAAAAGACCAGAGTAGATCCAAAGGAGCAGTCTCTCAGATACATTAACATAAAGAACGTATCAGGGAAAAAATTGGATATATGTGTATATACACACCTATGTATGCTTGCATAAGCATAGAATTTTTTTGTAAATGTCTGCAAGAAACTCTTCACCATGGTTGCCTCTAACAAAGGAGCAAAAGGGTCTGAAGTGGGAGGGTAACTGACTTTATCATATACACTTTTGAAGTATTAGAACTTTTTCATCATGTATGTGCAATACTTCTTCAATAAAAGAAAATGCCTTCGTTGTTGACATTTTTAGAAGAGGTAAATTTTGTGAAATGTAGTAATTTTGTAATGATTACATGTGATTAGAGTATCTATAGTTCAAATGAAACAATAGGTCAAAATCTACATTCAAATAATCAAAAGTTTTAGAATGAAAACTGGTCCATACTGTGTCAATCAACAATCCACTCATTTAAAGTGAAAGATTACCTCTTGCAGGTCATTGTTTTTTTTTTTTTTTCTTTTTCTTTTTTTTTTTATTTTTTTTATTTTTCTATTTGAGAGAGGGAACATGAGCAGAGGAGAGGGGCAGGGGGAGAGAGAGAATCTTAAGTAAACTCCACGTTCAGCATGGAGCCTGATGTAGGGCTTGACATGGGGCTTGACATGGGGCTCGATGTGGGGCTCAATCCCAGGACCCTGGGATCATGACCTGAGCCAAAATCAAGAGTTGGACGCTCAACCAACTAAGCCACCTGGGTGCCCCTATCTCTTACAAGTCATTTTCTTATCTTCCAAGTTCTGTGTTCCTCAGGGACAATCTCTTCTTTTTGAAAGTCAGCTTAATACCAATATATTGTGACTGTTAATTCTTTTTTAAAACCTGTTAACTCCCAACTGTTTTATTTTTTATTCATGTATTCTCTTTTTTTTTTAAGTTTATTTATTTAGTTGTGTAAACTTATTTATTTAGTTACTTAGCACTAAAGAAAGGGGGAGAGAGAGAATCCCAAGCAGGCTCCGCGTTGTCAATGTAGAGCCTGGGCTCAAACCCATGAACCATGAGATCATGACCTGAGCCAAAGTCGGACACTTAATCAACTGAGCCAACCAGGCACCTCATTGTATTCTCTTTTCTAAAGAAGATTAACATTAAACAAGAAAAGGATATTACATCAATATTGTTCATTTAAACTAAAGAAACTTATCTCTTTTAATAACATGAATATTCAGACATTTTCCTGTTAATGAGCATTTGGGTTATTTCTAGTTTGGGAATAACCTGATTTTAAAGCACTATGAATATTCTTGTACAAATCCTTTTGTGAACATATACACTATTTTTGAAATATCCTGTTATAGATCGAATATTTCTGTCTCCCTGTGATTCCGATGTTAAAATGTTTCTTTTTTCTCTGCTAATCACACTGAACACTCCAAGACCACATGTGTGGGTTTTTTCCTATACCAAGCAATTCTTCAGTTGTCTGGTGGACATCAACTGGGTGTCCTACTGATGAGGTTTTGGAGTGGTGGGGGTTCAGAGCTAATGGCCAAGAGAGAAATCTTGAAGACGTCTTTGGTGCAAAATGGTGCTTTCATTAAAGTATGGGGACAGTGTGAGAAATAAGCCCACTGATCTAATCAAAGGAGGGACATGGAGACTCAGAGCACAGTGAAGGGAAGCTTCAATCAAGGTTCTTTCAAAAGGGGGTGTCTGATGGACAGGCACACTCCTTCTAGTCATAGCAAGCAATTTATCTCCTAGCATGCAAGTCCCTTCCCTGATTCCTCATTGGCTGAGTACTACAGAGGTTACAGCCTTACCCGGAAGTCACCTATGCCCATGTAAGAGAAAAAGTAGTCTGATTGGAACAAATGTACATTCCTTGAGGTGACCCAGAGACTTCAGTTCTTTGGTGCATGCTCATTGCAAAGCCCATGATAAACAAGTCCATGAAATGGAGAGGGGAAAAAGAACCAGGAAGTGAAGTGTCTAAGGGTTTGGTACTCCATTGTGGGGGGTGATGGGGTGGTTCGTACATATTTCCAATAGGTTGTACACCTTTTGTTAATTATACAGTACAGCTTTTATTTGGGATTTCTGAAAATGAATCATCTCACTTCTCACAGACAGGACGCATGGTCAGGAAGAGCTACCCTGGGGTTGTGAAGAATGACTGGTTATCTACTATGGAGTTGGGGAAGGTGAAGCCAAAGGGGAAGTTTCCAATGAGATTTTCATATGCTAAAGAAGACTCACAGGATACTGGAGGCCTAGCTATTGTCAAGCTAAAGTTGTTTTTCCCTCTAGCAAAGCATTAACATTATGACAGTAGGGGATTCCTGGAGAAATGTTCTACTCTGCATTTGCCTCAAATATTTGTCAAAGTGCTGCAGGTCATAAGGAAATTTAATTTTACCTACCATTTCCTTCTTGCCTTTGTTCTCACATCACTATGGAGGGGAGGGTGATATTAGGAGCTCCAGGAAACTGAGTCTTTAAATTTCTGGAGATTAGGCTATTGATAAGGTTGCCTTTTTCTTATAATTTACTAAAGATATTTGTAAACTGATGGAGACCCATATTCTGCATGACTGTGATCTCTATCAGTTAACCATTTGTTTTCTTTGCTTTTCTTTGTTCTTGAGCAGCCAGGAGTGCCTAAGGAAAATCACACATATCCCACCTGGGGAGGGGGCGTGTGCTAACTTGTACTCTGCCCTCAGCTTGCCTTATGCTCCTTCATCACTACAATTTAATTAAACTCTGACGCTCTACCTGGAGATAGCATCACATCCCACAGCCTAAAGGCTCAGTCCTATAAGACTGTCCTTACTTCTGATGCCCATCATAAATCTGTGCTTCTGACAAACCAGCTACAAAATTAAAGGTTCCCATGACCCTCTCTTCAGGTTCAATTAATTTAGTAGAATGACTCACAGAACTCAGAGAACATTTTATTTACTAGATTTTCAGTTTATTATAAAAGGATATAGCTTAGGAATAGCCAAATGGAAGAGTTGAATAAAGTAAGCTATGTAGGAAGGGGAGTGAAGCTTCCATACCCTCTCTGGAACCATCCAGCACCTCCATGTGTTCACCAACCAGGAAGCTCTCTGAATTCTTTACATTAGGAATTTTTATGGAGGCTTCATTATGTAGATATAATCAGTTAAATCACTGGTCTTGGAGATTAATTCAGTCTCCAGCCCCTCTAGCCTCCCTGGAGGTGGGGGGATGAGGCTGAAAGCTTGAACCCTCTAATCACATAACTGGTCCCTGGGAAACCAGCCCTCACATTTAGGGGCTTTCCAAAAGTCACCTCATTAACAAAAACTCAGGAGTGGTTGAAAGAAGTTGTTTTGAATAACAAAAGATAACTCCATTGCTCTCCAACTTAAAAAATTATAAGGGCTTTAGGCCCTCTTTGCCAGGAATGGTGATGAAGACCAAATATATAATTCTTGTTATCAGTCATATCACAGTGCTCTTACAAGAAGAGACACAAGAACAACTCTCCTTAGGTAACAATGAGAAAAAATTGTAACTCGAGAGGATACGATGAGAAAAAAATGGGGCTAAGAAAGAAGCAACAGACCCAAATGCAGTCACTTGTGCTGAGCCACTCATCAGTGAACCAAGACTTAGTATCTAATCTAATTGTAGTTTCAGCCTCTCCTAGGAATATGACCTTTTAACCAGTCAACCTGGAATTACCTGATAGGTACTAGTGAGATAAACTCTCTGATAGATTCCCCCACCTTCCCCCAAAGGAGGGTGATCTTGTCTGAGACGATTTACTCCTTGTTGGAAATTCCCTTTTTCTTCTCCCTCTGCCTATAAAAGCCATTCATTTTATGCATCTACTTGGAACTCCCCTCTGTTTGCTAAATGGGACACTGTCCCATTCATGAAGCATTGAGTAAAGTCAATTTGATCTTCAAATTTACTTAGTTGAATTTTGTTCTTTAACAATGGCCATCTGCACACCAGGAAGCAGGCCCTAACCAGACAGAGGATCTGCTGGTGACTGGATCTTATATTTCCCAGCCTCCAGAACTATGAGAAACAGTTTTCTCTTGTTTAAGTCACCCAGTCTGTGGTGCTCTGTTATAGTGGGCTGAACTAAGACACATCTGAAATTCGATGTAGTCAAGATCGTCTGCACCATCTTCTCTTCTTCCTGTTCCTCAATCTTATTTTCAGAAGATTCAATCTTCTAGAACCTTCATTGACTCCTCTCTCTCCTTCATTCTTATACGATTGTAACTGGGCTAACATGAGTCTGTTCCTTGGTGAGTTACTGATAGAGACTACACACCAGGTGGAGTTGTCATATAAAGTAATCTTTATTTGCAGCAAGTAAGGAGATCACAGGGAATAATTTCCAAAGCTGTGACCCACCCTCCACCCCATCCCCTAGCAGGGGTGAGTGGGTCCTTTTTATTTAGGGTTTAGGATGAATATTCAAAAAGGGGAGCTTTGTCATCACACGTAAAGGGAGGCATATGGTTGCACAGCTGTACCTAGAAAACACGCCTATACATGCATCATATGTTATGTTAACGAAGCTTGTGCTCCTCCTGGGACTTTAACATTATAATGAAGCAGAGGTAACTGTCTGACACTTCTTGGCTCATCTGTGTAGGCATTGACTTGGTGGCTGAGCTCAAGCTGGTTTAGGCTAGCTTAGGCTGGCTAATACTCGGTCTGACAGTAGGTAGTCTAAGGCTATTCTGCGGTGTAAGACAATTCGGGCTGAAGAATGCAGGGTCTTGCTTGTTCACAGGCTGGAACCATATCAGTTGACCTGGAGTCCAGGCTTCTACAGAGACAGCTAGTGCATTCATTAGTGGAGTCTGGAAAGAAACAATAGCTGATTCGGGAGAAATCGTTAGAGAACAAAAAGCTTTAAATTTCCTGCTGGAATTGAGCTCATTAACCCTGTGGGGGACAGTTTCATGCTGACCCTTCGAACACTGTTATTGTCTCTCTGTTACAATTCCTATTCCCATATAACAATCAAATCTAAACCACAGTGGTATAAAATAACAACCATTTCATTTTGCTCGCAATTAAGTGGGTCAGGGATTCATGTGTGGCTCGGCCAGGTAGTTCTCACTTTGGGTTCTTCAGATAGTTGCATTCAGACATCCGCTGATGCCACAGTTGTCTAAAGGGGTACCTGGCCTGGACCAAGACCGGTGAGCGTCCAAGACCACTCACTCTCATTGCTAGCCGCTGATGGTGGCCATCTACCAAAGCACCAACATGTGTCCTAGCAAGGTGGACTCAGGGTAGTCAGATTCTACATACAGTAGCTGGTTTCGTCCTGAGCAATCACCCCAGAGGCACCAGACGAACCATCTGGCCTTCGCTGACCTAGCCAGTTGTAAAACATTGACTAGAACACCACTGGCTTAGCTCTTGCTGCTTTGTCTTCTTTTCCTCTGTGCATGTGGAAAAGTGCTTTCAAAAACCATAAAGCCTTTCATAAAAGTAAGAAAATTTTCAGAAGTGATGATAGAAAAATTATAGGACTTATCTTTGTGACAAGATAACTTACTGAGATATCAGTTTATACTCTGATCTTATGTTTCTCCTCTCCTCTTCCCTCAAGGTAGCCAGTCTTCTGATTCCATCATGAGACCAAAGAAAAACTTCTTAACAATTTCTCTCATTTAAAAAAAAAATGTTTATTTATTTTTTTTGAGAGAGAAAGAGAATGTCCATGAGTAGGGGAGGAACAGAGTGGGGGGAGAGAGAGAATCCCAAGCTGGCTTCATGCTCAGCATAGTGCGCGACACAGGCCCTCAGGGCTCCATCTCACGAACTGTGAGATTGATGGGGTTTGGGGGTGATGGTGACTGTTCAGAGCCGATGGCCAAGAAAGAATTCTTGAAGACGTTTTTGGTGCAAAAAGGTGATTTTATTAAAGTATGGGAACAGGACCCATGGGGAGAAAGAGCTGCACTGGGGTTGTGAGGAGTTACTGATTATGTACCTTCAGGTTGGGTGAGGTTAGGGATAGTGTAAGTCTCTAAGGAATTTTGGAAGCAAGGTTTCCAGGACCTTGAGGGGCTGGCTGTTGTTAGGAAAAACAGGCTGTTGTTAGGAAAAAGTCATTTATTACTGTTTAGTAAAACCTCAGTCATGAGACCCTTCAGATGTATATCAGTGGGCCATATGCTTGAAGTATAATTGCCAACACATACTTGGGGGTTAAAGATAAAGGAGGTTTGCAAAGGAATTTTTATGCGTTTAAGGAGATTCACAGGATCCTGGAGAGGAGGGGAGGGGTCAGGATAATGTGCGTGCCACATCACCATGGCAAGCACTTAAACCCCCTTACATCTTGATGAGGGTGATATTAGGGTTCCAGGAAACAGAGTCTAAATGTTTCTGGAGATTAGGCATGGATAAGATTGCCTTTTTCTTGCGGTTTACAAAGTTAGTCATAAACTGAAGGAGACTCCTGACCTACACGACTGTGATCTCTATCAGTCAGCCATTTGTTTCTGTCCTTTCCTTTGTTCTTAGGGAGCCAGGACTGCCTGAGGAATATCACATTTATCCCGCCTTTTTGGGAGGTGGGGTGTGCTAGCTTGTGCTTTGCCTTCAGCTTGCCTTAGTCTCCCTCATCAAGATCATGAACTGAGCCAAAATCAAGAGTTGGACGCTTAACTGACTAAGCTACCCAGGTGCTCCTCTCCTTTCATTTTTAAAAGACTAGATTTTTTGAGAAAATTATGCTAGAGGATAACAAGAAAAAAAAACAACAATTGCCTTTTGACTGGTAAGTAGGGGAACAGAGAAAAAGAAATAAATGATGAACCCCTACTTCTCATTGTCTGAGGGCTTTCCAAGGGGGGTTGCCAGCAATCTACTGGGCTTCATGTCAGATGCCGGCAAAATTCAGTTTATGAGCCAGTACCTGTTTTGGTAAATAGTTTTTCTTGGAGCACAGCCACGTCTATTTATTCATGTAATGCCTACAGCTGCTGTCTGTCAAAAAAAGATGGTACACCTGAGTCCATCTGAAAAATTTTACTCCTGGTCCATGTGAATGGCACCCCCTAGAGTTGAGAGTTGAGTACTGCAAAACCTTGAAACTACAGACCCTGGCAAGGAATTATCATCCCTACTGAGGCAGGGAAGCCACTTCAAGTGACCTATGAGCTTCGGTGGGATCCCATTAATGGAACTGCAACAGGATACATTTTAAAAGAGGATAAAATCTTGACTGTCATACAAATATAAAATGAACACATAAGGAATTTTATTTAGCTCAATACTTAATGGGAGAACCAGTAACATATATAATAACCGGTTCAAATGGAAATTTGACTTCCAGAGATTTATATTTCCTGACAAAATTAATTTGCCTTGTCACAAACAGGAATTATTTGCTTAGCTCTGCACAAGAAATATTTCCTTTATTATTAGTGTTCTACAAGTTAACTTCTATCTCTAGGAAGTTATAAATAACCTAGTTAAAGACAACCAAAAGCAGAGACAACCACCATGGATGAGCTAGCTAGAATGTCTACTAAATTACAGTCTTGCACAATTTTGCCCCATTGGACCAAAGACCACAAACAAGCTCCACAAATATTTTGCTTTTTTGTAATCCTTGGGACCTTTGTATGACCCCAAGGAAGCTGGATAATGACTGTGATTAAATTAGCTGCCAAGCAGGTTTCCGGGTCTCAGATTCAGAATACCTTTGCTTAAAGACAATAAAGAATGTTGATATTTCTTACACCTCTGAGTTTCTTGAATAAAATTTATATCTGTCATATTCAGATTCCTTGAAAAACAGAGACCTTATCTGATTTGATGTAGGAAACAAAGGCAAAAGAAAAAAATTAAATTTCCTTACAATTTATGGCCCAAGGGCACTTGGGTGGCTGAGTGGGTTAAGCACCCAACCTCAATTCAGGTCATGATCTCATGGTTTGTGGGTTCAAGCCCCACATCGGGCTGTGTGCTGACAGCTCAGAGCCTGGAGCCTGCTTCTGATTCTGTGTCTCCCTCTCTCTCTGCCCCTCCCCTGCTCACACTATCTCTCTCTCTCTGTCTCTCAAAAATAAATAAAACATTAAATTTAAAAAAATTTTAAAAAAAAACAACAATTTATGGCCCATTGACTCATCCTTGAGACAGGCAGAGTGACCTTCCTCTAGGAACTCAACTGCCTTGATGTTGACACTTGGGTAAGTCAAAAGGCAATCTTAGTTTAACATTATCCTGACCTCCAGAATCCTATAAGTCTCCTTTACATATAAAAATTCCTTTGGAACCTTCCTTTATCTCTATACCCCAAGATACATGTTAGCAATCATACTCCTAGCATATGATATACATCTGAAGGGTCTCATAACTAAGGTTTTACTAGACAGTAATAAATGACCTTTCCCTAACAATAGCTAGCCCCCTCAAGGTCCTGAAAACCTTGCTTCCAAGATTCCTTAGACTTCTGCTGTCCTTAACCCCTCCCAACTTAAATGTATATAATGTATTGCTCCTCACAATCCCAGTGCAAGTCTTTCTGCCCATAGGTCCTGTCCCGTGCTTTAATAAAACCACCTATTTGCACCAAAGATATTTCAAGAATTCTTTCTTGACCATTCACTCCAAACTCTAACATTTCCACATCATGATCTACTTCTGTTTTCTTAAGCCTGACACAGGATAAGTAGGTAATTGGTAAATATTTACTAAATGAATAGATAAATGTTAAGGAACAAGAGAATATTGGATATTTCATATACCTAAATAAAATTTCACTGGGAGGGGAAAAAAACCTCTAACTATAAACCATCTCACATGTGTACAAGGCAAATTCTTACCTAGATTCACTATATATTGTGTCAGAGAAATAGCAAGAAATAGCAATGGAAACCCAGAGGTTGCACAGTGAGCCTTGGGTCTGTTTGTTTCCCTAGGAAACAGACAGAGGAAAGAGCTTCAAGCAGGAAATTATTTTCTCTTGTAGGAAAAGAAATTGTGTTTTGCTGGAAAAGTCTGCATTTTCTGGGCTCTAGAGAACACTCTCAGGATTATCTGCTTCTAGTCTTTTATTGTCCTTGAGCTCTTTTGAAACTCTGTGAATTGAAGATAACTAGTAACAGTGCAAAATAATTCTTGTCCATTGTCCTGCAAATTTTGTCCTGTGCAGGAGAAGTTTGATTTCCCTTTCCCTGGTGGGAAAAAACAATTTTGCCTCCATTTGCGCATTCACTTCACTATTCCTGACTTATAAATGTGTCTGCTCAGATTCTCTTTGAACCAGTTAGAATATTTGCCTGGCAGGCTCATTGGTTAATGAGAATAAAATTGTAGAATAAAATCGTTAATACCTATTCATTTTTATTGCTACGAGAATCATAATTTTAACCTTTTTTTGAAAGTTGTCTGTTAATGCTCTCCAAAATAATATTAGATTTAGGAGTAAGTGAATATTCAGTTCAAAACAAGAGAAGGAGAAAAAATAAAGGAGTGGAAAGGGGATGCCATGCTTTCAAAATTAATTGGGACTTGGGTTTGGAATGATTATTAGTGTACTGTAAGGATGCATTTAAACATTTATGCGCATAAAACATGGTGCAATCCCACTGGGATGGCAACAGTATTCAGATAAAACTCTAAAAACTGCCTGTAAATACATTGTTTTAATTATTTTTTAATATGAAATTTATTGTCAGATTGGTTTCCATACAAATACCCAGTGCTCATCCCAACAGGTGCCCTCCTCAATGTCCATCACCCACCTTCCCCTCCCCCCCACCCCCATCAACCCATTGTTTTAATTATTTACTGCATTGCCCTCATCAAAATGTCAAGATGAATGTTGAGATGAGTCTAATCCAAATGTCAGTTTCTTTTTTCTCCCCCTGTGCTTCTAATTCTTTCCTACTTCATCCTTCTGTTAAATATCAATGCAAAAATCACACTTGTGTTCACATGTGTAGATGTAATAGGGCTCAGTTATCATCTGAGTCAAATAAGGCATCTTCTCTGGGCTTTCCCAGTGAGTCACTAGATCATCCCACTTCCTTCAGGACTGACTGACTTAACTTTCCTCAAAACACAGAAATCAGTAGGATGGCCTCAAGTTTAGGTCACAAGGATCTTATGAAGTCAACTGAATTTGATACAAGATACTTATCATTCCTCAACTCTGTTAATTCTCTAGGGGCACTAAGAGGAAAGTCTCCAGGGGTAAACATTGAAAGAGCTTTCTTCTAAATTATAATTAGTTGGACTCTGTGGAAAATAAACCACATGCTAGGAGAGAAATGCTCATTTGGTAAATAAATGCAGTCTCTCCCTAGACACTAGGGCATTGTTTGGGGAAGACAATTTCAGAATTGAATATGTGAGAAAACAAAAAAAGAGGTAACACATGATTTCCTTGGAGGTTTTGTCAGGCTCTAGAAACAACATATTATGTGCAAGAAAACACCAAATGTTTCCCTAGAATACAGAAACAACAATCCTTGTTGATTACTTCTTTTTAAAGCAGCATAAGGTGGGGGGGGGGGGGGAGCGGGCAGTGGGGGGGAGTTGCAGGCTTTCACCAGCAGAGGGAAATACTGTCCTAGGAAAAAACACAATTTCTTTGTGACCTTTTTTTTCCCCATGTAATTCTTCTATGGTGTAAGCAAGAGATGAATGTTTCTTCCTTGTTTTTCTCATTTATAAAAAGTTTAACAACGGGGAGTTTACTAGCCTATGCCTACAGCATAACTGTTTTTGTGAAAGCAGGAATAAGAATGTGGGAGGCTGAGACCAGAGAAGAGTCATCTGTGAGCTATCCGGCATTAGGAAACAGTTGAGGCTGAGTTACAGAACAACTCCAGGAGCAAAGGAAAGAGAAGCTTTCCTTACATATTCACAAAGCACTCCCTCCTCAAATGCCCCAATCCAAAGCTTATTCTGGAAGCTCCATGGTTCCACAGCAGCTCCTCCCTATGGAGACTATAAGCCACTCTCAGTCAATAGCAATCGCTAATAGATAGGCATTCATAATTTGTCCTTCTGGAACTATGGATCTTAAAATGGCTGTTCATCACTTAATATCAGCATAACCTTATGACTTTCTATTCCACCATTTCTAACACTGCAAAAGATTAAGAAACTGATTTCATAAAGGGAAGCTGTATCCTGCAGGGGAATTACATAGGAAGTGTCATGGTGCTGAATGAATATGAGGGTCCATTTTCCTGTGAAGCCCTAGGCCTGAAAAACTCCCTGTCAAACCAGCTTTCAGAGCCCCTCCCATAATCAACTGCAAATGGAGGTCACTGTTGCCGTGGGGAGAGAAAGTAGAGTCTCTCCAGCAAAACACTGAGAGCATGCTCAGGTGGAGAGAGATGACGAAGTGTCACATTATCCAGCCATCTTCAGAGTCGAGAGATGGGGAGAACTAACCTGAGGAAGGCCAAATTTAGAAGGGGACCTCCCCGGCAAGACCAAGTTCAGACCTTACTGGAGAAAGTGAGGTTACAGCCCACAAGATAACAGAAGCTCGCTGATTTGCCTGGTCCAGATCTGGTCTGCAGCCACTGGGCAAGCAAGGTGGCAACCTTCAGGTGCACAGGCTCGCCGTAGTCCGTGGCCGGCACACAGACGTGCAGACAGCCCTCCAGGCGTAGGTGAGTACAAGTGAGCCTCAGCTAGTGGCCAGGGAGGGAGTGCCTGCGGGGCCAGGAGGCCAGCAGTGAGTGTGCAGCATCTATGTCAAGAAGGAGGCAGGAAAGTGATCACCAAGCTGGGCTGGAGCTGCGGGGATGTAGAGGGGTCTTACATTCTGGGTTCTTGGCTGGGGCACAGCACAACCCTTTGCTCTCGCATTCACACCCTTAACTGGTTTTACAATCTCTGGAAACAGGAGATCCCCTTCTTCCTGCTAAGTCCTTCTCATGCCCTCTACAGAGAAAGTTGAACATCATGTTCCCTGTGATGGAGAGATGCAGAGCAGATGTTAGAGAGTAAATTTGGAGCTGAGAGACAATAAATTGACGAATAAGAAGCTATATATAATTAAATACAGAATGTAAATATAATGATTCTCAAAAAGAAAAATGTTCTTATTCCTAAAGTTCTAAAATCAAGAACCCCTCAAGGAGTCACTAGATTCTTAGGCTGGCTGGACCCTAACTGACCATTAAAATCAAGATTCTTGAGCCTAGAGTGCCAAAGAAGAAGTCCCATCACAGCGATCCAGATGAGTGAGCTCTATTGTTCTTTTGTAATGTCGAGTGTCGTAACAACACGTGATGCGGTTATTAAAATCCCTGTATTGCACATAAGGGAAGTCTTGGAGTTCTGAGAAACTTATGTATATGGTGATGAAGCTAGAAAAATGTCTCAACCAGGAACAGTTAAAAAGGCTTCAAAATACTTTTAGCATTTTTTTTTTTCTGGTTTGTTTTTAAAACTGAAGACTTTCTAAACCTGAGGGGATAAAATGATCCTGGACCAAAGGCACAAAGAAAAATAACCAGCAGAGGAAAAGTCTAGTTAGGGGCGCGTGCTATAGGAGTGGTTAAGAGCCAAGGTGTGGTGTTAGACGTCTGGGTTGCATCAGGGTTCTGCTACTTATTAATGATGCAATCCTGAGCAGGTGTTTAAACCTCTCTCTGACTCAATTTCCTCACTTAAGATGGAGATGATAATCATGACATCTCTCCCAGAGAGATGTCGTGGGGCCACATGAATAAATGTATGTGAAGTGCTCAGAACAGTGCCTGGCACAGAGTCAGTGCTGTATAAGTATAGCTCTTCTTATGATTAATTTTGTAGAGCAGAAGCAGCAGGCAAAATTGAGAGAAGGATTTTGAGGACTGAAACCAAAACCAACTGAGGACACTGGAAAGAAGACTGTGACAAAAATGAAAACATATTTAGAGATTCCACATCTCTAGACATTGTGAAGCATGAGGCGCCTCCCGTAAAGGGTTCGTACGGAACACTGAAGAAAGCCACAGCATCCCCACAGTTCCCACAAGAAAACGCTTTAGCAAATAAAGTGTGGCTACTGGGTGCCTACTAAAGGCCATAGCCACATGGAACGGGATGCAGTCAAGGCTATAAGGAACTTTACAATGCAGAGTCTTTGTATTTTGGGGAGTTTTTTTAAAAATGTTCATTTATTTATTTTTGAGAGAGAGAGGAGAGAGAATTCCATGCAGGCTCAGACCTTTCAGCGCAGAGCCGGGTGCGGGGCTCCAACCCACAAACTGTGAGATCAAGATCATGATCTGAGCCGAAATCAAGAGGGGAATGCTTAACTGACTGAGCCACCCAGGGGCCCCTGTGCAATGTTTTAAAATGTGGTTGGTTGGTTGGTTGGTTAGCTGGTTGGCTGGTTGGCTAGCTGGTTGGCTGGTTGGCTGGTGTTACTGTCTCAGCTCCTAGTGGCTTTTGAAAATCTCTAATCTAATTGAAGATAAATGAAAGAAAACTGTCAGAAGAGGTGACCAGGTGCCGCCTGAGGCCAAGAGTGGTCAGTCACAGGAAATGCTGAACTTGAGCCTCTCCAGCCTGAGGAGGGACAGATGAATCTACTGGGATCTGGTAGTAGAGTCTCCCGTGGTCTGGATCACAGGCATTTTGTAATAAGATGTTATTATTTTTATGAGGCCAATTAGGTAGTTTTTAAAGCCCATTTTTTATTTTTGATACCATTTACAAGGCTTCTTATTGGGGCTTATATTCCTGGGTTAGAATTGCAATTCATCCACACTTCTCTCACACAAATCATCATCTGCAGATTAACAAATAAACCCACCCCTTGCTTGATCTCAAAGACCATATGATTTGGGTTCACTTCTGCTTCTTAAAAGTGAGGGAGTTATGCTCAAACATTTCGCATCTTAGCATTTAGATATTTGAGGTACGCATACTCATTTCTGAGTATTTCCATTGATGTCAACAATCCAGATGTTTCAACTGAAAATTTCTTGATGTGTTCCCGACCATAATAAGATACTTTTGTACTTTGAGCTCCTATTGAATGATAGCACAGTTGCATGCACTGCTTGTGAAAAATAACTGGAGTTGGTCATGCTTGCTTTCTTAGGCAGCCTCATATTCTAGGAAGCAAATCAGTGGAATATAGATCCTGCCCTTCATTTTTCCAATCCAACATGCTTGAAATGATTGCATAGTCTTGCGCTCTTCTAGGACAGTCCCATCAACTGTCTTATTCCTTATTCTGTAAGGATATTAAAAATCAGTATATTTTTTCTGGTGCATATCTCTGCATCTATTTTTATTCACATCTTTTTTTTAAATTTTTTTGATGTTTATTTATTGTTGAGAGACAGAGAGAGACAGAGCATGAGCATGGGAGGGGAAGTGAGAGGGAGAGACACAGAATCCGAAGCAGGCTCCAGGCTCTGAGCTGTCAGCACTGAGCTCAAACTCACAAACCGCAAGATCATGACCTGAGCTGAAGTCAGATGCTCAACTGACCTAGCCACCCAGGCGCCCCTGTTCATATCTTTTTTAATTTTCCACTAAAATTCTGTTCTTTTAAAGTTTTAAAACTTCTGCCTATTTATCTTAGTCTAATTTTATTCTAATTTAGTCTTATTTTATTCTGATAAGATTACATGTTAATCACCTAATACATATTATACATATTAAAATAATCTGATTCCCTTCTGTATTGTGAGGAAAATATAAATAGATACTTATGTTTAATCTTATTTCATTGAAACTGCTTACCTCAAGGATTGTTCTATTGGGTAATTAAAAGATTACGAATGTATATAGAGCTCTGATAAATAAATCATAAATACTAACAGAAAGCCCAAATCCAAGCCCCTCCTATCCATGGATTCAACTGCTCTTTTTTCACCAAATGGTACATTTCAGTAAATGGTAACCATTATTATTCCATAGACTCAGATTCTAGCCAAAGACAGGGCTAGGGTGGGTGCTTAGGAGGCACAGTTACTTTATCTGAGCACATTCTGCACCTTGAGTATATTTGTAAAAAAAAGAAAAATACACACACACACACACACACACACACACACACACACACACATATTAGCATGACAGCATGACCATGATGAAAAGGAATCAGTGAAAGCAGGATTCCAGCTAAGTAGAAGTCAAATTGTAGGGGTTTGGGGGGGAAGGGGGAGTTTGGTTTGTTGTTGATTTTAGAAGCTCCCTGCCCATTCACTGCCAATAATTAAAGGCTTTGGTTTCCCTCCCATCCCTCCTCTCGTCTCACCTAGGCTTCTTCCCCTGAAGTGAAAACCACACTAGTTTGTTCTGCCTCCATTTTGCCTTGCCTAAATGTCACAACTATTATGTGTCAAAGCAGTATCTGAACCCAATTCCCCTTGGCTTCAATGTTGTCTAACCGGCTGTTAGGTCTATCACATAAATGCCCAATGTGTAGATGGCCTGGAAAATACAACACAAATCCACTATGATCTCTTATACAAAAAATCCAAAATCCGAAAAAGCTCTGAAAACCATAAGGTTGACATGAGGATATCTACAGTCTTTATCGCACTTGGTGTAAATATTCCTACATTTCGCTAAAGGACTATTAACATGTTTTCTTGCTGTCTCAGACCCTTCCTGTAGGTATATATGGAAATATTGTGTAAGCAGGGCAGTCACACTGGGCCCCACAATTAGACCCTACATTTGGCTTAAAGCTCTGCTGTCACTATCTTGAAGTCTTAGGAATTTTTGAACAAGAGTTCTTCTGTTTTTTGTTTTGCATAGGACTCTGCATTTTAGAGTTTGATTGCACAGGTCCATTTATATGCAAAAATTTTTCAATACATACATATATACCCAATACATATACATATATATACATATATACATATATACACATATATATGTATACATATATATATATATATATAGTACTTAAGTGTATTTTTTCTCCCTTATGATTTTCTCAGTAACACTATCTTTTCTTTAGCTTACTTTGTTGTAAGAATACAGTATATAATACACATAATAGATAAAATATGTGTTAATCAATGGTTTATGTTATCAGTAAGGCTTCCAGCTAACAATAGGTTATTAGAAGTTAAGTTTTGGGGAAATCAAAGTTGTATGTGGATTTTTGACTTTCCGGGGGTACTGTCCCCTCTGTCCCCCATGTTGTTCACGGGGCAAGTGTATATAGCTAGTCCTGAGTGTATTATTTACACACACTGTGGTATAAGCACTTTCTAAAATCTGAAAAGTTATAGATTTTTAAACACAACAAACCCTAAGGGCTTTGGCTAAGGGATCTGTGTTACTACATGAGCAGCTTTACTGCTCTTTTTACCAACACCATGGATGAAATGCCTTCTATAGGCAAGTGATTCTAAGCACTTTATGCATGTTAAATATAACCCTGTGAGGTACATATTACTTTCTTCATGTTTGAAAATGGACTAAAGAAGGTTCAGAAAATTACCCTAAAGTTTTGAAGTTCACCCAGCTATTAATGGTAGAGCTGGAATATCAAACTAAAGTCAGCCTCACTCTGGAATACATAGAAAGAACATATACTATTCTTGGAGGTAGATGCTTTAGAGGTATTAGGATGAGCCATTTGAGACTGCCGTTATTCAATCATGTTAATATAGAAGAAAAAGGCAATTTCATCTGGCTCAACCTAATAGATGTAAATGACTACTTGTAAAATATCAGCTTCCTTTATTTTTCCTTTTCTTTTTTTTTAGTTTGAAAGGATGACCAAACTATTTTTGGGGGTTTTTTTTGTGTTTTTTTTGTTTTTTTTTTGGTAAAGTAAATAAAGGTTGCAGGGAAGTGAGAAGAAAAATTTATGTAGTTCAATGTAAAACTAGTTGCAGGTCTCATCCTGTCTCACCAAAGATGACATCACTGCTCCTAAAAGGAGAGGACGGTCCCACGGGAGCCCCTGTTTTATTGTGCTCAGCTGCAGAGGATCAGCAAAGATGACCTCATCTCCAGCAGAGGAGCTTTGACCTTTGCCCCTTTAGGCATGTGAAGCAGAAAAAAAATGCTACACAGGCTGAGGAATGTGAAACAGACAAGCAACCTTCAGCCTGGTGGAGTTCATCAAACATGTGTTAAGTGCAAACGCTCAAGACATGGACGTAATGTAAAAGCAATTAAGGAAAAGAACAATGAGTGGTCTGGAGTAGAGTGGGTCCTTTGGTGTTTCTTAGTAATCTTAGAAAAATATTTTTCATTTTCCAATTAAAAAAAGATGAGAAATGAGTCTGTTAAAAATGGTGCTTGTATGAAGTTATCATAAGAGATGGTAGAATTTAAACTCTTATTGTAATCGGCTTTCATGAGATTATCTTAGACCGAATCAAATCAATTAGGTCTACCAATGGGTAGGTTAATTGCCTGGCTTTTGTTTGTTTGTTTGTTTGTTTGTTTTAATTATAAAACATGCTCTTCAGCCAAGTTTTTAACCGTTACAGTGATAGTGAAGATGCCATAACAAAGGCCCAAGTTGCACACTCACACCTGTCCAGGAATGTGTGGAAGGTCAGTGGGAAAAGTTACCTATACTCCGTATTCTTTCCCTGTCCTGCTTACTCCCAGTGAACAACTCACAGACTGAAGAGCTTGCAATGATAACAGATTTCCTTCTGTTCAAAAACCCTTTCATAACTAGAAATGCTTCATACTTTAGGAATTTGACACGTATCCTTTGATGTGACACCATGGGCACCATGATAAGAAGCTCCTAAAGTCAGTTTAAGGAGGATGAACTAGTGAGATCTAAAGAGATTGTTCCCATTTCCTAGCTGGTAATTGTCAATCAATATCTTCCAAATCAAACAGACTGAGAGAAGCAAATTTTTTCTGCTTCACTTGCAACCGGCTGAAGAGAGGGAAGTCCTCAAAGAGAGTGCTCAAGTGCTGAAATCTGAAACATCAGAAATATTTCATCCAGGTAGAAAAGGCAGTTCATTATTCTAATTTTATGCTGGATGGTTACCCAACTTCACGGGCCAACTCTTTTATGTTTCCTGAGTGATTTTTATCTTACCCACTGCATTCCACTCTCCAAGTGGAATGAATGTCATTCCCTCGAGCTGAGAATCTGAGAAGACCAACTGCTTTAAAAGATGTGAGAAAAAAAAGCTGATGACTTAGGCGGTTAGTGTTGTCATTATTCTCTCCATTTTCATTGTTTTTGTGGTGCTAGTGGTAGTCTTTTTAATGTTTGTCCAAAATATTTCTATTTAATAAAAGACTACTCAAAGTGAGATCTCAAATTTCAAGAAAGTACTTCTATTCCAGCAATGTTTCTGGTTAGTAGAGATTAGAATTTTAGAGAGTTTTCCTTGGTTTTCCCTCAGTGTACCAGAAAAAAGTAATCACTACAATTTACCATGTGGGTCCAATGGACCCTTTAATTTACATTTTAAATTCATTCTCAGATACTTATAGAAGGAAGCATAAAGAAATAGTATAGGGGCTCCTGGGTGGCTCAGTCAGTTAAGTGTCTTACTTGGGCTCAGGTCATGATCTCATAGTTCTTGAGTTTGAGCCCCATGTCGGGCTCTGTGCTGACAGCCTGGAGCCTGCTTCAGATTCTGTGTCTCCCTCGCTCTCTCTGCCCCTCCCAGCTCATAACTCTGTCTCTCTCTCTTTCTCAAAAATAAACAAACATTAAAAAAAATAGTGTAAAACTGGGGCACCTGGGTTGTTTAGTCAGTTAAGCATCTGACTCTCGATTTCAGCTCAGGTCATGATCTCATGGTTCCTGAGTTTGAACCCCAAGTTGGGATCCACTGCTGACAATGTGGAGCCTGCTTGGGATTCTCTCTCTTCCTCTCTGTCTCTGCCCCTCCCATGCTTGCTCTCTCTCTTTCTTTCTCTCTCTCTCTCAAAATTAATAAATAAACTTAAAAACAAAGAATAGTATAAAACCTTATTATAGAAAAATACTTTCAAAAAGGTATTGTACCTTGAAGTCCTTTTCTTTCCCTACTTTGTAGAGCTTATGGGGTTTATAACTGGGTGAAGTGAATGGATAAATTGTGGTTTATCCATATGATAGAATAATAATGTAAAAATGAAACTATTGATACACTCAACAACATATATATATCTCAAAATAACTATGCTGAGTGAGAGAAACAAGGCCAAAAAAGAAAACACTTTGCATGACTCTTCCAGTTATATAAAATGCTTAGAAAATGCAAACGAACTTATACAGACAGAAAGCAAGTCAGTGGTTGCCTGAGGACAAGGTGGACAAGGCAGGAGGGTCTAGAGGCGGGCATTTCCAAAGGGCAAAGGAAACTTTTCAGGAGCTGCATATGTTCATTATCTTGATTGTGGTGAAAGTTTCATAAGTGTACACATATTCAAAACTTACCAAATTGTACACATTAAGTATGTGCAGTTTATTGTATGTCAAATATATCTCAATAAAGTTGTTACTTTTTTTAATGAAATTGAGCATGGAAACAAAAGATACTGTCATTTGCCTTAGGTCACGGGCTAGTTCATGGAACAGAGATTCACCATCAGGTCTCTGACACGAAAGTCAGTCAGAGAGCAAATGACAGTCTTGCCATTCAGAGTGGACCCCTTGCCTGGGGAGGGTTGCCTGTAGATCAAGAACCCAATTTTACTCAGGTCAAGGGTATGCCGACAGGGAAGGATTACTAGTTTGGGGAATTTAATGTGAAGGACACTCTTCCATTTTGATCAGTTTTCTCTGCAAGGCCTCTAAAATAATGATGGCTTTAATTCATCAGAGAAAATTTAATATGATGATTTCATCCAGCTTTCCTTAATCAGTTAATGGCTACTTAGCAAGTAAGTCTTAAAGGATCAAGAAATAAACACATACCACAATCCTGGAAAATTCTGGGGAAATCTTCATGTTGTCTTTTGTAAATAGGGGAAACTAGAAAAAACAATAGCCCAAGATAATTACTTAAACCAGGGTTTCTCAACTTCAGCATTATTGACATTTAGAGTTGAATAGCTCTTTGTTGTGGGGGTATCCTGTGCATTATAAGATGTTTAGCGGCATTCCTGTCTTCTAACCACTAACTGCCTACAGCACCCTCCCCCTAATTGTGACAAACAAAAATGTGTCCAGATATTGCCAAATGTCCCTTGGGGTACAAAGTCACCCCTATTGAGAACCGCCGCATCACATTTGCTGGTATATCCGTTTCAAGTTCAGAAATTATAAATAAGTAAGCAATGAATTTAGAAAAATTGTTTGCTTAATATCAGAGAAGGTTGATACCCTTAACATGTAATATCCTTATGCAGAGCTTTTTGCAAATCAGTAAAAATGTACAACTAGAGAAAGAAACATAAAACCAATAATAATTTTAAAATTCCATGTCAGCTTACCACTGATAAAGAGTTTTGAAATTTAGATAACTTCCAAGCTCAGTCCTCTTCACTGTTTAGTGTGTTAGGCAAACATTTTCAAATCTTACTGCCTTCCGAGTACAGCATATCAGTCAGTAAGTAGTATCAGCTGATTATTTCTCAGCCAATAAACATCTGGTAGCATCCGATCTTTCTGTAGCCTTCAAAAAGTAGTAACTATAGTCTTTGAACAGTGATAATGCCCCGTATATAAAATCAGTTGGAATGAATTGATTTGAGATAGTAATACAGAAAAAAAATATATCACGTTTAAAATGCTCTTATGTTTCCACTAATCAAATGAAATTCAGGTGATTCTTCCTGATTTACCCTGGACTGGAAAAAGAACAGAAAGAAAAGAAAAGCTCAAGCATTTACTCATGTGAATAGAATGTATGAGGATTATAATGATATTGTTTGTCTCTTTGGTTCATTTTTTTTAAGTTTATTTATTTATCTTGAGAGAGAGCATGAGCACAAGTAGGGTAAAGGCAGAGGGAGAGGGGAAGAATCCCAGGCAGGCTTCATGCTGCCAGCACAGAGCCTGATGTGGGACTCAAACCCATGACCTGAGCCAAAACCAAGAGTTGGATGCTTAAGCCACCCAGGCTCCGCTCATTTGTTTTTTAAACTTAAATTGTAGATACCTTTTTGGAGTAAAATAGGTTTGTCACTATTTACAAGGTTGTTTCTGAGTTGTAAAAATTATCTCAGTGTTTTCCGCCTGTATTACCCCATTCAGTTGTGGCTGCCACAATCCAACAGAAACTATAAGGATACTTTTTTCTTGCATCATTAGTAGAAACCTTAGCAGCAGATAGTAACTGCTCCAAGTCTGTTAAATAGATGCAGATATTCCCTTTTTGTAGTTAAAATTTCTATTTAAACCCAAAGCTTTACTGTAGACATATGTATCAGCGCAGGCCATATGAAAACATTTTGGGGCGGAAGATGGCGGCATAGGAGGACGCTGGGCTCACCGCGCGTCCTGCTGATCACTTAGATTCCACCTACATCTGCCTAAATAACCCAGAAAACCGCCAGAGGATTAGCAGAACGGAGTCGCCGGAGTCAAGCGCAGACCAGAGGCCCACGGAAGAGGGTAGGAAGGGCGGCGAGGCGGTGCGCGCTCCACAGACTGGCGGGAGGGAGCCGGGGCGGAGGGGCGGCTCGCCGGCCAAGCAGAGCCCCCGAGTCTGGCTTGCAAAAAGCGGAGGGGCCTGATGGACTGTGTTCCGACAGCAAGCGCGACTTAGCGTCTGGGAGGTCATAAGTTAACAGCTCTGCTCAGAAAGCGGGAAGGCTGGAGGACAAAGGGAAGGAGAGCTGCTGAGCCCCCTGACGACAGAGCTCAGTTTGGTGGGGAACAAAGGCGCTCGCCAGCGCCATCTCCCCCGCCCATCCCCCAGCCAAAATCCCAAAGAGAACCAGTTCCTGCCAGGGAACTTGCTAGCTCCGCGCGCAAACACCCAACCCTGCGCTTCTGCAGAGCCAAACCTCCGGCAGCGGATCTGACTCCCTCCTGCTGCCACAGGGCCCCTCCTGAAGTGGATCACCTAAGGAGAAGCAAGCTAAGCCTGCCCCTCCTGCCCCT
Organism: Puma concolor; assembly: GCF_028749965.1. Lineage (NCBI taxonomy): Eukaryota > Metazoa > Chordata > Mammalia > Carnivora > Felidae > Puma > Puma concolor. The sequence continues at coordinate 113,219,115 of NC_141675.1, forward strand.
GTGCACCTTGCCTACCCACCCCAGCTAAGACGCCAGATCCCCAGCATCACAAGCCTGGCAGTGTGCAAGTAGCCCAGACAGGCCACCCCTCCCCACAGTGAATCCCGCCCATAGGAGAGGGGAAGAGAAGGCACACACCAGTCTGACTGTGGCCCCAGCGGTGGGCTGGGGGCAGACATCAGGTCTGACTGCGGCTCCGCCCACCAACTCCAGTTATACACCACAGCACAGGGGAAGTGCCCTGCAGGTCCTCACCACGCCAGGGACTATCCAAAATGACCAAGCGGAAGAATTCCCCTCAGAAGAATCTCCAGGAAATAACAACAGCTAATGAGCTGATCAAAAAGGATTTAAATAATATAACAGAAAGTGAATTTAGAATAATAGTCATAAAACTAATCGCTGGGCTTGAAAACAGTATAGCTGACAGCAGAGAATCTCTTGCTACAGAGATCAAGGGACTAAGGAACAGTCACGAGGAGCTGAAAAACGCTTTAAACGAAATGCATAACAAAATGGAAACCACCACGGCTCGGATTGAAGAGGCAGAGGAGAGAATAGGTGAACTAGAAGATAAAGTTATGGAAAAAGAGGAAGCTGAGAAAAAGAGAGATAAAAAAATCCAGGAGTATGAGGGGAAAATTAGAGAACTAAGTGATACACTAAAAAGAAATAATCTACGCATCATTGGTATCCCAGAGGAGGAAGAGAGAGGGAAAGGTGCTGAAGGGGTACTTGAAGAAATAATAGCTGAGAACATCCCTGAGGTGGGGAAGGAAAAAGGCATTGAAATCCAAGAGGCACAGAGAACTCCCTTCAGACGAAACTCGAATCGATCTTCTGCACGACATATCATACTGAAACTGGCAAAATACAAGGATAAAGAGAAAATTCTGAAAGCAGCAAGGGGTAAACGTGCCCTCACATATAAAGGGAGACCTATAAGACTCGTGACTGATCTCTCTTTTGAAACTTGGCAGGCCAGAAAGAATTGGCACGAGATTTTCAGTGTGCTAGACAGAAAAAATATGCAGCCGAGAATCCTTTATCCAGCAAGTCTGTCATTTAGAATAGAAGGAGAGATAAAGGTCTTCCCAAACAAACAAAAACTGAAGGAATTTGTCACCACTAAACCAGCCCTCCAAGAGATCCTAAGGGGGACCCTGTGAGACAAAGTACCAGAGACATCACTACAAGCATAAAACATACAGACATCACAATGACTCTAAACCCATATCTTTCTATAATAACACTGAATGTAAATGGATTAAATGCGCCAACCAAAAGACATAGGGTATCAGAATGGATAAAAAAACAAGACCCATCTATTTGCTGTCTACAAGAGACTCATTTTAGACCTGAGGACACCTTTAGATTGAGAGTGAGGGGATGGAGAACTATTTATCATGCTACTGGAAGCCAAAAGAAAGCTGGAGTAGCCATACTTATATCAGACAAACTAGACTTTAAATTAAAGGCTGTAACAAGAGATGAAGAAGGACATTATATAATAGTGACAGGGTCTATCCATCAGGAAGAGCTAACAATTATAAATGTCTATGCGCGGAATACCGGAGCGCCCAAATATATAAAACAATTACTCACAAACATAAGCAACCTTATTGATAAGAATGTGGTAATTGCAGGGGACTTTAACACCCCACTTACAGAAATGGATAGATCATCTAGACACACGGTCAATAAAGAAACAAGGGCCCTGAATGAGACATTGGATCAGATGGACTTGACAGATATATTTAGAACTCTGCATCCCAAAGCAACAGAATATACTTTCTTCTCGAGTGCACATGGAACATTCTCCAAGATAGATCATATACTGGGTCACAAAACAGCCCTTCATAAGTTTACAAGAATTGAAATCATACCATGCATACTTTCAGACCACAATGCTATGAAGCTTGAAATCAACCACAGAAAAAAGTCTGGAAAACCTCCCAAAGCATGGAGGTTAAAGAACACCCTACTAACGAATGAGTGGGTCAACCAGGCAATTCGAGAAGAAATTAAAAAATATATGGAAACAAACGAAAATGAAAATACAACAATCCAAACGCTTTGGGACGCAGCGAAGGCAGTCCTGAGAGGAAAATACATTGCAATCCAGGCCTATCTCAAGAAACAAGAAAAATCCCAAATACAAAATCTAACAGCACACCTAAAGGAAATAGAAGCAGAACAGCAAAGGCAGCCTAAACCCAGCAGAAGAAGAGAAATAATAAAGATTAGAGCAGAAATAAACAATATAGAATCTAAAAAAACTGTAGAGCAGATCAACGAAACCAAGAGTTGGTTTTTTGAAAAAATAAACAAAATTGACAAGCCTCTAGCCAGGCTTCTCAAAAAGAAAAGGGAGATGACCCAAATAGATAAAATCATGAATGAAAATGGAATGATTACAACCAATCCCTCAGAGATACAAACAATTATCAGGGAATACTATGAAAAATTATATGCCAACAAATTGGACAACCTGGAAGAAATGGACAAATTCCTGAACACCCACACTCTTCCAAAACTCAATCAGGAGGAAATAGAAAGCTTGAACAGACCCATAACCAGCGAAGAAATTGAATCGGTTATCAAAAATCTCCCAACAAATAAGAGTCCAGGACCAGATGGCTTCCCAGGGGAGTTCTACCAGACGTTTAAAGCAGAGCTAACACCTATCCTTCTCAAGCTATTCCAAGAAATAGAAAGGGAAGGAAAACTTCCAGACTCATTCTATGAAGCCAGTATTACTTTGATTCCTAAACCAGACAGAGACCCAGTAAAAAAAGAGAACTATAGGCCAATATCCCTGATGAATATGGATGCAAAAATTCTCAATAAGATACTAGCAAATCGAATTCAACGGCATATAAAAAGAATTATTCACCATGATCAAGTGGGATTCATTCCTGGGGTGCAGGGCTGGTTCAACATTCGCAAATCAATCAACGTGATACATCACATTAACAAAAAAAAAGAGAAGAACCATATGATCCTGTCAATTGATGCAGAAAATGCCTTTGACAAAATCCAGCACCCTTTCTTAATCAAAACCCTTGAGAAAGTCGGGATAGAAGGAACATACTTAAAGATCATAAAAGCCATTTATGAAAAGCCCACAGCTAACATCATCCTCAACGGGGAAAAACTGAGAGCTTTTTCCCTGAGATCAGGAACACGACAGGGATGCCCACTCTCACCGCTGTTGTTTAACATAGTGCTGGAAGTTCTAGCATCAGCAATCAGACAACAAAAGGAAATCAAAGGCATCAAAATTGGCAAAGATGAAGTCAAGCTTTCGTTTTTTGCAGATGGCATGATATTATACATGGAAAATCCGATAGACTCCACCAAAAGTCTGCTAGAACTGATCCATGAATTCAGCAAAGTTGCAGGATACAAAATCAATGTACAGAAATCAGTTGCATTCTTATACACTAACAATGAAGCAACAGAAAGACAAATAAAGAAAGTGATCCCATTCACAATTGCACCAAGAAGCATCAAATACCTAGGAATAAATCTAACCAAAGATGTAAAGGATCTGTATGCTGAAAACTATAGAAAGCTTATGAAGGTAATTGAAGAAGATTTAAAGAAATGGAAAGACATTCCCTGCTCATGGATTGGAAGAATAAATATTGTCAAAATGTCAATACTACCCAAATCTATCTACACATTCAATGCAATCCCAATCAAAATTGCATCAGCATTCTTCTCGAAACTAGAACAAGCAATCCTAAAATTCATATGGAACCACAAAAGGTCCCGAATAGCCAAAGTAATTTTGAAGAAGAAGACCAAAGCAGGAGGCATCACAATCCCAGACTTTAGCCTCTACTACAAAGCTGTCATCATCAAGACAGCATGGTATTGGCACAAAAACAGACACATAGACCAATGGAATAGAATAGAAACCCCAGAACTAGACCCACAAACGTATGGCCAACTCATCTTTGACAAAGCAGGAAAGAACATCCAATGGAAAAAAGACAGTCTCTTTAACAAATGGTGCTGGGAGAACTGGACAGCAACATGCAGAAGGTTGAAACTAGACCACTTTCTCACACCATTCACAAAAATAAACTCCAAATGGATAAAGGACCTGAATGTGAGACAGGAAACCATCAAAACCTTAGAGGAGAAAGCAGGAAAAGACCTCTCTGACCTCAGCCGTAGCAATCTCTTCCTCGACACATCCCCAAAGGCAAGGGAATTAAAAGCAAAAGTGAATTACTGGGACCTTATGAAGATCAAAAGCTTCTGCACAGCAAAGGAAACAACCAACAAAACTAAAAGGCAACCAACGGAATGGGAAAAGATATTTGCAAATGACATATCGGACAAAGGGCTAGTATCCAAAATCTATAAAGAGCTCACCAAACTCCACACCCGAAAAGCAAATAACCCAGTGAAGAAATGGGCAGAAAACATGAATAGACACTTCTCTAAAGAAGACATCCGGATGGCCAACAGGCACATGAAAAGATGCTCAACGTCGCTCCTTATCAGGGAAATACAAATCAAAACCACACTCAGGTATCACCTCACGCCAGTCAGAGTGGCCAAAATGAACAAATCAGGAGACTATAGATGCTGGAGAGGATGTGGAGAAACGGGAACCCTCTTGCACTGTTGGTGGGAATGCAAATTGGTGCAGCCGCTCTGGAAAGCAGTGTGGAGGTTCCTCAGAAAATTAAAAATAGACCTACCCTATGACCCAGCAATAGCACTGCTAGGAATTTATCCAAGGGACACAGGAGTACTGATGCATAGGGGCACTTGTACCCCAATGTTCATAGCAGCACTCTCAACAATAGCCAAATTATGGAAAGAGCCTAAATGTCCATCAACTGATGAATGGATAAAGAAATTGTGGTTTATATACACAATGGAATACTACGTGGCAATGAGAAAAAATGAAATATGGCCTTTTGTAGCAACGTGGATGGAACTGGAGAGTGTGATGCTAAGTGAAATAAGCCATACAGAGAAAGACAGATACCATATGGTTTCACTCTTACGTGGATCCTGAGAAACTTAACAGGAACCCTTGGGGGAGGGGAAGGAAAAAAAAAAAAAAAGAGGTTAGAGTGGGAGAGAGCCAAAGCATAAGAGACTGTTGAGAACTGAGAACTAAGGGTTGATGGGGGGTGGGAGGGAGGGGAGGGTGGGTGATGGGTATTGAGGAGGGCACCTTTTGGGATGAGCACTGGGTGTTGTATGGAAACCAATTTGACAATAAATTTCATATATAAATAAAAAAAAAAAGAAAACATTTTGGGGCAACTGGAGGGGTGTAAATAATGAATAACCTAATTAATAATTCTCCTTTTGTTAAAAAAAAATGACGGTAGATAGAAGTTCTAATCCTAAGAAAAAGAAGTACTGTAAATGTTTGGAGAAGGGTTCTAAATGTGGATTCCTCAAAGTAGCATTTGTATTCAGAGCCATTGATGAAAGATATATTGTATATGTGACAATTTCAGACCCTTCCACAATGCAGAGAAAGGATTTATTTGCATGCTAATGTATGTCAAAGGATAAGTAATTCCTCCCCTTCTTCTCCTGCTAAATACTGATCACAAAGCTTAGATTCAGTGTCAAATAAATCTCTGAAAGCTGGTACTCCAAGTCACTGCTGGGAAAGAGAAAAGCTTTATGCCTCTAGCTGGGCCTGTGGACAAAGCCAAGGTTTCAGTCAAGTATAAGGCTCCCATTCCAGCTGTGTACTCATCTCTCTCTGTGACCTCAGACAAATGACTATACTTCCACATTCTTATTTCTTTGTCTATAAAAAATGACAAGGAAAGTTTGTTGGGGCAGGGGCGGGGGAGAATCTCAATGTTCATACTCAAACTATAGATCAAATCGTTATAATTAAAACCACAACATAAACCAGTCCCACAGACCTATAGCAGATGCCATAATATTATATCACTTGTCACTAAAAATCTGCTTATATTCCATCTGGTGCTGACACAAAGGTGATGTATTCTTTAACCAGCAAAATAAATCCCATTACAGTGTATTACTGGCACTGTTCTTTCCCTGTATTTTTTTCAACCCTTTAAAACAGAATGATCTTGGGGTGTCTGCATGCTTCAGTATGTTAAGCATTTGACTCTTGATTTTGGGTCAGGTCATGATCTCACAGTTTGGGGGGAAGGAGCCACAAGTTGGTCTCTTCACTGACAGCTTGGAGCCTGTTTGGGATTCTCTCTCTCCTTCTCCCTCCCACTCTCTCTCTCTCTCAAAATAAATAACTAAATATTCAAAATAGAATGATCTTGTGGGAAGCATGATAAAAATGACTGAATAGACAGGATGTGAAACTTCTTTAAGAGTGAATAAGTTTATTCAAAATTCCAATTCTACTTTTCATATTATCTGTCATCCAAGAATGTGAAGGAAAATAAACTTGGATTATGTTTTTAGTAAGAATAATGAAAGAAAATGTTTCTAGTTCTAGTCTGTGAATATCCAGGTATGTGACCTCAGGCAGTTATGACTGATTAACAGGAAGGAATATTATATAGTTATTAATTATATGTATGTATATACATATGAGCCTTTATAATAACATTGAGAGTAATTATAACATTAAGGTAAAAGATCCTTTAGAAGATTTTTTCCACTTTTAGTAACTTAGGAAAGTGTTTGTATAACATTAAGTGAAAGGAAAAAAAAAGGGTACAAATTATATGTTAATTATGATCTCAGCTTCCAAGACTAAAAAATGCTAAGATTAGAAAGAAGTCCACCAGAATGTTAACAATAGTAGTGTTATTTATTATGGTGGAATTGCAAATGATGTTTCTCTCTTCTTTCAACTATTTTCTACATGGTAATATTCTCTGATGCTCATACATTCGCTTATAATCATAAAACTATTTATAAAACAAAAAAGATAATGTGACTCCTATGCAAAGAGAATACTTTAGCTTCCATCTACTAATTTCTGCAAACAGTAGTGACACTTATTCCTCGGAATGCTCAGGTAATCTTACACACCACCACCATTTCAGAATCAAAAGATTAGTGATATTCCATGCCTTGCAAAAATTGATTCCCAGCTAGTCCTTATTTTTTCTGCTCATTACTGGAGTCAAGTGATGCAGAGATCAGTGTTAGCACGGAGGGGATAATTGCCCTTGTCGTAGACCAGGAAACCATCAACTCCAGTGGAAGAGATGGCTGTGGGCAGCAGCGACATGCTAGGAAACACCTTATTAATGAACCACAAAACAGCTTCCTCAATGACCAGCAGTCGTGTCTAGCAAATGTATCAGCAAATCTCTGTGGCTTTATTACCCAACCCTCTTCCTATAGGAAACCACCTCCCTCTCCCACAGAGGAATCCTAAGCAGTCAGCGCTGGAGCCACCACAATGGCACGCATGCTCCGATAAAAGCTCTCCCATGTATTTATGAAATTTACATAAAAATCTCTTTGCTTGTACAACTATAACCCATTGCTTCACTTATTCAATATTTATAGAGCACCAAGTTTGTGCCAAATCAAGGAGACAAGCATATCTCTTCATGTAAAACATGAAAGTGTAAAACAAGCAAAATTTGTGTCACTCTGACAAGCAGTATCTTGAAGTTAGAACTTGAAGTTTGCCTGAAGGCATTATACAAAAAGGTCGCCTTTAGACTCAGACAGACGCGGGCTTGAATCCTGACAGGAAAAATATTAATGGTTCGAGCCAGTTTGTTGACAAATGTTTCTTAGCTTTGACAAAGGGGCAGATAAGATTGCCAACATTTACAATCCCTGGCAAATCATTGTGATTCTCAAAAATATTATTTGCCTTTGGTGTTAGTAACATATATTTATTAACAATTCAAGATGATAATAAGAGCATGTTCTGGAAAAAAAAATCATTACTACTTCAAGAGCTCACAGAAAAATAGAATAATGAATATATCTGATCGGAGCAGTATACCCCTGAAGAACTTCGTTGGAGAATAGCTCATTAATCCCTCAATTATTTGTAATAGACTGAAATCATTCTAGACTTTTAACATTTGTTTTATCTACTTCTGGCAGAAGCACTAATTTCAGCATAGAAGCCCCCCCACCCCAAATAAGTTAAAGACTGTAAAGTAAGGTATCATACTAAAACCACCTCTCTCTGATCAATCCAAATTACTAGGAAAAAAAAAATTTCACATACTGTTGAATTTTGATGAAAGCCAAACGTGCCAGAAATAGGCAACTAACTTAACCCGCTTGAACCACACTCATCAAGGAAACAAGAGTTGCTTTGTATCCTCATTCATTGTTGTCTAGATAGTAGGACATAGCAAGTGTTCCTGAATTAAAATAGAAGGGATAAATAAAAGAGAGAAATTCCAGGCCCCATGTTACTGCATTCTGCTGAAGGTGAGGGTAGAGATGCGGCAGGAATGAAGCTTAAAGAAGTCTATAGGTTCCAAGCAGAAGCATTTTGTGTTTATGCAACCATTCTATTTAAAATCTACAACATATGCATGACCTAAGCGATTTAGAGATGAGAAAACCAAACTAGATAGGCATTAAGGGACCTCACCAAGGTCACTCTGCAAGAAAGTGGGAGGCAGAGTTGATAACTCAGTTTTCTGATTTGCAGGCCAGGGTTAATTCCCACCCTAACAGACTTCTTGTCAATGGACTAAGCTCAATATTTGGCAGACTGGAATAGAGAGATTTGGTTGTATGTGTTATATTATGTCCTATAGCATATGAAATGACAAATTGGTTTGGGTAGCATCTTTAGAGTTAGTATAAACAATAGGTATCAACAAAGTACCATGAAGAGATACGTAAAGAAATCGCATGTGGAATTTATTAAAGCATCATTTAGGTAATAAATCATCGAGATTACCCTTTCTAGAGAAATGAGCAAACAGAAAAACAAAAACAAAAACAAAAACCATGATTAACTTTCTTTCCTTGGATGGCTTCCCTTCAACCTCAAATGCATTATTTTACTTCTTTCCACATTTCCCCCACAAAACTCACTGACATTCAGATTAACTAAAATGTGGGAAGCCCACTGCTGAGAGTGAAGGAGAACTCTAACTCTGTTCATAGCTTTTCACTTGCTCTTTTCAGGATATGACAGGATCTAGATCAAGGAAATATCTATCAGTACTTTGAAGATAACATCCATGTGCTCCTATATACACGGTTTCAGTAGAGGTAGGCCCTGATCCTTCCTGACCTCTACAGCCTTCTTTTCCTTATAGATAGAATTATTTGAACCCCACCTGCACACTCTCCCCCTTTCTCCCAGTCTAAGAGACCAACCCTAACATTTGACAGAAAGGACATAAATAATGTCACCTCTCTATTCTGGTATTCATTATCCTATGATACTTGCTCCTAATTAGGTCATGTATTTGCATTCCAGTCTGTATGCAGAGTTGAGTAAATCATGTCTTATTTTCCTTTGGACTTTCAGGACCTAGTATATTGATGGTATGCAAGTTTTATTCATTAAGTATTTGCTGAGTGACTGATTGACTGACTGACTGACTGACTAATTGGACTAAGCTTCTGCCTTGTTGATGAAACCCAGTCACCACCAGTTTGGTGCCTTAGTCCCTGTTCTAATCCCGGTTGGCTACCTACCTAGCCCTTGTAGGACTCAGAGCTGTTTTTTACTCCTGGGAATTCACTTGCAGACATTAATTCCCACCCTTGAGCACTCTACTGACAAGTTTTTGACAGTAGTACAGTTTGCCTAGTTTCTTGGATGTCCAAATGTTATCTTTCCCTTGCTCCGCCATCACTCTGATATTCTGACTTGCCAGGACTGCATCAGCCTGGGTAAGATCTCCTGAAGGTTGTCTTTGCCTAGACTATCACTTTGGTGAGTATATGGTATAATATTAGATGTCTTTTGTTTATCAATTAGCTATTATAATTGATAAGCACAACCACCTTTTTTTTTCCATAAAGATGAAATGATTACATCTGACCACAGGCCCATTCCATTTACCTATAAAACCTGTAACTATCTAAATTACATCCGGGTTTCATGAAGTAATCTGTTAAATGCAAAAAAAAAAAAAAAAAGAGAGAGAGAGAGAGAGATAGGCAAAATAAATTTTACCTGTCCAGACAATACAATTAAGTAACCTTAAAACTCCTAATTTTTCTTAACAAAGTCGTGTGTGTGTGTGTGTGTGTGTGTGTGTGTGTGGTTTTTGCTTGAGTAAGTTGAACAACTATCTCTACCTTCTGCATTTCTTTCTGGTTTAAACAATAGGTCAGTCAACACATTATTACCTCTTATTGAAAGTTTTAATCTTAAGCTCTTGCTCCATCTTATTTCCCATAGAGTCAAACAATCTAATGGGCTAAAGCAAATTGCCAATTAGAGAGCTCCTTTGTTTTAATTTACCAATGGCTCAATTCATCAGAACTCGTAGATCCAAGTATTTTGGCCCTGACCACCAGGAACTCACTCCTAAGACAACATCACAAAGAAAAAGCAACCTATGCCGGCTCACTGCCTACAAATAATAAGGCAAAGACTTAGAAAAGTCCCTAGACCTTGGGAAAATCAGAGAAATGTGTTGCCTTGGCAAAAGAATGGACAACAGTGTCACCAGTTTTTCAAAATTCTTTCTGAATCATTGAGTAATGAGTTGTTTTAAGAGCATTTTCACTTGCTAAGAGGAAAATGACTCATGGTTTCAAAGACAAGTTGGTGCCGAGATAAAGCAAGGCAATGTTTCTATTTTATCTACCTCAATGCTTTAAACCTCAAACCAGTGGTTTGGAAAAACTGCTTAATCTTCCTCAAAGGTCCATATTAGCACAGGGATCACCGAGTTCATGTTTGTCCATTTAATGCCACAATCTGCCACCAGCAGTGGCCAAGCAGAGAATTCCTCAGAGGAAAGGGTGATGTTTGTTTCTTAACATATCTTGTTATGAAGATGAAATAACCAAGTGAAAATATTTTCTTTTAACCATTCTTTACCACATGAGAAAATGTAAGAGCTTAAACTTGATGTTGAAGGATAAAAGAATATGAGATCAATTTTCTCCTTTAACTTCAAAATCTAGGTCACAAAATGTTAGTCTGGATAATTTTAGTTAGGTCAGCCTTTGCCATTATCTTGATTTATATAAAGTCCAGGGGAACTAAACTATTGAGTTCATATGCAATTATGGTAAACTATGATGATTACATTTAAATTTATTTCCATGACTGATTAATATGGAAAGTCATAAAAGCAGAAAAATTGATGGAGAGAAAGAAATAAGAAAGAAAGAAAGAAAGAAAGAGGGAAAGAAATAAAGAAAGAAAGAGGGAAAGAAAAAGAAAGAGGGAAAGAAAGAAAGAGGGAAAGGACGGGAGGAAGGAAGGAAGGGAGGGAGGAAGGAAGGAAAGAAGGAAAGAAGGAAGGAAAGAAGGAAAAGGAAAAGAAAGATGGATGGATGTAGTACAATAGTCATTTGATTGCTTCTAATTGCCATAATGCTTCCTCCTGGAGTAGATCAGGCCTTTTTCTCAGGTGTAGAGGGAAAATCTCTTCTGCCCTTTTCCTGTGAGTGCAATGCATCTGTCACTGGGCCAGGTGGGAGGGAATATTTGGAAGCACCTAATTGTGGCTGCCCATGACCCACATAGCTTAGGAACTAAACAACCACAATCGATAAATGTACAGATTTTCTCATGATATTATATCATTATATATATTTAAATACCTTCACACCAGTCATTCAGACAGAGTAGCAAAATTTTAAAATTCACCTACTACGTGCTTCTTGGCCTTTACCCTTGAAAATCAAGCTAACATGTGCACTGGCTCCCTGTATGGAACTATGGGGACCAGAGGCAGCTCTCTAACAAATACCTGATAGTCCCTCTCCAAAGAAAACTCTTTGAAGGGCTGAACAAACAAGTGACACCACTATCTCTCAACTTTTACAGGAATAGGAAATAACCTAGTACCTTGTTGGTTCTCTAAAGACAGAAGCCAAAGGTAGGGTCAGGGACTTGACTTTTTCTGTATCTCACCCTTTTCCTCATTGTACCAAAAGAACAGTTTGTTAGAACTGGAAGAAATAATGAAAACAAGATCAGAGATGACTAAAAGACTGGACTTAATTAAAAGAATAGGCTTGTAAGAAAATAATTAAAGCACTAGTTTAAATGAGAGCAGAATAGCCACATGTATTGAGAGGAAGAACATAAATGGAAAAGAGAGAAACAACATCATGCATAGAAAGGTATAACAATAAAAGATGAGATTTATTAATAATTAAGTTAAATTAGTATACTCTGCTTAATGCTATACAGGCACTGTTGTTTTTAATCCTCACGACGACCTGGAAAGGTATTACCATACTTTTATAAATGGGAAAACAAAGACATGCGGAGGTAAAGTAATTTGCCCACACAGCTAGAGTTAGTGTAGCTGGAATTCAAATCCAGCCTGTCTGAATACAGAGCCCACACTTTTAATCACAGCACCATATTGCCTCTCAGAGTCTCACCTTTTTTTACTTAGAAGCTGTGCGACACTATCCATCTGCCTCAGTTTTCTTCATAAAATGCACATTAATACATTCTTTGTGTTTGTTTATGAACTTGGGCAGGGTACAGCACTATTCTGAAAAGGCAGTGTGAGTAATGGCTAGAATAGAGCAGGAATCAGACTGACAGGGTCCAGTTCCCAGGTCTGGTCTGCTCCTTGCTCTCTGCATGACCTTGGAAGTTATATAACCTGTCTGTGCTTCATTTTCCTCCATTAAAATGAGGTTGTCAGTTATTCTTACACAATAGGCTTGTTATGAGAATTGAGTAAGTTGGTGGTGGTGAAGAGGTTTAAACAGTGGCTGGTTCATGATAAGTACTAAATGCTTAGGCTAAATAATTCTTAAAATATGGCTAAGTTAAGGCAAATAAGTCTTTAAGCTTCAGGATTAACTGGCTCCTTGTTTAACAATCAATATTGGGTCTCTATATAACCTGCATTTTTCCTCTGTTAATTTTTTTACCAGAAATTTGATCTAAAAAGCTAACTTCAGAGATGCCTGGGTGACTCAGTCTGTTAAGACCCCAACTCTTGATTTTGGCTCAGGTCATGATCTCACAGTTTGTGAGATCAAGCCCTGCATCAGGCTCTGCACTGACAGCGTGTAACCTTCTTGGGATGCTCTCTGGCTCGCTCTCTCTCTCTCTCTCTCTCTCTCTGTCCTTCCCACATGTGCTCCCTCCCTCTTTCTCGCAAAATAAATAAATAAACTTAAAAAAAATAAAAAGATAAAAAGATAACTTCATTTTAAATTTCTATAAAGGAGTTAAATATGGTCTCCAGCACTCAGTCCTTTTCTTCCTCTCAACACTTTCTTCTATGTTGCTTCTATTCTCAGACTGGTCCCTGTCTGTGTGGTAGTTCCCAGCACTGCAGGCTTCCCTCAGCATCCTACAGCTAAAACTCCCAGAAAATAGTTTCTCATTACTGATATGTACCCTTGAGTCCCAGAATTGACTCTCGTTCACCTGAATTGGATCACATGATGATTCTGGAACCAATCACTGGCACCAAGGGATAGAATGTGCTGATTGGTCAGTCCTAAGTCACTCGGCCTAAGGAGAGGTAGAGTCAGCCTCACCCAAACCACACAAACCACAAGCAGGAAAAGGATTATATCTTAAAGAAAATGAAGGTGATGTTATGTGGAAAAGGAGTAACCAATGCTAGAGAGACAAGACAATAAATTTCTACTAAAATGACTGATGATATTTTGTGCCACGCAAACACACACACACACACACACACACACACACACACACACACAATTGCAATGGGAAATAGAAAACTTTGTTCCCATATTTTGAAAAATAATGACAGACTCTATGCCAAAGTTAAGAAATTCTGATGATTTTGTTCATATGGAGTTCTCCCCCACTGAGAGAAAAGATGCCTTTCATAAACAGAAAAATTTTTATACAGATGTTTTACTCTGTTTTAATGTTTTAATCATTTGCAAATTTTATTTGGGAACTCCATTAACCTAGTTCCTTTTAGTTATCTTATAAAGATGAATGAAAAACTCAAGAAAAGAAAGACTGACCGACTTGTTGAGAGTTCAGTAAAACCACGTGTTTGCTTTGTTTTGTTTTGTTTTTTAATTTTTCCATGATGACTCCTGGAAAGGAACCACTGGGATTTATACTTCTTTCCAGTCCTTTCCTTCCCCAGAGTGAGATCATACCTCATTCTGCCCTCATGCATTTTCTTTACATTAATGCCTTTTTTCCCCACATAAATGAAAACATTAAATGCATCCAGAAAAATTGGAGTGAGGATTAAGACAAAGAAATTTTATTGTCAACATTCACATAGGAGAAATGTTACTGTTTTTGTGATCTTTTTAAAATGAAAAGGAACAATGATTAAAAAGCCCGTTTTTGTTTCATTTCAGGAAATCTTAATAGAGTTAAACAGAAGCACAAGATAAAAGTGGTGTTTGGAACCCCCCCCTCCCCATATTCTATAAAGTGGCTAATGTTGTCATAGTGTCTTATCTAGGAATTTTCTGTGTTCCTCTAAAGTGTCAACCACCACATTTAGAAATTTTTATCTTCTACAGTTGTTTACTTCATCCTTTTCCTAAGTTGCTGGAATGATATCTCTAAAGAGTTACTTTAGATAAAATCTGGCATTGACCCTATTTCAAAAATGCAGGCCGTTTTACAGGCCGTGGTAAATTCTTCACAGCACAAAACCGACACAACATATTAGCTTTGTGCAGTGATAACCTAGGAGCCCATAAAGTGTACTAAATACCAATCTGTTCACATTTCCCTGGCGCCCCACTGGGCCTCCCTAATGAGCATGCATTCCCATGTGCACACTCAGTAGGCAGTCCTTCCTCTGACCTTCTCCACATCTTACTCTCAAGTGAGGTATAAGAACTGTGGAGCTCAGATGGGTCAGTCCCGGCTCTGACTTGTTTGTTGTGTGTGTTATCTCCTCTACTATGTATCTTTCCACAGGCAGGGCATAACAAATATGCTGATATGTTTCTAGGAGTAAAGAAAAAAAAACCCAAATCCAAATCCCCCAGTTTTCATGTAATTCTGTAATTCTAGATCTTAAACAAACAAACAAACAAAACAAAGTCCATGATCCCTCTTGTTGTTAACGGGTGTAACGGTTTAGCAGCTTGCTCAGCCATAATTTTGCCCCTCTGATGTGTCTGGAACCTCTGTCTCATAACTTTCAGGAAATGTCTCATCTAGTTAATCACCCTGACTTTCTGGGGGAATTAAAGAACCAGAGTAGGAAAGATGTTTTCTGTGATTCATCGGCATGTAATTTAGAGAAGGTAAATTGTTAGAATAATCATTAATAGTGTGTAAGAAATCCTGCCTCGCCTCATCCTGTATCTTATGCAGAAACGGAAGTCCTCAGGTCGGTAACAAGCACTTCAGAAGAAATATAGGAGTAATGGTAACTTTTCGAAAATTCTATAGCAGTGATTTTAAAGACAGCATTCTTGGGGCACCTGGGTGGCGCAGTCGGTTAAGCATCCGACTTCAGCCAGGTCACGATCTCGCGGCCCGTGAGTTCGAGCCCCGCGTCGGGCTCTGGGCTGATGGCTCAGAGCCTGGAGCCTGCTTCCGATTCTGTGTCTCCCTCTCTCTCTGCCCCTCCCCCGTTCATGCTCTGTCTCTCTCTGTCCCAAAAATGAATAAACATTGAAAAAAAAAAAAAGACAGCATTCTTACTTGAGACAGCGGGCTAAAGTGTGAACAGTCATGCTAATAGACTCATTTTTTTTTCCAGTGAACCATCCATCAGTGGAGGTTTACTTGTTTGGCACCAGCCAATTAATAACCTTAGGGCTGCTCTGAGGAAAAAAAAAAACAATGTCTTTGAGTGTGCCAATGGATACTGTGACAAGCTTGAAGAAAAGACAGCTTTAAAAAATGTGAGAGGATGAAGGCTGTGGGGAGTGAAAGGAATGAGACGGGAAGGGAAACAAAAGAGGTAGTAAAGGAAAAAGAGAAGCAAGAAAAGGGAAAGGATAAAGGAATATAAATGTGGCCTACATAACAGTATCCTTGACAGTTTAAACAAGCAGCTGTTCACGGAAAGAGAGAGTGCCAGACCCAAACACACAGGAACTGTGACAGTTCTCAGTCCTCTGTATCCATGTGGGAGACTTTTTCGTTTCGACTAACCCTAAAGGTTTGGATCTCTAGCCCAAATCTGTTATAAAATCTTTCCATTGTCACAATACAATTCACAACAACAACAACAACAAAAACAGAGTCATACCTACTTCGCTTCCTTCCTGAATAGGAAGGAATAACTTCCTGGATGACTTAGTTCAAAATCAGTTCGGTGGGGTCTTAGGGAGTGAGTAGTTCATGTAGGGTGGGTAGGAGGGGCTGCAGGGGCCTGGTCAGGGCTAAGAGCTCAGGTGCTTGGTGAGGCGAACATCTATCTGCACAGGGAGTGGAAGCTGGTGGGCATGGGGCCAGGAGATGAGTTACATACAGAATTGATCAAATAAGTAAATATATTGGGAATATAGAGAAAAATGGGAGTCAGCTTTCTCCCCATCACAGAAAAGGCAAAAACTAGAATGAATCCTGTGGTGTTGGGTTGAATTTGAAGGTATTGGTATAAACAACATGGTTTCTGATAGGTAGATAGATAGATAGATGATAGATAGAATAGATAGACAGATATAGGCACTGTAGTAGCCAGCCTCTAAATGGCCCCAATTTTCTGGCCTCCAGGTATTCATACCTTTTTGTATTCCCTCTTCCATACTGAACATGGTTGACCCATGTAAACAGTAGGATATTATGGAAGTGACAGAGTGAGGCTTTTGAGGGTATGACAGAAAAGACATCTGCCTTCCTCAATCTTGGAAAGTCCAGCTACCATATTACGATGATACTCAAGCGGCCCTGTGGAGAAATCAATGACATGAGAAAATGAGTTCGTCTGCCAACAACGGGGCCTGGCTTGCCAGACCTGTCAGTGAGCCACCTTGAAAGTGGATCCTCTAGCCCCAGTCAGACCATAAGAAAACTGTAGTCTTGGCCAGCGTCTTGATAACGATTTCATGAGAGGCATTAACTAGAATCCCCACGCTAATCCACTTCTGAATTCTGGACTAAACTGTGCAGTACTAAATGTCCATTGTTTTACTACTAAGTTTGTTATGTAGCAATAGATAACTAATACATTTGTGAATATATGTATGTATAGAGATTACATACTTAAATGTATTTCTCAGCTGTGTCCATTGATGGGGTCTGGGCACAAGGACACTTCAAAACCAACAAGCATTCCAAGTGCCTAGATCTTGCTTCCTAAATACAATTCTCTACTAAAAGGAAGCAGGGTTCCCTGAGGAAATAGCTGACTTCAGGACTAGAGCAGGGAAAATCAAAGATGAGCCTAAATATTTTATTCAATATAGCAAGGAAATGGCTAAATAGTTATACATCAGAATGAATAATGACAGTAAAATATTATAACCCATTGAATAGAATAGGAATGCACAAATTCCTATGATATAAATAAATAAATGGAAAAAATGAATTGGGAGGAATAAATTCTTTACAGTAGAATGCCAACTAGTAAACACAGGAGGAATGGTGAAATCAGAAAGTAAGCATTTGGCAACTATCACTGTGACAATTAATTCAGCCAAGAAACATCAATGGATGTTAAAATTAATGAGTGCAATTTGACAAGAAATGGAATATTTACACAGTCTCAACTAAAAATGCTTATTAATTGCGAAGAAGAAAAGAATGACTTTTCAGTGGAGAAATCTGGCAGATACCACCTAAACAAATTATGAAAATTAACATCACCAGTAAGGTGACAAACTGAAAACATGTACCACCTAATTGGATGCAGTAAGAACATAAAATCATTACTATGGTAATCCCAGCGCTAGAAGAAGCACAACTTGAGTGTAATCATAAGAGAATATTAGATAAACCTAAATTTAGAGACATTTTATGAACTATCTTGAGAAAATCATCAAAGCCATAAAAGTAAAAAGAGACCAGGGAAAAGTTCCTGATTAAAGGATAACAGAGATAACAGCTCACTAAGTGCAACATGTGATCTTGGATAAAATTATTTTAACTAGAGGGAACATTATTGGGACAAATGGCAAAACTTGAATGGCATCTGTGATTTAGATGGTAGCACGTATCAATATTAATTTCCGGACATCAATGGGATTACTATGGTTATGCAAAAAATTGTACTTATTTGTAGAAAACAGACATGGAAGTATTTGGAACTTCTACTAAAGTAGTTGGAGCTTATAGGACATTTTACCAGCCACTTGCTCAAATGGTTCAAAATGAAAAAGCTCTCCAAACTATTCTTTCTACTTTTTTGCAGGTTTTTAATTATTTCAAAATACAAGAACAAAAACGAAACACACTGCAGATCTGAAAATCATTGGCCTTTATTTGGCAGAGAATATAAAGGCAATTCAGAGACACACAATACTAAATAGAAATACACAGAAATGGCATGAATAGCAGACATCATACACAGATAAAGTGCCAACAACAGCAACAATAAAAGAGAAAGTAGTAACATAGAGAATAGATTCAAACAGAGACATCCATGGAATTACTTAGTGTCCCAAGAGGAAACAGATGGTGTAGTCAAAATAGAATAATTTCATGAGAGTTTATTTACAAAGAGACATTTGCAGAGATGTGGATTATTGTAACCTTACATCCAAGAGTCAGGAATAGCCTCATATCCAAGCTATTAAGAGGGGAGGGAACAGTGCAAGAACCCAGAGAAAGAGTCATTCCTGCTGTCTGGAGAGAATCAGTGACTCTGTTGGAGAGACATGGCCAGCTGGAGGAGACCTTGCAGGAAGGGTGCCAGAGCCTCCCTCCCTTTCCTCCATTGCAATCTGCTTCCAGGGCTTCCCATTGGCAAAACTTAGCCAGCAACCAGGAGCCAAGGGAACCCAGTGATGTGGTCTGCATGAGTCAGCCTATCTGGGCAAAAAGCAAGGTATAGATAAGTCAAAGGTAAATTGAGAGGTCAGTGGCAGAGATTTGACCTATCTAACCTTAAATAAATGTAATTAAGAACAGCAACATCTTGCTCTGTAGAAATAACTATCAATAAGGACTCCGTATTTAAAATATTTGAGGGGTGCCTGGGTGGCTCAGTCGGTTAAGTGTCCGACTACGGCTCAGGTCATGCACACTGTCTCTCTCTCAAAAATAAAGACAAACAAACAAACAAATAAATGAGAAAATTTCAGGGAGACTGGAAATTCTTTAAAATGTATAACTTCTGGGCCTAAGGAGTTAAGAATTGGTATGCCACTCCATCCTTCTCTTCCTGGGCCAGAGAAACCTCAAAATCCCAGTGTTGCAGGTGATGTAGGTACAAAATAGTGGAACCTTCATTAGTCTGCTTCCCTCAGTGACTATGCACAGGAGAACTTTCCTCATCCCAGGTCACCAAGTCTTTCTGGACATAAAATATGGATAAGATTAACCCTTGGTTGTATAAGCATGGAGATTTCAGAGTGTCTTTTGTGGCAGCTAGCATTAATTTTCCCAATAAATGAATGTGGGATAGCAAAAATCTAAAATATGTGAATATTCTTAGTGGGTAATAAACAGCAAGACCACTGAGATCAGAGGTGGAAAAGAGAACAATATATGTTTTACTGTGGTAAAATATTTAGTCTTTTGCAGTCAGTGACTTGGGTGTCAACTCACATGGGTATTGAGCCAGAAATTTCAGAGTAATATGGTAGAAAATGGAGATTTAGAACTATATATTGTTGGCTTTTTGTTGCATTTAGCAAGATATTGCCAAAAAGAAATGAACTCAGAGAAAGTTGGAAAGCAGGCCATAAGGGAATTATAGGGAAAGACTAGAAATTCAGAGCCTTCAAGATTGGAAAGTCAACTCCTTGTATACCTCAAAAGTAAGACACAGGACAAAAAAAAAAAAAAAAAAAAAAAAAACCTTCTAGTGAAAAATACTGAATAAAAAAATCTTAGGTGATTAAAGTGCTTCTAGGCAAAGTCAGATTAAAGGTATAATCTTCCAGTTTAAATTCAATAGCTTTAAGGCATTCCAGAGAAAGAGAAATCAAGGCATAGGCATGAAGAAGCAAAGAAATAGAGCAGATCTGAGAACGAGGTTTCAAAAGAGTGAGGTTATTGGTACATACAATTTTGTTAGTAAATAGACCAGAAGCGCACTTTTAAGGGAATGAATTGCCAAAGAAACAAGAACTTTGACCAAAAAGGCATTCGACTTAAAACCAGTCTTGAACCTCCAACCCTCCAGACAAAAATGGGCTGGAAAACTATTCAGCCCCCAAGGAGAAAATATGCCCCCAGTGCCCACTTCAGATCCAGTGAAGAACAAAAGGAAATGGGCACATCCTGCAAAGACTCATAGACAAAAACTTTCCTCCACAGAACAGAGTCACAGCCCAATGAGTTAAGGAAGCTATCTGCCACTCGCAATGTCCAGTCAGTGGGATTCCAGAACTTGCACAACTCAGTGACTGCTCACTGTCTGCACTCTTCGCTCTCCAAATCAGCATGTCTGCTGCTCTTATCCTGTCTTTTTTTCCCCCATTGTCATCTATTCAGAAGCAGAAAGAGATGGAAAAACCTGTCTTTGTGGTTCCTAAGTCTCCAAATGAGAGGAACCACATCTGGACCTGACAGGCAGACTTTGATGGGACACACACTGAATCACTGCTGAGGTGATACAAAAGAAGACCAGAATTCTTCACATTTTTAATATTTTAAGCTCTTTTGCTATTAGAAGTAAAACACATATTTTTTATTTTTAATAACTTTATTGGAATTTGAGACACATTTGCATATGGTAGAGAATCAAGGTGGAATATCCCTGTTTTGAGTCCCTGATCAAGAGGGAGGAAAATTTTGTGTAACAATAAAAGCTGATATTTCAGATCCCAGCCTGCTACCAGATGCATGTTCCCTGTATCACTATGCCCTTAGGGATGAGATTAGTTAAGCTTCCTTTGCTTACATATGACGACCACCCAACAACAATTAACTTAAGCAAAAAAAGAAGTGAGTTGACTCCTCTAGTTAGGAAGCATATTGAGATAGGTCATGAACTTGGAAGAGAAGCCACAGTGACCAGTCACTCAGAGACTGGATTAGGGGCCTCAGTGCCACCATGATGTTTGTCTCCATCCAGTTCTTATTTCTATTGGTCCCCTTCTCTTTACATGTTAACTGCTTTGTTTTCTACTCCATGCAGGGTGTTTCCATGCATCAGAGAGGATGGCCACTGGCAATCTGGGTCCACATCCTTATAGTTTACTAAATGGAAGAAAGCAATTCCTCTCCAATTCCAAATATAAAGTTCTGGGGAAGAATTCTGAGTGGCCTGGTTTGGTTGATTATGCACAACTCTGTGAAAAACTGCTCAGGTGGATGCAGCATTATCATTGGCTTGGCCTGAGCCATGTTTTCAAATGTGCCTGGAAAGGTAGAAGATAGGCATGCAATAATCAATAGTGTACCAAAACAATGTAAATGGGACAGGAATTCCCCCAAGGAAAGGAAATGCTGTGGCTATAAGAGGAAAGATGGGAAAGATGAGTGGACAGAAATAAGAGCCACCAGACTCCTTTATGATAACCTAGATACCAATAGCAATGCCTACCATGGACTATACCAAGAAAGCATACCTACAAGGAGAGACATAGACACTTCCATCCGGGGCATGTCTGACTTTGGTCAGTTCTAATGGTTATTGAGACTCCTTCTCATGGCTTCCCCAATTTGACCTACTCCAATTCTTTAGTGGAATACACAGATCCCCTGAGACAGGTAGTGAGATTATAGTGATGTTCTGCCTCCTTCTCATTACTCTTCTAGACTTGGGAGTGACCCCAAATTTAATTCACAGGCTGTCTTCAGCAGTAGACCCACAATATTTACATAAGCCTCATATACATTATGATCCAACAATTAAATGCTTTGTAATTACCAAATACTTTCTGATAGCTCCACCAAATTAATGTTTCTACAGTGCCACTTTGTGTCACCCTTTGATTAAAAACACATTCTAGGGGCGCCTGGGTGGCGCAGTCGGTTAAGCATCCGACTTCAGCCAGGTCACGATCTCGCGGTCCGTGAGTTCGAGCCCCGCGTCGGGCTCTGGGCTGATGGCTCGGAGCCTGGAGCCTGTTTCCGATTCTGTGTCTCCCTCTCTCTCTGCCCCTCCCCTGTTCATGCTCTGTCTCTCTCTGTCCCAAAAATAAATAAACGTTGAAAAAAAAAAAATTAAAAAAAAAAAAAAAACACATTCTAGTTTCTCTAAATCCTCCCAAGTAAACCACGAACTCTAGGCCTTCCAAGCACACTATAATCCAGGCCCCAAATATCTCTGCAGTCTGAGCTCTCACTACTCTTTTATTCATGCCTTCCTTTCCGTCCAAAGTAGACTCTTCCCTGCTTCTAGCATACATATAATTTTTTCATCCCTCTTCATTCATTTACTAAATCAACATATGTTGCTTTTTTTTTAATGTGCCAGCGTCTGTGGTAAGTACTAGAAATGAAAAGGTGAATGAAACATGAACCCTATCATCAAAGAGCTCACTGTGATATAGAAGAAACATACATTGTAAATAATTATAATTGTCTGTGAAGCCTGTTACAAGTGAGGTATGAGGCAATTGCTAGACCAACTGACTATATGGAAAATTAGGGAAAGTTTTCCCTTGAGTATGATATTTTTGCTGGGACTTATATGTGTGTTTGCCAGGCAGAGAGTAAGAAAGGGAATTCCAGAGAGAAGAAGGTATGCAAGAGTCCAGCAATGCAAAGATATGTAGCTTGTTCAGAAAAATACAAGTGTAGTAAAAGCTGCCTTAGTTAATGTGCACTAAAACAACACTGGAGATTAAACAGAGCATTGCATTGCCTGTGTAAATACACCAGCTAATGCATAGGATGTGTTAAATGCTTATAGCTAATAAGTTACTCTCCTATTCAACCATAGAATTCTATAGCTGCTGGTTGAGTGTTCGGTTTATTGAGTCAGTGGTCTCTTTTCTCAAATCTGTTGTACTTTTTGTCATAATCACAGAACTGAATTAAGTGTTATGGAAACCAGGGTTTTTCAACCTCAGCACAATTGACGTTTTGGGTCAGAAGATCCTTTGTTGTGGAGGGCTAACCTGCGCTTCATAGGATATTTAGTGGCATCCTTGACCTCTCCCACCAGAGGCTGGGAACACCCTCCTCTGAATTGTGACAACAGAACACGTCTCCACACATTGTTAAATGTCCCCTGGAGGGTACAACAATCAACACTGATAGAATTGGGCCACATTATGAAGAGCCTTGTGTATGAACTTTATTCTTTAGGTATGCAATTAGAAACATTTAATGTTTTTTTAGTAGTAGAGTAGCATATATGGCATTGCTTTTCAGAGGATAAATTAGAAAAGGAGGAAAACCTATTAAGGAGGCAGTTGCCATTGGGTAAGCAGGAAGTAGCAAGAGTATTGGTAAATACAAAGGAAGTGATGGTAAGAGGTAAATCGAAGAGAGATTTTTTGGAGGCAGGCAGGTTCATTCATTCCACCTGGGATTCCTCTCCACTTTTTCTTCTTCCCTTTGCTCACCTATTAAATCCAACCCAACTTCACGGTTCAGTTCAAAATTTATGTTCCCAGATTAAGCCACAGAAAATGACATGTTGTCCTCTGAACCATATAATTCGTTATTGTAGCTTAGGGAAATTTCTGATATTGTTAACTTAATGCCCAGATAATAAACCAGATTGTGATCCTAGACTATATAATCTCTAAATATAGGACCATATTTTATTCATATTTGATTTCCACCCAGTGCCCAATTATATGCTTTCCAAATAGCAGATGATGAATGTTGTTTATTGAGTAATTATGGAACGTTAGCCTAACTTGCTCCAACAGATTTAATAAGTGTCCCTTGAATTCTCCTAGCTGGAAGCATTGGAGAGTTAGCCTAAATTAACCAGCATTGCATTCTTTACAGATCTGTTTCCTGCAGTTTCTATCTACTCACATCACTGGAGGAAGTTCATATTCATTAATCTTATAGATTTTCTTATAAACTGCCTCCATGAAGAAACTCAATAAAACAACACCCACATGCTCCCTCCAAAAGAAAAGAAAAGTAACCAGAGGCCAGATATCAAACTAGTGAAAAATGATGTTGAACTATGGTAAATGACATATGAATAAGTGTTAAGCAAAAACACCCAACTGGATTTTTCTCAAGGTAAATGTTTTTTTTCCTGCCCATATGAATCACTAAGACCATTACTCACTGTATTCTCTCAACTGTATTCTTATTCTGTCTCTCATTGCTATCCTATTAGTTTCCACCAACAAGTGACAGGAAATATTAATTGTGAGCCAAAGCTTTAATTACATATTAGAAAATAAGATACCTTAGAGATAGATCTTTAGTGATTGAGGGCAGATATGTAAAATCAAAGTGAACCTCAGCCACTCTGTGCGTGTGAATTGTCTTTCTGCATCAATGAAAGTGGCCAAATTGTTCAAATCGAGTTTTCTGAGTGTGTACTTTGAGCTTCACATACTATTGGCAAAGCAGGAAGTAAGAAAAAAAAAAGCCAAGGTTTCTGCTAATAATGATCCTACAGGGGAGAGGAAGGAAACAGGCTTAACTCTTATCAAAGGCAGCATAAGGACTAGGAGTGGGATGGCTTTCCTGCTTAAATCTGCCTGAACCTTCTTTTTGTGCTATTTCAACTTATGGACCATCTTGGAGTTTTACATATACTGTCTCTGTTCCACGCCAGATAACCCACACATCATACCTATGTGAATTTTACAAAATTAACCCACGCCCACAACGTCTTTGTGCATGCAGTGAGTTAAGGTCATGATGATGCTAGAAAAAATAAGGGAATACCAGATTCATCAGTGCTTAAACATCCCTTGGCCATTTCTGTCAACTTCGCATCAGTTTCTGACTTCTAGCCTTCCCTTCAGTCTCTGGCTGAAGTTGCTCTACCTGTACTTCTTTCTCAAAGCAAAAATAAAATAAAATAAAATAAAAATAAAAAATAAAGTTCTTACTGTTAATTTATGCAAAGCATTCCCACCTTTTAAAAAAAATTAAGTTTATTTATTTTGAGAGAAAGAGAGCATACAAGCAGGAGAGGGACAGAGAGAGAGAGAGGAGAGAGAGGGAGAATCCCAAGCAGGCTCCAAACTGTTAGCAAAGAGCCTGATGCGGGGCTCCAACTCACAAACCAAGAGATCTTGACCTAAGCTGGAACCAAAAGTTGGACACTCAATCAACTGAGCCACCAAGGTGCCCCCCGCTCCTTTTTTAAATTCTGCCTTTCTTTCAGACTCTGCTCAGGAGACTCTCTTTTCACATTCATGAAGGTATTTTCTTAAGCACATGCAGTTACTTTCAATAACTGAAAGTCTAGTACCAGTTGTTAATTGTTGGTGTTTATCTGGTTCCATCTTAACAAGCAATACCAAATGCCAAACTACTGGTAACCCAATGTAAGATTTCAGAACTGAGAGGACTGGAGGATCGGCAGGACATTATTCTTTCTAGTCTGGAAAACAGAGATAACCTAACACAAAAGAAAGAAAAAGATAGAAGGCATGGAGGAAGGAATATACATGATCAGGAAAGTAAAGACACTAAAGACACTAAACTGAAAACCATATGGTTTTAAAGATGGGGCAGGATAAAGCTGAGGACCAAAGATTTTGCATATCCATTTGAAATACTAGTGTGTATTTGCCATCAATTAATATTTACTTAATAATATATTTTTTTAACATTTATTTATTTTTGAGACAGAGAGACAGAGCATGAACGGGGGAAGGTCAGAGAGAGAGGGAGGCACAGAATCTAAAACAGGCTCCAGGCTCTGAGCCATCAGCCCAGAGCCCGACGCGGGGCTTGAACTCATGGACCGTGAGACCGTGATAGGAGCTGAAGTCGGACGCTTAACCGACTGAGCCACCCAGACGCCCCATTATTTACTTAATAATATTAATGACAAAAAAGTAATAATGAAACAAGTAGCAATATGTGTTATGTGATAGGCACTGGGCTACATTCTCGAGTTACAGAGATGAACGAAGTACCATATTTTCTTGGTCCTTAGATACATGCTTCCCCCGAGTGTCAACACAGTAAAACCTTGGATTGCAAGTAACTTGTTCTACAAGTTTTCTGCAAGAAGAGCAAACATTTCTAATAAATTTTAACTTGATAAATGAGTGACGTCTTGCAATACGAGTCATATGTAATGCCAAATGTCACGTGATCACAACTGAGCCAATGGTTCTCTCTCTCTCTGTGTGTGTGTCTATCTCACTGCGGAATTGTGGGTGATCATCTGTCATGCTCAGATGCTTGGTCACAGGCCATGGTGTTTGGCAGAGATCAGTGATTTTTCAGAACATTGGAAGGTGCCCACAATTGGCACTAGTGTATTTTTTTTTTTTGTCTCTTCAAAGCACCTATGGATGGTCCTTTGCTTTTTCGTACAAGGGTAAGCTTAGGAATGCTTTGCTTCATTCTAGGTCAGGCTACCTGCAGGTAGAGACCCTTTCCTCTGCTGCCTTATCGCCAGTTACATTAAATACAGTATAGGACCAGAGTTTATTAATATTGTACTGTAGTCAACATCCGTGATAGTGTATACAATGGCACCCATGCAGAAAAAGATTCTGTTGAGCCAATAGATAGCAGTGAGTCCATTAATGATACTGAAAGTCATCTTACACAATAGCTGTCCTTTCTCTTGTGTCCCTCACACCAGCCACGAAGGTTTTCAAAGGTAAGTGCAGGTTCATTTGTTTATTTTTCTTTCAATTTTATGTTTTCTTTATTATTATATTATGTATTGTAATCATTTTTATATGAAAATTTTGGGTTGTCGAGTGAATCATCTGAGTTTCCATTATTTCTTATGGGGAAATTCGCTTTGATATACAAGTGCTTTGGATTACTAGCATGTTTCTGGAATGAATTATGCTTGCAAACCACCAAGATTTTACTGTACATCTGAAATTAGAATTTATCTTAACTTTTCGGCTGTATCTTTTTTTCTGATCATTAAATAATGAGTCTTTAGATTTATGGAAATATGGTAATTCCTCAATTCAAAATGCTTGCTTGCAGTTTAAAGGACGTATCACTGAAGGCAATTGAGGGAGAAATAATAAAAGAGTTATTCTAGTCAAAGGTATCTGGAAATGGCCGCCTAAGATGACTGGAGGTTACTTGTAGCGAGGAGCAGAGTTAGACACGACGCGAAGTAGTGGAAGCCTGGCGCAGGGTTGATGTATCAAAGGAAAGGCAGGAATGGACATATGGATAAATGTGTGTTATTTCAAAGAATGAATAAGCACATATCACTGCAATTTTGAAGAATTTGAATAAAAATTGAGAAACTGCTAATTCTTCAAATATGGCTGACCAGGAAGATAGTTCATTGAAAACTGCAGACAATTCAGATTCAGCATGTGAGGCACTAAGTTTTGCTCAAACATTGAATAACCAAATGGAACAACCCAATAAGTATTCAAAAATATTTTAGAGAACAAAGATTTAGAAATAAAAAATTTTATGGTATAATTCTCTTTCACCTTGCATTATACTAATACGTAAATAAATTTCCATAAAATCATTGTCATCTTCCTCTCCTAATATACAAAACGATGGTGTGTCTGGTATACTGGGTAGTTGGGAAAAAATGTATATAACAGTTTTCCATAGTAAGACTGCATTACAAACAACCTAATCATAATAATAAAATTAGTGAATTTTAAAATATTTTACATTAAAATAAAATAACTGATAATAATTATAAATCATTATTATAGTATAGTATAGTATAATTATTTATAATGATAAACTATTATTGCTATTATTATTCACTGAACACCTTCACAAGTGCCAGGTACAAGAGAGATGTTTTAGGATAGAATCATGAATGGAATCTTTGACAAAACTACTGATTAAGACTTAAAAAAAGTAAGATGGTCTTTAGTAGGAGGATTTACATGCCAAAGCCAACAGGGCTAACCACAGGCCATTTGTAATCATACACTCAGGCAGTTCCATTAGCCTGGCAACCGAAAGCTGTCAGAGAGGGGTTTCTTTACAAGTGTATTAGGATGAGATAAAAGCCACCTTCAGTTTGTAATGACCAACATGAACAGTTTTACTAGGAAATTCATCTCAAAGGAGGACACGCTTTAACAGATGAGCTAACCAAGCTAACTAAGGTTAATAACTCAAGTTCTAACATGAAGAGAAGCAAATGTATTCTTCCATCATGCCATTCATATATCTGCTTTCCTAATAGAATTATAACACTTTAGCTGTGACTTTTTCTGGAAACCTACCATGTACATATTGTACAAATTCCACCACTTCCTAGTACATATACCCATTAGATTAGTGTTTTCAGGAATTATAAGTGCCAAGGATTCTAGTGAGACTGAATTGAATGAGTCCCAGAGAGAAGGCATGAATCACCCCTTTGGTATGAGCTCCATGACACCTGGCTAAGTCCACCCCAATTTGGGGGCATCAGAGCATGTTCTTTTCCTTGACATTGATGTATCCAAATTATTATTTCGTTTTATGACACAAAGTTGTCTGTCACTGAGACACAAGGTTTTATGTCACTGAGACAAAAGGAATAGCAACATTGGGGATGAGGCATCTTCTAGGATTTAAGCCCAAAGATGATTTCAGTTCACAGGGAATATAAAAATCATTATATCTTTCTTCACTAGAGTTCTTTTGTTGGCCACCTAGGAATCAAACCTGCTATTTCATATCCTTAGGAAGAGGACAATGGGTTTATATATATCTTAATGGTTTTCATTTTAAAACAAAAGGGAATGTCTTCATGGTATCTGAAAGTGAGAATTATACGATTTAGGGCTAAGTGCTTTCTAGGGTAGTTAGTGGTTATTACTGTAATGGTCAGGCTCTGAAAAGAAAAAGGAAAACTCTGATGTGTGCACTCCATTGTAATATTTTTATTCCTATTAATAATAACTCATGCAGCTAATTCTCAGGCATTAATTTAAGCACTTTACATGTTAACCTTTACAATGAACTTTCACAGTAGGTATATTATAGGTATATTGTATAGTAGGTGTATTATAGTTATGCCATTTTACAGTTTAAGTAACTTGCCCAAGGTCATACAGTTAGCAAGTGTTGGAGGCAGACTCTGAACCCAGACATTGTGGCAACAGACACCATACACTATGCTGGACAGCCTCTACTTTAATGATACTTTTGCTGCTGCTATTATTGCCTTCATAATTTATCATATCCGTGAATTACCACACTCTGTTTCCACAACTCGATCCACTGCTCCAGTGATACTTAATCAAGGACTGTTAGGTGTGCCGTTTCCCATTTGGCCATAATTGTCACAAAGTGGTCTTGCTGCCACCCAAACAGGAAGTCCTCTGTTTTAGTCTGCTTGGGCTGCCATAACAAAATACCATGACTGAGTGGCCTAAACAACAGAAACTTATTTTCTCACAGTTCTAGTAACATCAAGGTGCCAGTTAGGGTGGGTTTCTGATGAAAGCTCTCTTTCTGGCTTGTAGATGGCTGCCTTTTTATGGTATCCTCTTATGGCCTTTATTCTGCATGCACAGAATGAAAGCCCTGACGTCTCTTCCTCTTCTCATATGGACACCAGTGCTATCAGATTAGAGGCCTACCGCTGTGATCTCATTGAAACTTACTTACCTCTTTGAAGTCCCTATCTCCAAACACAGTCACACCAGGAGTTCAGGCTTCAACCTATGAATTCAGGGAGAGTGGGAAGGGGCCACAGTTTAGTCCCTAATAGCTTCCTTCTACCAAATATTCTTTCTTGAAATAAATGAAATCCCTCTATTTCAGGTGCTCCTCATAGCTCACCCTCCAATGTCATTTTAATCATTTATATCCTCTATATATTACTCCCAAGTTTCAAGTTTTTTACTGTTCAAGTAATCTAGTCAAAGAACTGCACAAAGAATTTTCATAATACTTCAGACTTTCCAAAGGACAATTGTATGTGTACGTACACCCGTGCAACACACATGCATATACACACAATACATGCACACACACCACACACACACACACACACACACACTCATAATTACATTAGAATAAAAAATGGAGACCACTCATTTTAATGTTCAAATAAAATGATTCTGAGCTCCCATCCCACTTGATGTAAGAATATCCCTTTTCTCTCCTCAGGGTCTCCCTTCCTGTGATAATTCCAATAGATGGATCCTTCTGCAATTTAGGGAGTCAAGCAACTTGGTCACTATCACCTAAAGGAGAGAAAGCAGAAAAAATGATCAGATAACTGAGGAGTTTAACTGTTTTTGACTATTGCTGTTGGAAGACAGGTGATTTAGAAATACATTCTCCAGGTTTGGGGTAGAAGAAAGCTGTTGAGTATTATCAGGTTAATGCTACTATAGGTTGAGACTCTCAATGTTTCAGCAAGTTAGTTCCTGAAGCTCTTTTAAGTAACACCCACAGGCATGTCCCTTGCTGCTCATCAATAGTACCCCACCGTGTCTTGCTCCAGAGGGGCATCTAGTACATAAGGCCCATTCCCTCTCCACCTCCATCACCTAACTCTGAAAGTGAAGAAATTCCCTCTCTTTTGCACTCCAATATCCATTTCTTTTCCTGTCTCAGTATGAGTTGCATTTATTTTCTGGAGAGCCTTACTAGATTTAGTCCTAGCATCAGTAGGGAAAACATCAGTTATTGTTAATCATACTTAAGACAGAAGAAAACTTGGGAGGCATCTGGGTGTCTTTGTCGATTGAGCGTCTGACTTTTGATTCTGCGCAGGTCATGATCCCAGGGTTGTGGGATCAAGCCCTGTGTCAGGCTGTGCACTGAGGTGGAGCCTACTTAAGATTTTCTCTCTCCTTCTGCACTTCTCCCCTGTTTGCATTGTTTCTCTCTATATATCTAAAATAAAATAAAAATTTTAAAAAGGAAGGAAGAAAGGAAGGAAGAAAAAAACTAGGGATCAAGGAAGTTAAATGACATATCCAAGGTCACAACATTAGTTAGCGACAACCTAACCTCAAACTCAGGACTTTTTACACTCTATACACTACTCTCTTTACAACTTCACGTTCTCTATTTTCATCATGGGGTCCTGATATCAGTTGATCTCTCTAATATGTCCTGCCTTTTATCTTTTTTTTCCCTTGATGTGCTCTGACTACTCCCAATAGCACCTATGGGCTTATCAAATGCCTCTGTTACATCCACTGCATTAACAGACAAGCCCTCTGTGCCTGTCACTAGGACTACTGTTACTATTACTGCACCGTCGCTGTTCATCTTGTCAATGTAAACGATCGAATTGGAAATTTCAAATGAATATAAACTTCTAACAAAATAAATTAACTAGCACGCTAATATGGCTGCGTATGAAACACCCACATTTGATGTCATTGGATACGCGAGGTCTTTGGGAAGATAGGCCTCAAGCCAAAGGTTATCAAAGGACTGGGTTTATATGGCACCATATCTATCATTTAGCCAGCCACCATCCTTTTCACCTGTGGAGAGAGAAGATTCTGCATGCCACAGTTTGAATCAGGGAAAGAGTCTTCCCAGCATTCATGTGGACGATATGAAACACTTCTGTGTATTTCCGCAATCTATTGCCTCTAACATGAAGGGTCTGTTATCAACCCTACGTTCCCTGAAATTAGGATGGCCATCTTTTCCAGAGTCTAACCAAGAGCTCTTATGATTTCTAAACTTTTAGATTAAAAAAGTCTTACAAAGATACAAACATTAAGCAGCTTTGGACAAGGACCGTACATAATTTGGCTACAAATGGTTTCGCCCAATTTAAGTAAAAGCAAGTTGGTCGACATTATAATTTAATCTTGGTAATGAGTATTTTTTTTATTTTTTTAACGTTTATTTATTTTTGAGACAGAGAGAGACAGAGCATGAATGGGGGAGGGTCAGAGAGAGAGAGGGAGACACAGAATCTGAAACAGGTTCCAGGCTCTGAGCTGTCAGCACAGAGCCCGACCCGGGGCTCAGACTCACGGACCGCGAGATCACGCCCTGAGCTGAATTTGGATGCGTTACCAACTGAGCCACCCAGGTGCCCCGGTAATGACTATTTTTAAAAGTGGACATCAGGGTAGGGGGACCTGGGTGGCTCAGTCGGTTAAACATCCGACTTTAGCTCAGGTCATGATCTGGCAGTTTATGAGTTCACGCCCCGCATCGGGCTCTGTGCTGACAGCTCCGAGCCTGGAGCCTGCTTCCGATTCTGTGTCTCCCTCTCTCTCTGCCCCTCCCCACTCATACTCTGTCTCTCTCTCAAAAACAAATAAACATTAAAAAAAATTTTTTTTAAATAAATAAAAGTGGACATCAGTGTTTGGCATTGTTTACACTGTAAATTTGGGCAAATTTGTCCCCCTTTACTCATTTTGGTCTGCTTTTCAGAATTTGCCAGGAGTGGGGAGTTGGTGAAATTCTCACTTTTTTGTTTTTTAATTACTAATTGACTTTCAGAAAATTATTCCTGCTTTGACCCGTTTTTAATAATGGGCAGTTGATGCCAACTATACTTCAATTATTTTTTTTTTTTAATTTTGGGGGTGCCTGGGTGGCTCAGCCAGTTGAGCATCTGAGTCTTGATTTTGGCTCAGGTCATAATCCCAGAGTCAGAAGCTCTGCGTTTAGGATTCTCTCTCTAACTCTCCCTCTCCCTGGCACACACTCTCTCTCTCTAAAATAAAAAAAAAATAAAAAAAAAATAATTGATTTTAATTTTAAAAATAAAATAAAATGGACTAGCTTTATACTAAAAGTGAATATACCTAATGTCATAAAGCTGTGTACTTAAAAATGATTAAAATGAGGGGCACCTGGGTGGCTCAGTCTGTTGAGCCTCTGACTTTGGCTCAGGTCATGATCTCGTGGTCCATGAGTTCAAGCCCCATGTCAGGCTCGGTGCTGACAGCTCAGAGCCTGGAGTCTGTTTCAGATTCTGTGTCTCCTTCTCTCTCTGACCCTCCCCCATTCATGCTCTGTCTCTCTCTGTGTCTCTCTGTCTCAAAAATAAATAAACTTTTAAAAAAATGCTTAAAATGATTAACTTTATATTATGTATATTTTACCACAATTTAAAAATTGTACCCAAAAGAAAAAAATAGTGAGTTAAAATATTAATGTCCAAAGAGCCACACTATATAAACACAATAAATATTTGTTTAAAGTAGGGATAATCCAAGCACCTATCTGACCAAAGGCATCCACTGTGGGCCTTTCCGGAACTTTTTCTATGCACGTAATTTAATTCTACAAAGTAGTATAATGGTACACATACTGTTTGGTAACTTTTTAAAATTATATTTCCAGATTTTTTTAATGTTTATTAATTTTTTTATGTTATATAATATTATATATTATATATTATATATTATATATTATATATTATAATTTTATTTTTTTATTTAAGATTTTTTAAATGTTTATTTATTTTGAGAAAGAGAGAGAAAGAGAACCCAAATGGAGGAAGGGCAGAGAGAGAGAGAGGGAGAAAAAGAATCCCGGGCAGGCTCCACACTGTCAGCACAGAGACGGAGGGCTCTCTCTCACAAATCATGAAATCATGACCTGAGCCAAAATCAAGAGTCGGACACTCAACTGACTGAACCACCCCGGCATCCCTGTTTAGTAACTTTTGATAAATAAATTCACCCACTATTTGTTGGATCAGACAATTTTCATGATGATTTTGTAGAGGAAGAAACTGGAGGTTCTGAGAAGTTAAGCTCTTTTCTATGTGTTTGATTCTTTATAGGAATAGTTTAACTTCTTTCAAGGTTTCAAAAGTTAGTGCTATTTCCATACTACAGTTTTATACAACTTGCTTCTTATTGAATTGGTGGTACTCACTTAACTCTTCTCATCTTTTTTTTTTTGAGAGATATTTGGCACATAACATTGCATAAAATAAGATACACAACATGTTTGTTTGATACATCTATATATTGTAATATGATTGTCATCAGAACGTAATTAGCACTTCCATCATGTCACATAATTGTCATTTCCTTTTGGTGGTTAGGATAATTAAGACCTAGTCTCTTAGCCAGTTTGATGATTATAATACAATATTGTTTATATTCACTCTATTGTGCATTGGATCTCTAGAACTTGTTTACTACTTGTTGCAAGTTTATACCTTTATACAATGTCTCACCTATCACCCAACCCCTCAGCCCCTGGTAACGACCATTTTACTGATGATACCAATCTGGCTTTTTTAGACACTACCTGTGAGTGATATCCTTTAGTATTTGTTTTTCTCTGTCCAACTTGCCTCACTTAACATTATGCTCTCGAGGTCCATCCATGCTGTCGCAAGTGGCGAGATGTCCTTCTTTCTCATGGCTGAATAATATTCCACTGTGTGTATACCTCTTCTTTATCCATTCATCCAGTGACAGGTGGTTAGGTTGTTTTCATCTTTCCATATCTTGGCTATTGTGAATAATGCTATAATAAACACAGGAGTACGTATATCTCTTCAAAATCCCCTTTTCATTCCCTTTGGGTATATACCCAGAAATAGAATTTCTGGGTTATATGATAAGCTCTATTTTTAATTTTTTGAGAAACTACCATATTGTTTTCCATAATGACTGAACCAATTTACATTCCCGCCAACAGTGTACAAAGATTCTCTTTTTCCACGTTCTTTCCAACACTTGTTATCTCTTCTTGCTGATAGCCATTCTAACTGGTGTAATATGATTATATCATTATGGTTTTGGCTTTCATTTCCATAAAAGTTAGTGGCGTTGAGTGTCTTTTCTCTTCATATCCTCTGTCCATTTCTTAAATGTTTGGGGTTTTTTTGTTATTGATTTATATGAACTCTTTACATTTTGGATATTACTCTCTTATCCACTATATGGTTTGCAAATATTTCCTCCCATTCTTTGGGTTGCCTTTTCATTTTGTTAATTATTTCTTTTTCTGTGCAGAAGCTTTTAAACTTGATATACTTCTAGATGTTGTCTTTTGCTTTTGTTGTTTGTGTTTTTGATCTCGCAACCAGGAAATCATTGCCAAGACCAATGTTGAGGACGTTTTTCCCTATGTGTTCTTCCAGGAGTTTTATGGTATCGGTTCTGAAATATTCGAATCTTATATCTTTGTTCCCTTTAAGTTTTTTTTGGTGTTCAGCTAAAATTAAAACATAGTCTAGACTTTGAAACATTGTTATCAACTCTGTAAGGTCAACTAATCCATATAAAAATTAATCTATTACCTGATTTAAGTCAACCAAATTACATACAACATTTATTGAATATTTGATATGTACCTAACTCTGTGTTAGATAGTTACTATAACGTGACCATCATTAGTACCACATTTTAAAAACTGAGACTATTGGGGCACCTGGGTGGCTCAGTTGGTTGGTGTCCAACTTCAGCTCAGGTCATGATCTCATGGTTCGTGAGTTCAAGCTCCATGTCGGGCTCTGCACTGACAGCTCAGAGCCTGGAGCCTGCTTCAGATTCTGTGTCTCCCTCTCTCTCTGCCCCTTTCTCTCTCTCTCTCTCTCTCTCTCTCTCTCTCTCTCTCTCTCTCCCTCTCTCTCAATAAAAAATAAACATTAAAAAAATTAAAAACTGAAGCAAAATAAGTGAAATTGGATTCTGTGGACAATTAGTATACCTGTGAAAGAATAAAAACAGCATGAAAATATTTTTAAACTTTTTTGTAAATCATCAGATCCCATTAACTCAAAATTTGGTAACATTCAGTCCTGAAATCGGCCAGGGTTCTATGTGTGACATGCATGAAAAAAGGTTTGCTAAGCAAGCTAACATTAACAAGAATCTGGTATGGAAAAGCAGCTACCTCTTGAGTTAGTTGTCTTTAAACAAGTGCATGGGGGTATCATTTGCAAAAGATGTTAGACTTCTTGATACATCTGAGAAATGTTGTGGGCTTCTATTTTTAGCCACTTGCTTGCTGGATCTTTATAAAAGAATAGCACTGCATTCATTTCAAAATAGTCTATATCAAAACTTTTTAAATTATTTCTCCTTTGCTCTTCTCTGGCCCCCTCTCCTCCCCTCCTCACCTGTGTTCTTCCCATTTACCGCTACTATAAAATCATGAAACTTTTACTTTATTTCCTTGACGAACACCTTATTCTATAGGAAATATATGTGGTTTACTCAGCAAATGCATTTTGAGCATGACTTATTCTGTGAGGCCATGGGGGTATACTGGGAATACTGTATGAAACTTACAGAAAGAAATCCTTGGCTTTAATAGAAGATGAACTTCCTCATTGTCAGAGCAGTCCGAAAATAGAATTGGCAGCATGAGTAGGGAGAAATTTTCCCTTAGGGGAGGTATTCAAGCACTAAGTAAGGATGTTGAAAGGAGAATTGAAACTTCAGAATATTTTTGAACTAAACAATTCTTTTTTTTTTTCTTTTAAACATTTATTTTTTTTTTAATTTTTTTTTTCAACGTTTATTTATTTTTGGGACAGAGAGAGACAGAGCATGAACGGCGGAGGGGCAGAGAGAGAGGGAGACACAGAATCGGAAACAGGCTCCAGGCTCTGAGCCATCAGCCCAGAGCCTGACGCGGGGCTCGAACTCCCGGACCGCGAGATCCTGACCTGGCTGAAGTCGGACACTTAGCCGACTGCGCCACCCAGGCGCCCCAACATTTATTTATTTTTAAGAGACAGCTCTAGTAGAGTAGGGACAGGGAGAAAGGGGGACAGAGGATCTGAAGTGGGCTCAGTGCCGACAGCAGAGAGCCTGATATGGGGCTTGAAATCATGAACCATGAGATCATGACCTGAGCCAAAGTTGAAACTCAACCCACTAAGCCACCCCCAGGTGCCCCTGAACTAAATAATTCGTAAAGCTAAGAATGTACAATGATGAGGATGATGAATTGAGTGTGAGGAGGAGAAAAAGGAGGAGGACGTGAGAGAACAAGAAATAACTTCCTAATTCTTATTATTAAGTAGCTGTCCTCTGTGCTGGATATGATTCCCAGGAATAGTGATGTTGAGCAGTGAGGCAGCAGCCCTGAACTGGAATCAAACCTTGCTCAGCTTAAATAATTCTACTTAAAAGATTTGTTTGCTTTTAATAAGGGCATTTACTGCTCCAATTTCTACAATGTTGCATGTTTAACATATGCTGGGAGCTAGGCAAATGTAGATGCAAATCATTGCTATGTGGCCTTAGGCAAGCCACTTAAACATTCATGGCCTTAATTTCTTCACCTGCAAAAGGGACACAGTAACAACTGCACCTATCTCATGGTGTCACAGTAATTACTAAATGACAAGCATTTAGCACAAAGCTGGGTACATAGCATGTGAAATACTTAGCACAGTACCTGGCACATAGGACATACTCCATAAGTGATTTGTATTATTAAAACTTTTTAAATTAATAAAACACTATCTGGCACACCTGGATTTCTCCCAGGAGGCCATTCCTTTCTAGCTTTCATTTTGTCTCATTTGGGAATACTAATAATGAAAACATTGGCTGCATGCGGGACTATTCTACTAAGCTATTTCCACTGCAAGGTAAGTTATTTATATGATGCTCTACAGATTCATTAAGAGATGCCTCACTCTTCTCTTTTAGATTTAGCTGCTCATCACTGATTGTTTTTTCAAAGAATTTATCAACTTTTTTATTTTTTAAAAAGCATAGAATCATATTTTATTCTGAGCAATCTACATATGGCACTAAATCAAAAACAGAATTTCCACAAACTCCAAACTTTTGCATTCCTAGACAGTTAGTAAAGAAAGATGGTCATTGCAATGTGGGATTTCCAGAACATTTATATATGTAATCAAAAAGATTTTAGAAAAAAATAATCATTGGACAATGTGCCATTAATTCTGACTATACAAAAATGATTCAAATTTCCCTTTGCTCTTTTTTTAAGTGCTTAAGTTAGTGATGTTTGTATTTCAGGCACTATTTTTTTCTTATTTCAGTCATTATAGTAAAACAGGTAAACCCAAGTTCAAGGATTAGCTGTAGGACCAGTATAAGCATTTATTGGCAGTGGGGAATAATTTATTTTCAGGCTTAATATATTTTTCTCATAGAGGTTTGACTTATATTGGAGATAACTAATAATTTCCCTTTTTTCCAATTTTAATAAATTGCAGAGTGAAGAAGGCCAAATATCCCCTGTGTGCCTCTCATTCACCAGAAGACACCTTCCTTTGCATATCCCTTATTCAACACTAATTTTTAGCCTGGGTCATTTTTTCTCATTCCTGCAAACCCAAATGGTCCATGGACATTTCTGATTAGGGTTCATCTTGACTAATCATTGCATTGTGACTCAGGCCCCAGGAGTCCAACACAAGCCTGAGTGGGTAGTTAAATTGTTAACTAAATGAGAATTTCTTTATTTTTTTATGTTTTTTTAAATGTTTTTATTTATTTTTTAATATATGAAATTTATTGTCAAGTTGGTTTCCATATAACACCCAGTGCTCATCCCAAAAGATGCCCTCTTCAATACCCATCACCTACCCTCCCCACCCTCCCACCCCCCATCAACCCTCAGTTTGTTCTCAGTTACTAAATGAGAATCTCTAATGAGAAAACCTTGTAGTGGCAAACCCTCCATTGTAATCCGCAGCTCTAACTCTGAACCAGCAAAGCACAAAAGTTTTCATTCATCCCATGTACAATCAGCTTTCAATGTAAGACTGTAGGGACGGGCTCCACTTCTGCAGAAATGATTCACATACTTCTGTCATCTTGGGCATGCTTATTACTCATCTGTCTTGCTTGGAGCCATTTCCCTAGGTTAGCTAATTCAGCAAGACATCCAGATCAGGATTTTCTTTTTTTTTTTAGAACATTTCCTACATCAGCGTTGCACCTTACTGATTAGTTGTTCAGTGATGTCAGCACAATTTAAAAGTGTCACTCTGCTTTGCATGCTGAGCAGATGCGTCATAAATTTACTTCCATATTTTATTGCAAAAAAGACAGAGAATGCTCCTATAAATCTATACTATATGAGGGCTTATATTGAAAAGTGATGCACATGTGAAGTTACCCAACAGGATCTGAAAGAAGAAACAAAGAATGACTGAACAACATTGAAGTTATAGTTGGCCACCTCCAAAAGGAACCACAAGCATCGTATTTTAAGCAAGGAATGACAAAATGACATTTACTGCAGTGTGCTCCAAAGCTGTGTAGTATGAGGACAGGGTACACTGGCATGTAACATTCTTTTCACAGTTCATTATATGACTTAAACTTTAATAGGAACAAGATGGGATGTGCAGCTATTTTGTGAACAGGAAATTTATTCTCCAGGGAAAACAGGTTGGTTAGGATGTGTTGATGTTGTTTTAGTCTTTTTTTTTATGTTAGAGAAGAAATACAATTTTATTTCAGGTTAGATCTCTGTGATCAATTCTGTACTGTGGTTTTAAAATATTCCTCGTGCTCAAATTAAGGAGGAAAAACAGTAAAGTAAATGAGCCAGGAGGGACTCAACTTGCTGCAGTGGAGTCTGTTACAAATTAATCCAATGTCTTTAGCTCATAATCCCACTTCTCTCAATTAAAACAATAATAGGATAAGATGATCATTCTATTATTAATAGGCATAAATACATATATACAAACTAAAAATAATATTTGATAGGCTTCTCTGGTCCTGGTGTCAGTGTCACTTCCTGTCTAGAGGGTTGATGCCAAGCTGAGCCAGGTGTAGCTAACGAAAATGTACCCCAGTCCTTCATGGATCTCTCTCTTTCATTACCTTAATGTTTATTGTTGCTTATTTGCTCATGCTAGACTGAAAATTTAATAGAATATCCCTAGTCCTTCTCTGGGCATGGTCAACATTCAGATTTAAAGAAAAATTGTCTTTTACTATGCCTCCTCAAAACGTCTCCCAACTGGTGCATTCATCACTGGTTCTTTACGACTTCTTGTAGCACCGTCAGCTCTTCTCCCTGGCAGCAACGAATGAGGTTTTAATGTTTAAATATCTGACGTGTGCTTATGTGTGGGGTGGAATCCCATTGGAATTCTCAAATACATCTTTAGAACAACTTTTTGTCTTTTGCGGTCGTAGATCTTGATTATTTTTCATACTGTCATCTATATCTAAATGTCTCCTTAATGAATGTGATCGTAGCAGTAGGTTTATTAATAAGGTGCATGGTAGTTGATTCTCGTAAACTTTAACACTTCTCTATGAGTCCAATCCATTATAAAAATGGGGAATTTAAATGCTATAAAACATACAGAAAAAATCTTGGGGATAGAAAAACACTTTTAAAGGGCACCTGGGTGGCTCAGTCAGTTAAGCATCAGACTTCAGCTCAGGTCATGAGCTCACAGTTGGTGAGTTCAAGCCCCACATCAGGCTCTCTGCTGCTGTCAACACAGAGTCCACTTTGGATCTTTTGTCTCCTTCTCTCTCTGCCCATCCCCGCCCCCTCTCAAAAATAAATAAACATTTCAAAGAACACTTTAAGACAATAGTGAATATTATTTTTGAGAATCTAGCTTAGACCGTACATGGAAAACTATAAATAATTTCTAAGGTCCCTTTATGCTCTAAAATTATATGATTTTAATTTTAAGTTTTATCTATTTTTAAAAATCTGGATTCAGCTTTGCAATTTTCTTGAATTCATTCCCATCCTACAATCTTTCTGAGGTTCAAAACTCAGATCGTGCAACATTTGTGGTCATCCAAAATATTCTGTCATTTTAAAGAAAAGCAAAGTGCCGAGAAAGTCCCTAAAACAAATCTAGGTTTTGCAAAGGCCTCAAAACTATGACCTGTCAATGTCCAACAAGACTGCTGGCAACTGCAGCAGGCTTCCTGGTGTTCTATAAGCCAGAGTGATGGTTTTCTGTCCACCCTTTGCTTAGAATGACTGATTGGTAGGCTATGGGACAGAAGAGCTGTAGCCAACCTAGTCCTTTCTGCAGGGAAGTTCTAGCCCTTCTCCGAAAATTCTCACTTTGCCCCTGTCCCATGTCCTCACCCCCTGGTCAGATCTTGCTTTCACCCAGCTCCTTTTAGCTTTGTCTCTAGTTTTCAGCCTCATGTTGAACCCTGTGACTGAAAATAGATTTGGCTTCTTGAATTTTGAGCTCTGGAATTCTTACGTCTTCTGATACGGTTTGTTTCAGCTCTGTCTTAGCTTACCACCCCCAGGGAACAGCCCTGATATCAGTTGGTTTGACAGACATCTCCGTAGGGGTCAGGCACAATCCATCGTATTTCATATCTTCTATTCCATGTCAGGATTTGTGCTCCAGCCTCTTGACTATATTCTCCTAACTTGAGATTGTCCCTTTCCAATCTATTCTCCGTATCTTGTTATCATCCTAAAACACTTTAACATCACCTTATAGTCTCTCGTATCCTATACTGCTTTAAAATCTAATCTAAACTCCTCAATTTAAGAGTGCACATAATCCTACCTACCCAACTCTTCTCTACACTCCTGTTTCAGCCACAGCTGTCTCCTCACTATCTCCTGAACATACCAGGCTGATCCTACTTCCCACCTAGTAAGCCCACCTCACCACTCTCTTCATCCAGCATTCAGGTTCTAGCTCAAGCTCACCTCCTTCATGAAACTTCTCATAAATGATCCACATTGTTCTACCCCTACTTGAATACATCTAGCAAAGGGATTACAAGGGTAGTATTCACTGTGATACTTAACTAACTCTAATTACCCTATCTTGATACATATGGTTATCTACTTTGCAATGTGAATGAACAGTTGTCCTAACAGTAGGCTGAATGAAGACAAGAGTTATATCTTAAAATTCTTTAAACCGTTTGTAATACTAACAAGTAAATACTTGTTGGTAAAAGAACCCAGAAGTTTGAATGACTTTCAAGATTGTTGTTCTAGTCATCCTTAGTTTGAGATAAAGAATGTGCTATACTATCTCACAAAATGTTTTATATCCCTGCATTTCTCAAATACGAGACTCTCGAGTTTTTGTTTATGGAAGCTGTAATAACAGTAATTGTTACCAAGCAACCAGATGGACTAATATCTCAATGCATCTGCTAAATTTCTCAGTTTTCACGGGTTTTTAATTTCCATGAGTAATTTGTTTTGATTCACATAAATTGTCTTCTTTTTAAATAATTCTAGCCTGAGCTGTAATTAAAAGAAAGAAGAGTGGAATGATTAAGAATTTGGGTTTAAATTCCAGCTCTACCGATTACAAGCTGCATACCTTAAACAGTTAGCTTAACCTTGCTCTGCCTTTAGTTCTTCATCTGGAAAATGACAATATTGCAATACGTGGAACTACCTTTTTGGGTGGTGTTAAGTATTAAATAACTTATATACATTAAACAGCAATTATATATAGTAAACATGAAATACATGTTAGATTTTGTTGTTATCAATAAGTTCTCTGTAGGCTAAGAATCAAATATAAAGGCAGCATACAGACTTTGATATAATTATTTTTCTAGAAGAGACAGCTGCCATCAATATTTTTCATAGTCTGATCTGATTCACAATTTGGAGCAAGCTAAAAATAATGAGCTTGAGGCTTCCCTTAGTCCCAGAAAGGGAAGGATCCCTTCATCCACATGCTTCCAAGGCACAGAGACAAGGTGGCAAAGCCAAAAGACAAGGTGAGAGTAGAAGAGATGGCATTTTCTGACATTTTCTGGCATTTTTCTAGAGATTCCCCTCTCAGTGATGTGTTCAAG
Source organism: Puma concolor (assembly GCF_028749965.1). Classification (NCBI taxonomy): domain Eukaryota; kingdom Metazoa; phylum Chordata; class Mammalia; order Carnivora; family Felidae; genus Puma; species Puma concolor. The sequence goes on from NC_141675.1 coordinate 113,262,027, forward strand.
CCTACACATAAAGCTTTGAGTCAATAAAACATCGATACTTGGTACTCTGGCCATTTGATTTGATTGTGCTTTATCTGACTAAACTGGCATGTTGGTTAGTTAATTTAATGAATTTGGTACAACTGATTGGTTGCTTTTGCCCTGAGTTCATATATTATCATGGCCACAGAATTTATTAAGGTGGAAACTGGTCATTTAAAGCCAAATTTCGTCCAAAATTTTTCTTGTTTTAGCAACCCACTTATTCTTTAAAATTCAGCTCAAAAAGTAAGAATCAATTTTAAAATGTTCCTGAAGTCACATTCATTATTGTTAATTATATTCAATTAGAAGAAGACTGATTTACCATAAAAATGTATTGTTGCCACCAGTACTAATATTTACCCAGCTGTGTCTTAAGCTACAGTGAAAACATATAGAGTGAAGGGAAATAGAAGTCTGAACAATAAATGTAGATGTTGAGAAATAGAGAAAGTTGAATGTTGAAAAAGTCATTAAAGAAACAGTTTATTCCACATATATTCCCACTGGGCCATTTTTCTCTCCTGTGGCTTCACTTTACCATCCTCATTCGTTCTCCAAGGCTCTCCTTCTACACTTATTTATAGCTCCTTGGAAGTCAGCAGGAATACATCATTAATGATCACTTTCATTTGGTTTAAATCAAACATTTTTCATTTTTTTAAGTTATTTATTTATTTATTTATTTATTTATTTATTTATTTATTTATTTAGAGAAGAGCATGCACACACGAGTGGAGAAGGAGCAGAGAGCGGGGGAGAGAGAATCCCAGGCAGGCTCTGCCCAAGGCAGGGCTCGAACTCACAAACTGTGAGATCATGACCTGAGCCGAGATCAGGAGTCAGACACAACCAACTGAGCCACCCAGGTGCCCCAAATCGAACATTTTAATGAACTGTTTGGAAGGACGTCAGTATCTAAACCCTGTAGTGCATTATTTTTTTATCAGAATATGATATGAGATTTTTGAATTAGGAGATTTGTAAAAGCCTCATCAAATAGACCTAAATGAATTATAATGATTTGTTAATCCTTTGAAATGCTGGGATTCAGTTCATTTATTATTTTATTTTATCTATTTTGAGAGAGAGAGAGAGAGAGAATGCACATGTGTGCACACACATGAGTGGGGGACGGTCAGAGAGAGAGGGAGAGAGAAAGAATCCCGAGCAGGCTCCAAGCTATGAGTGCAGAGCCTGATGGGGGGTTAAACTCACTAACTGGGAGCTCATGACCTGAGCGGAAACCAAGAGCTGAATGCTTGACCAACTGAGCCATCCAGACATCCAGAATTCACTTCTTTCAATATTGACTTTCCCTACCACTAAAGAGACCCATTTCTGGTACTGGCTCAGTAAGTAGCTTGGTTGTGTCACCTTGAGAAAGTTACCTAACCTCTCTGAATCTCAGACTTTTTTTTTTTTCCAATCTGTGAAACAAAATAGTTCAATCAAATAATTTTTGTAGTCCCTTCTAAGTTTATTTTCATATCTTTCTCATAGGACATTTAAAATCTCCATCTCATAAAACGCATGACATCTGTAAATGGTGATCTTGTCTCATCTGTCCTTTTGCTGTTACCCTGTAGGGAAAATGAAGTTCGAGGTAAGAAAAGGAAATTTTCCCCTCAGATGTGTTTTATTTGATAAAAAAAAAAAAAGTACCTAATACAAATGACAACCAGTATAACAACTTGATAATTGCAAGTAAAATACTTAGAATGGATAAGCACAGAGTTAAATATTGATAATATGCCATGCATTCTTTAAAGGAAACTGAACTGCTATGGAACCTCATCTATAAATTTATACTGTGGCTGAAAATTTATTTTCAACTGCATACATTCTAATTCAAAGTTAATGCTAAATAAGTAAAGGGGAAGAGATTGGTCAAGTCAGGAAGAGCAGTTAAAGCAATTCTCATGCAGCTGAAACGTAGCCAAGAAGAATATCTATCACAGTGGTTGAGTGTTCTCCAGAAATACTGTGGCATAAATTCAGTTGCACCACTGAATCTGTAATAAGATTAAAGAAGGGCATGTGGCTCCACTCCCTAATGCCAAAAAGAGAGCATTCTCTGAACAGCAAAGTAGAGACTGGGTCATTTATGATTCTTCTACTATGGGAATAAGCAAAAATTGAAACTTGACAGAAATCCATTTGTTTAATAAAAACCAGTCCAAGGCCCTGAAGAAAAGTAAGCAATGACCTTGAAGTACAATGCACCCAGCTTCTTGCCATTCCTGTTCCCTTCTGGATCTCTGGGCTGGTCTCTTGAGTTGGCAGAATTACCCCAAAATGGTGGTGCAGTGCCTGAAACAGCAAGGCACTTGTATACCAGAATTGTTCATTTTGCTGTTCTGTCTGTCCAAAGAGAATGTGCTGGAGATGTGGGGCCCAGCAATCTGTGTTACAAGAAAGCTCTCATGTGATTACGATACACAGTCAAGTTTGAGAATCACAACATAAAATTTCATAATTCCTCCATGCTTTCTCCCCACACCCTCCCCACAAGAGTAACAAGACTTAAATTGACAAAAGATATCACATCTCTTTTCTAGTTTCGGTTAGTTCTATTTTATTTTTGAAAAATCAGAAAGATCTGACACCTTTGTTTTTTTATCATTATTAAAATCAGCTAAAGCATCACTATTAAAATCTAAGCTTTCTTTCCAAGTATCAATGAATAGACTATTTCAATAAGTATCTGTTGATGTTAGAAACTTTAATTTCCAGACATTTTCTGAATTAAAGAGAAAGGTGATGATAATGAATTTACTCTTTCACATTGAGAAGAACCCCAGCAATATGCCATCTTAGATATGAAAGGAGGAAAAATCTGTGCTCTCTCCTTTGCTTAACTAAAAGTAGCAATAACTGTGCAGAAATTTTAGCTTCTGGACAGTGGACAGAAGAGCTATGTATAACAAAAATCACTGATCTGTTTCATATCCCTATAGTTCATTCCTTTCTTTTATTAAGCTGTATTCCATTCAATGGATGTACCATAGTTTATTCATCCACTTAAAAACATCAAGGTTGTCCCCAACTGGGGGCTATTAAGAATAAAACTGCTATAAACATTGATGTACAGGGTTTTTTTAGTGTGAATATAAGCTTTCGTTTCACTGTGTTTTTGTGTGAATATAAGTTCCTTATTTAGGAATAAGTTTCCTAAATCATATCGTAAACATACATTTAACTTTATAAGAAACTCCAAAACCGTCTTCCATTTTGTATTCCCACCAACATGTAGGAAAGTTCTAGTTGTTGTGCATGTTTGACAGAGCTTGATATTGTCCATTGGTTTTGATGTTGTTATCTTTTTAAAATTTTATTCTTTCTAGTAGGTGTGTAGTTGTACCTCACTATGGATTTAATTTGGATTTCCCTAATGGCTAATAATGTACATTTTTCATGTGCTTGGTTCACCAACCATATGTCTTTTTTGTTGATATGTCTGTTCAAATCTTTTACCCATTTTTAAATCAGGTTGTTTGCTTTTTTATTATTGGGTTTTGAGAATTCTTTATATATTCTAGATGTTGGACATATGATTTGCAAATACTTTGTCCCAGATTGTTATTTGTCTCTTCATTCTCTTAACACTGTGTTTCACAGAGCAAAAGTTTTTAATTTTGTGAAGTTCAATTGACCAATGTTTTCTTTCAGGGATTTTAGTGTCTTATCCAAGAATTCTTGTCTTAATCCAAGGTCGTAGTTTCTGTTTTCATCTGAAATTTCTATAGTTTTTGTTGTTGTTGTTGTTGTTGTTGTTTTATGCTTACATATATGATCCCTTTGGAGTTAATTTTTGTATAAACTAAGGCCAAAGTTCAATTCTTTGTCTATGGCTGTGCAATTGTTCCAACACCAACCGTTAAAAAAGTTATGCTTATCCCATTGAATTACTTTTGCACCTTTATTAAAAATCAATCAGCTGTATTTGTGTGGGTCTATTTCTAGACTGTCTATTCTATTCTGGTGATCCATATGTCTATCCCTTTGTTAATATCACACTAACTTGATTACTATAACTTTATAGTAAGTCTTAAAATTAGGGTATATGAGCCTTCCATTTTATTGTTTTGAAATTGTTTGATATATTCTAGTTCCTTACATTTCCACATAAATTTTAAAATCAGCTTTTTGAGTTCTACAAAAATCCTTTTGGAATTTTCATTGGAATTGTGCTAAATTTATAGGTCAGGTTGCAGAGAATAAACATCTTAACTCTATTAAAATAGTTTTCCAATCTATAGACACAGTCTATATTCTCATTTATTTTGGTTTCTTTAAAATTTTTCTTAATTTTCTTTCATCATTATTTTGTAGTTTTCAGTATATAGACCTTGCACATCTTGTTAGATTTGTACCTAAGTAGTTCTTTTTTTTTAATAGTTGTCATATGTGGTGTTGCTTTTTAATGTTACTTCCAATGGTTCATTGCTTATATGTAGAAATATGGTTGATATTTGTAGATTGTCTTTGTAACACGTAACCTTGCTAAACTCTATTTATTCTCAGAGCTTTTGTTATAATTTCCCTGGGATATTCTACATAGATAATTACATCTTCTAGAAGTCTGGTGATTTTTATTTCTTTTGCTTGTCTTATTGCACTGGCTACAACTTTTAGTACAATCTTGAACAGAAGATTTGAGAGTAAATATTCTTGTCTTTGAAAGAATTTAGTCTTTCACCATTAAGTGTTAAGACATTTTTATAGATACCTTTTATTAGGTTAAGGAAGTTCCCTTTTGTTCTGAGTTTGATGAGCTTTTATAATAAAGAGATATTATGTTTACCAAATGGATTCTTTTGCATTAATTGATATTACCATATGCTTTTCCATTTTAGTCTTTTATGAATGGAATGTATTGATTGCTTTTTAACCATTGAACCAACATTGCATTCTTATAATTAATCACACTTGTTTGTTGTGTAATTAATCCCAGTTGGTTGTTGGGTATTACCCTTTTTGCATGTTACAGGATTCAATTTGCTAATATTTTGTTGAGTATTTTTCTGTATATGTTCGTGAAGGATATTGGTCAGTAGTTTTTGTTGTTGTTTAAATCTTGTAACATCTTTGCCGAGTTTTAATATCAGTTAGTACTGACCACATAAAATAAATTGGAAAGTGTTACCTCTTCTCTTTGCTAGAAAAGATTATATGGAATTGTTAATTGTTCTTTTAATGTTTGGAAGAAGTCACCTGTGAAATCATCTGGCCTGGAGGTTTTTTGTTTGTTTGTTTGTTGATTGTTTGGTTGGTTGGTTGGTTAGTTGGTTTTAAAGGGAAGGGGGAGTTTAAATTATGAATGCAATTTCTCTAATAGTTTATAGGACTATTCAAATTATTCCATACTGAATGAATTGTATTAGATTGTGCTTTTTGATGAATTGGCCCATTTCAACTAAGCTGTCAAATTTATGTGTATAGAGTTGTTTATAGTATTCCCCTATTGTCATTTTGGTGTCTGCAGGGTCTGTAGTGATATCTCCTGTTTCATTCCTGATATAGGCAATTTGTTTTCTCTCTCTCTCTCTCTTTTAATGTTGTTAGTCTTATTAGAGGTTTATTGATCTTTCAAAGAAATAGTTCTTTGTTTCATTGATTTTCACTATTGTTTTTTTCTGTTTTCAAGTTCATTGATTTCTGTTCTGAACTTAAAAATTTTTTTTTAATGTTTATTTATACTTGAGAGAGAGAAAGAGAGAGAGAGAGAGAGAGAGAGAGCGCGCGCGCATGAGTGGGGGAAGGGCAGAGACAGAAACAGAGACAGAAACAGAATCTAAAGCAGTCTCCAGGCTCTGAGCGTCGGCTCAGAGCCCAATGTGGGCTCAAACTCACTAGCCGTGAGACCATGACCTGATCTGAAGTCAACACTTAACCAACTGAGCCACTCAGGTGCCCCTGATTTTTTTTTTTTTTTTTAATTTTTTAACATGTACTTATTGTTCAGAGACAGAGAGAGACAGAGTGCAAGTGGGGGAAGGGCAGAGAGAGAGGGACACAGAATCCAAAGCATGCTCCAGGCTCTGAGCTGTCAGTACAGAACCTGATATGGGGCTCAAACCCACCAACTGTGAGATCATGATCTGAGTTCAAGTCTGACATGACACTTAACCAACTGAGCTACTCAGACATCCCTCTGTTCTGATCTTCATTATTTCCTTTCTCTGCTTGCTTTGGAGTTATTTTGATGTTCTTATTCTAGTTTCTTAAAATGGGATGTTAGATTAATAATTTGTAGCTTTTCTCCTTTTCGAAGTATTTAGTGCTGTAACTTTTCTCTCAGCACTGCTTCACCTACAGCCTGCAAATTTTCACATGCTGTATTAATTATGATGATGATGATGATGATGGTGATGATGATGATGAAGGCTTCACAACCAGTGCAGAGCCCAACATGGGGCTCATGACTCTGAGCTCACAACCTGAGCTGAGATCAAGAGTCAAATGCTTAACAGACTGAGCCACCCAGGTGCCCCCACATGCTACATTTTTATTCTCATGGAGGCAATGTATTTTTTTTTAATTTCCTTTGAGATTTATCAGCATGGCAGATGCTAGATACCAGGACTACTTAGTCTATACTTATAATAATTTTACAATGGAAATAAAATTATATAAAATATAGTGATAATTTTTCTTGGAAAATAGGATTATGTTTTCCTTAAAAATTAGCCTACTTTCGGGGCGCCTGGGTGGCTCAGTTGGTTGAGCGGCCGACTTTGGCTCAGGTCACGATCTTGCAGTCTGTGAGTTCGAGCCCCACATCGGGCTCTGTGCTGACGGCTCGGAGCCTGGAGCCTGTTTCCGATTCTGTGTCTCCCTCTCTCTGACCCTCCCCCGTTCATGCTGTCTCTCTCTGTCTCAAAAATAAATAAACGTTAAAAAAAATTTTTTAAAAATAAAAATTAGCCTACTTTCTGTAATTTATATTTTCCAAATTATGGAAATAAAAATGGGGATTTTAAAACTTACGTGATATTGATCCTCATTAAATTGCACTATTTGACTAACAAAAAACATTAGTTTCATATGGTTCAACCTAATAATTTTTATAATGTGATTCATATAGTTTTCCTTTAATCGTTTCCTCCTAATATGCCATTCCAGGATTTGGGATAACAAAGAAAAGGTGAAAAATGTATGATGCAGATCAGAGTCAGCAATATGACTCATAACCAGGAGAGATTGTAGGTTCCCTAAGTCTCCCAGATACGAGAATAGGTTCTTTAGTGTAAATTAAAATAAAGAGATGAAAGTAGGAGAAGGAAAGGAAGGGGAAGAGGCAGAGGGAGAGGGAGACAGAGAGGCAGAAATAGAAGGAGAGGGTAAAAGAGTTAAGTTTCTTGTTGTTGTTGTTTTAACTTTGTCTGGAAAGCAGAGATAATAATGCCTAACTCACTGCAGAGATCTAACTAGATAACATATATTGAGTGCCTGGCATAAACTCGAGACTCAGTATGTTTAGTTCCCTTCTTCAGTCTCCAAGGAAGTCATTGCTCTGAAAAACCTTAGCGTTAAAGGAGTGGTATACATCACTGTTCAAGCATGAACTTCGGAACCACAGTACCTGTGTTCAGATCTCATCAGCTACATGACCATTGACAAATTACATAACCTCTCCATGCTTCAGTTTTCTTTCTGAAAAGGATATAACAATACTGCATACCTATCCTAGAGTTGTTGAAAAGATAAATGAGCCAATATATGTAATGTGCTTTGAACACTGCCTGGTACATAGCAGGCACTATAGAAGTGCTATTTTATTAGTATTGTGAGAAGACTGATTGGGATTGAAGAAAATTTAATTTTTTAGGGAAACATGAGTTCCTGAGGTAGGGGAGAAGAAGGAGGAGGAGAGAAGAGAAAGAAGGGAGGGGAAGGGAAGGGAGAATGGAGGGAGAGGGAGAGAAGGGGAGGAAGAGGAGATGAGAAAAATACACTTAGAACATTTTCTTTTTCTAAAAAGTTGGGTAAGATAGTACTAACGCTGTTATCAGACAGGATGCTTGAGATATGAAATGACTCTGGTAATAAAATATTAGAGTATTTTTTGTTGTGGTGGTGGTGGTGTTGGTGGTGGTTTTGGAGAAAAAGAAGCAGGTACGGAGGAAAGTCCAGAGAAAAGTGTTTCATGAGAAGTAAGTGAGAATCTAGGTAAAGAGGATAGCAGAGAGGGACAACCTGCTGTACAGCTGTCATAGTCATTGTGAATTCTGTCTCAGAGAAGAGAAATCATGAGTGATAGCTGATCACTTCATTTACTTCCTAGTTCTCTGGAGATAGCCCTTGATGCAAGAGCAGCTCTGAGGAGCTCCTTAGTGATTTTTCCCCTTAATGGAGTAAGTCTTTGTAGTACACACTGTGAAAATTGGTTTTGCTTGGTCTCCCGAATGCATAAGCTTTGGTTTCTTCTTAATAATTGTTGGCAACCAGCTCTGCATGACAGCGTTGCACACAAATACCACTGATGATGATGAATGGGTGGAGGAATGCGGGATGCACTGTACTGAAAGGGTAAGACATTATGTCTACGTAATTGCTTCATCTCCTGAGGACAGACAAAGTTCAAAGAAATGTGAACATGGATGACTCACAAGGCATGTTCTTTGGGGTTACCGAGAATTCGTTTCTCTAATTACATTAACCTTTTCTCCCTTCATCACTCGTCACATGGGCAGTTGCTGTACAGGGCACCTTGGCAGGCCATGTAACCACTTAACTTTCACACTTCTATTTATTGCAGCATCTTCCCAAAGACAGAGCACTTAAAAACATAAAAGGGGCAGGCAAACATCCACTTGAATTTGGGCTTTCAACATTTTGCAAAACATAGATAGTTTAGAAATTTCACCTTAAGCTTCCATCTTTCCAACTTAATGGCAGTGTTGCCCATTATTAATGTGCTAATATGAATTTTGGGAGGCCCATACTAATTTGATGTTCTTTTTAATTAACGATTGTGCAGGAAATGTTTCCTTGGCTAAAACTACCTTTGCAAAGCCAGATTCCTAAAACAACTTTATGGGAATGGTATTCAATTAATATTATTTCCCACCAAATGAGATGTTCAACAAATGATCATCCAGATATTTCCTCCAACTTCTGTTGCCTGGGAGCCCACTGCATGATGAGGAAGCCCTGACCATTGTGGAAGACTTTGAACATTTAGATGGTTTCTCCTAGGTCTTGAGCTGAAATATTGTCTCCATGACCTCACAGATCATACCTCTTCCGTGTGATGATTCTTGGAATATCCGAAAATTGCTATTGCATGGCCTGTTTGACAAGTTTATGTCCCGTTTCTTATAAAGTGGTCACTGGATGGAACATCATTTTTGGCTTGTATCCTAGGCATCTTGAGTCTGATAGTGTTATTTGTAAACTCTGACACTAGACTTAGATGAAATAGTTCAGCATAATCTATTGGTTAGAGTAGTCAGAATACAGTGGAACATTTACCTCCTCTTTGCTGAATCATGTTTTTGTTTGCCACAAGTCTGGAATTGTGCTAACCTTTTAAAAAGCAGCTATGCCTGTTCAAATCTAGATGATAACCAACTACAAACCGTGTCTTTTATCATATCGACTATTTTAAAATCTGTATTTCCCTACCTATTCGACTCTGCCCTTTGTTTTAGCAAATCTAAAGCATCCATTCTATTGGCTTAACTTTTATACCATGCTGAAGACATCCAAACATAATGGTTAAGGGGCACTTGGGTGGCTCAGCTGGTTAAGCAATCAACTCTTGATCTTGGCTCAGGTCATGATCTCAGGGTTCATGAGATCAAGCCCTGCACTGGGCTCTGCACTGACAGTGTGGAGCCTGCATGGGATTCACTATCTCCCTCTCTCTCTGCCCCATCCCTGCTTGCATGTGCTTGCATGTGCTTGCATGTGCTCTCTCTTTCAAAATAAATAAATAAACTTTATATATATATATATATATATAACTTTATATATAAACTTTATATATATATATAAACTTTATATATATATATAAACTTTATATATATATATAAACTTTATATATATATATAATATATATAAACTTTAAATATATATATAATATATAAACTTTATATATATATATAAATATATATATATATATATATATATATATATATATATATTTATAATGGTTAATAGCATGTAGTTTAGAGCTAGTCTATTTGGGTTCAAACCTTTATTCTTTCCTTACTGTGTGGCCATGGGCAAGTGACTTGATGACCCCATGTCCCAAGTTCCTCATCTATGAAATAAGAATTAAATGAGTTAAAATATGTAAAGCACATAGAAGAAAGGATACAGTAAACATTAGAGAAGTATTTGCAGCTTTTATTTTATGCTCATCCATTTTTCCCAGCACGGTGTTATCTGTAGACTGATTTCTATTCATTAACCCAAGTGATTGACAAAAAAAAAAAAAAAAAAAAAAAAAAATACCAAGAGGGATAACAGGTAGGACACACCCACAGAATTCCCTCTCAGATTTCACTTTAAGTTTGAGTTCCAAGAGTAGAGTGGACATTTGCCTGGCTTTCTGCCTGGAATGATGGAAGTAACAGCCTCATATAGTCATGGGAAAGGCCAGACAGAGAGAGAGAGAGAGAGAGAGCGAGCAGCACAGCCGATCTAGCCAAGAGAGGGCCTTAAGTTTCCATCCTCATCCTCCCAAGTTGTCCATGACCTAAAGTGATAGAGAGAGCATTTGAAAGTTCCTGTGGGCTCTGAGCAGAATGTAGGGTTTTAGATTAAAGTGCTCTATAGAGAAAGCAAGATAATGTGCCTAACCAGGGTTTTGCAGTCTAGAGAAGAAGGTGCGTATCAGAAAGATGCAGGGTGGCTAGTCTACCACAAAAGTTTGGATTAAAACTTAGCTGTGTCTGCAGATTGTAAAGGCAGGGGCAGAGCACAAACTGGGATGGTGCCTACAGAGCCTTCATTTGCCAATAGGTAAGCGCACTTAATCACTCACGCCAAGTACCAAAACAAAAGAGTTTCCTCTGGAGCGAAAGGCTAGGAAGGGATTGATCAAGACCTAAAGGCAGACACCTCCCTCCCCAGTGATGCCTTGAGGCAGTTGTATTATACACTCTCCCAATTACACTTCTTGTGTACCTGAGTTTTTCTGAACTATTGTGATTCTGTAAAAGTTTTCACTGCATAATTAAAGACCTCCCCCCCCCACACACACACTCCCTAAGTTTCCTAATACCACCTCTTTTTGTATGATAGTGTTCCTACATCCTCTAACCACCTTAAAGAGTTCAAGGGCACACCTACAATTGTATTGGAGTGAAAAGCACATATTATTTAACCACTTTAGATGAGGTAAAGTGCACAAAGACATTATGGTGTCCAGTTATACTGAAATGGCTTTAAACATTAAACAGTTCATATAAGCAATCCCTATGATTCTTCTCCTGTTAATGTAGTATAAACCACTGGCTCTCACACTTTGGTGGTCACTGTATCCATTCAGATACAATTGGTTAAAAGTAACAGAAAACCTTGTTCAAACTGGTTTAAATAATAACGTTTGTTAGTTACAGGAGAAAGTTCAGATGTAGGTCAGGCTTCAGGACATTGTTGAACCAGTGGCTCAAAGAATGTTATGAGGACTCTAGTTTTCTTCATCTCTCTGTTCTTCCATCCACAGTGTCAGATTCATCCTGCCATGGTTGTAGGCTGGGTTCCGGGCTGGGCCATGTGCTTCTTCAGACATGTGCATTTAGAGCAAGAGCAGGTTTTCTCTCAAGAGTCAGAGAAGAAGCTGAACGACGGCTACATCAGGTTTATCTTTCTGTTCTTTCTAATTTCAGTTATTGCAAAGGGGTGTGGATTATCCTTAGATCAAGCACACCTCCCCAGAGAAGATACTAATTCCCAAACACTCGACTGCTGCTCCACAATGGGGAGAGCCACAGAATGAACTTTGGGGACTTGACGTCCACCGCCACTCCTGTTCCATCCAAAGAAAGCAATGGAGTCTGTTCTCAGAAAACACAAATATATGCCAAATTTTCCACACAATTTCAGGGGGCTCACAGGGCGTCCTGAAGTACACTTACAGATCCTCTAGGAGTTTATGGACCTCAGGGCTATGAACTTCTCATCTAAACACTGATCCATAGGGTGCAGTCATTTTAACAGTAGTCCTTCTTTTTATTATTCTGGGGCCAGAAATTGCCACAGTTCTCCCTTTGATCTCCAGAGAAGCAAGGGGATTGTGTACATGTCTGGACTGTCTTTGGTCTTAACTTCATATGGAATCAACTCCTCCAGGAGTGCCAGCTTCGTTCTTTCTCCTTCCTTCTTTTATGCTTTTTATGCTCTCCTTCCAACTCTCCACACACTCCTCAGACACCCATCTAGTGTTCAGGTCACACTGGCTCTTCTTTGTCTTTGCCTTAGCCTCTTCCTTAAAAATGATCTCCTTGGGACGCATGGGTGGCTCAGTCAATTAAACATCTGGCTCTTGATTTTGTCTCAGGTCATGATCTCATGGTGTGTGAGATCACAGTTCATGAGAGAGGTTAGTTAGCAAGGGGCAGAGTTCGATTTGAACCCAGATTTTCATTTGACTCTAGGTCATATGCTTTTTCTGCAGCCCCACTACTTCCCTAGACTTTCTATGCTCCCCTATGGCTTTCCCAATCCCAGTTCTGGGCATGACATAAAAGACACCAACTCCCCAAAGTTCTTATCAAAGACATCTTCACATTTGAGATATTTCAGATCTCACGTTCATATTAAGTCATGAAAATACTTTGGATCTTGATCCAAAGCCAGTCCCTTCAATTCACAATTGCTATATGAGAGGGAGAACTTCATCCTGGTTTCATACTTGGTCCTCGCAAAAAAGGGAGAATGTTTTTCACCAATCACATTTTAATTTATTTTTTTCTAATGCTTCTTGAAAGGTCTTCACTTGACCTGGTAATCTGAAATACTTGGCTTGTAAATTTCTTAAGAAAAAGACACAATCATTTTCTACCTTTTTTTATTTATTTATTTTTAAATTTTTTTAACGTTTATTTGTTATTGAGAGACAGAGAGGGACAGAGCGTGAGCAGGGGAGGGGCAGAGAGAGAGGGAGACACAGAATCCGAAGCAGGCTCCAGGCTCTGAGCTGTCAGCACAGAGCCCGATGCAGGGCTCAGGCTCACAAACCGCGAGATCATGACCCGAGCCGAAGTCGGTCACCCAACCAACTGAGCCACTCAGGCATCCCTACCCTTTTTTAGTCATAATGCTCTTTGACACTCTTCTTTAGTTTTCTAATCTGACTCATGGAGACCAGTTGCCTTCTCCACATTCCAGTCAGAGGAGGTGGCTCACATACAGAAACAATCTTTCTGTAATGCTGTGATTATGAAGAAAGAGCTTTCCTTTCAAAGCTATTTGTTTAAGGCAATTATAATCACAATGAGGTTCTATGAAGCTGATAACAAAATCAAATACCTTTCTCTCCTTGAGCCAGAAGAAATATCTTACTATTTATGACATGTATATGAATAATGTCTAGAAAACTGAATGTAACACACAGGTATATAGGGATGAAACAGAAAACTGAAGCTTGGGAATGTTCGCAGGATTGGGACTGGACTCTGATAGAATGACAAGGTAAGAGAAAAAGCGACATTGTAGACAGATAGGGAAAAGGTTGGGGTATTATTATAAGTATTTAGCAATTCATATGGCACAGTTGTTATCATAGCAGATACCAACCTTAGACCTGGTACAGGATCGAGGCCTCCAGCCACTCCGAGGGTTAGCAGTTTAGATGCCAGAAAGTAGGGAGGTCTGGAGGGTACTGGGAGAAGTGACATGAAGGAGATGGTGCATTCAGGGACACTAGACAATGGCTACTTACTTACTGAATGTAAATATTCCAAACATAGCTTCTACCCTTAAAGGTGTGAGCCTGTTGCCTATCAGCTTAGAGAAAGAGGAAAAGAGCAGGGCAGGTGATCAGACACCCCATGGTGCTCAGCACAGTCCAAGTTTATACCTGTTATTCCAGGTTCATTATCAATATCATCCTTGTATTAGGATGATCCTATGATATATCTTAAAGTGTCCCTGATTGAACAATCTATGATATAGATACTCTAATGAAAGGACACAAAGACAAAATGCCGTTCTCTCTAAAGCGAAAAGTCACAAGCAGGGGAAGACCTTGGTATCTGGAAGGAGGAAAAAAAAAATAGTAACAAAGAAAAAACATCTCCACTATTCATCCAACAAAGACTGTAGGTACATGGATATTAGTTTTCGGGGTAACATAGGGAGTCAAAGACACAGTCATAGACAGCCCAGGATAACACAGTGTTCAAAAGATCCGATTGCCAATGCTCCAGGAAAAGTAAGAGCTGGAGGAAAGGCAGAAAACACAGGGAAACTTGGCAAGGAAACCCCTTCAGCCACAATAAGGAAAACAAAGACCTAATTTTTGATGTATACACTTTTTATTAATTAAATTTCTTTTCTTCAACCATTTGAATGATTTGTTCAGGTTCTATGCAAACAATTGCATAGTATTAATTATTTGGCAACCTTAAAGAAGGGTAATCTCTCCGTCCTACCTTCAAGAAAGAATGCCATAGACTGCATGTTAAAAATAAGGGAGATAAAGTGATGATCAAAGATTCATTAGGGATTCTCCCACACTCCAGAGCAATTTACAAAGTGCACACTCTTATCTGTTCACAGGCTGTATCACTTCCTTTGTATAATTTCCTCTTGCTTGACAAGGAGTGCAATTAAAGAGCATCACACATTACACAGTGGGCAAGGATACTCAAGGTGATTGCATTTATTATAATCCTGATATCATTAAAATAGGCATCTTTCAAGTCATCATGGAAAATAAAGATGTATTAGTATATTCCAAGCTCTCTCACAGACAGTGGGTACAAATAAGGAATTCATTTGCATTAATACCCTCAGATTGTAGTATCTTCAAGTCCCACTTTCATTGCCGGAACGAAATGGAGAAATAAAATTTTTCTCTGACAAGAGTGTCAAAGGTGGCTAAATTAAAATGTAAATGAGGGATCTCAGTGATCTAAATGATATTTTGACAGTTTTCAGGAGCTGACAAAAATTAGCATAGCTTATACGGTAGGTAATAACTCTTTAGATCATACTTTGCAGGTTCCTACCTTCATGCCTTTGTCTGTACCGTTTTCTTCTTTGATAGTGTCCTAACCTCTCAACCTGATGAGATCCTATCCATCTCAAAGGACTTCTCTATGAAGTTTTCCAGATCCATTCAACAAAATGCAATGTTTCTATTACATCTACATCTATTTCACAGTACACGCTGGACTGCACTTTGTATCATATATATTTGTGGTGCTTATCCAGTCATCTCTAACAAGCACTAATAGACCCTATTAGTGCTTATTATGGAGCCATTCCTAACTCATGTTTATATCTTGCTATAGTATTATGGACAATATCTTAGACACATTAGAAATTACTTAATATTTATTTAATCAGATTAGGGAATAGCAGGCTCATATAACTCAGCATTGACGAAAGGGACTTTTATACCAATTTGTAACAAAGTCTTTTTCGTTACCAATTCCTCCTAGAAAATGTTCAGTGCATTTATATTATATTTTGTTTCATCAGGATTGTGGCACCTCCCTCCTACCATACATCAGTTATGTCAGCTAGAACTACATTCTGCTCTAAATAACAGAAACCTAAATATGAAGACTTAAGTAAATAAACGTTTATTTTTTCTTTTTGTCCTGTGACATGAGCCTTAGGACAGAAGCTAGTGGTAAGACCTGGAAATCAAAGGGTGATACCTGGAATCTAAACAATAAGAGAATTTTTCTGAGTCCAAAAGAGTCACAGTTCTTTCATCTATACATTATTCATTCATCAAACCTTTACTGTAAACTTACTATGGTGCTATCTATTGGAAAGAGACACTAAAATCATGTAAAATAGTCCATGCTCTCTAGCAGCAAAAAATTCGGTATAAGAGTGTATATAGGATGAACTTCACAGTTAAGGTAAGCTTGGATCTTAAGATCCCCATGATCTTAAAGCAATGGCCTATGGAGCCCTTCACAACAAGATTTAAAAAAGAAATCCAGCTCCTGGAGCAGATTCTCTAAAACCTTAAGCATATGCTAAGAGAATCCAACTGTGTAAAGAGATATTTGTGATTTCCAGCTAACTCTTCACAGTTTATAGCATGCCATTTGCTCACACTGTGGAGAAGTATGAGTGGACTTCATGCAATTGTAGGTAGCAAACCATGCATAAAGCATGAAGGAGGAAGGGAGGTGGGACAAAGTAGAGACACAAATATGACTTTTGACACAGTAACTGTCTCTTTTAGAGTTACGGTATTGAAAGGCTATTCTAAGATCTATGGATGGTTGAAACGAAAAGAGGACCTAGTTAATTTTGTTACAAAATTTTTGCATTCTTCGTTAAAAAATTTCATGTTTTTTATGTTGCCAAACTGGCTCAGTAGAAATTAGCTTACCATTTCTCAGGTTAGCTGGGCACCAGGTCAATACATGCTCTTGTCCAGTTGGTTAAGTAGCTGTTAGAATGCACACAGGGCCAGGAATATGGGATGAAAGTAACCATTGACCAAGCCTGCCATACTGTGACCCACAGCAGGCCCAAGACAAAATTGAAGCAGCATAGATAGTAATGGCATGGCAGAATGTTCCAGAACCTCAGTAAAATCTCAGAACATTTCATTTAATTATTAGATACCACTGTGACCCAGTCTTTGGAACTGTGATATACAGGCGGTGAAAAACCACTAGAGCCCTTGAGTTCAGTATGTAGGCATGTACTTATGCAGCCTCCAACTCCATTTTTAGCTCTGGTTCTTTTTTTTTTTTTTTTAATATAATTTATTGTCAAGTTGGCTAACATACAGTGTGTAAAGTGTGCTCTTGGTTTTTGGGGTAGATTCCCATGGTTCATCATTTACATATAACACCTACTGCCTGTCCCAACAAGTGCCTCCTCAATGCCCATCACCCATTTTCCCTTTGCCCCCACCACCTTCCACCCTCAGTTTGTTTTATGTATTTAAGAGTCTCTTATGGCTTGCCTCCCTCCCTCTCTGTTTGTAACTATTTTTTCTCCCTTCCCTTCCCCCGTGGTCTTCTGTTAAGTTTCTCAAGATCCACATATGAGTGAAAACATAAGATATCTGTCCTTCTCTGACTGACTTATTTCACTCAGCATAATACCTTCCAGTTCCAACCACATTGCTGCAAATGGCATGATTTCATTTTTTCTCATTGCCAAGTTGTATTCCATTGTATATATAAACCACATCTTCTTTATCCATTCGTCAGTTGATGAACATTTAGGTTCTTTCCATAATTTGGCTATCGTCGAAAGTGCTGCTATAAACATTGGGGTACATGTGCTCCTATGCATCAGCACTCCTGTAGCCTTTGGATAAATTCCTAGTAGTGCTATTGCTAGGTCATAGGATAGTTCTATTTTTAATTTTTTGAGGAACCACATTGTTTTCCAGAGCAGCTGCACCAGTTTGCATTCCCACCAACAGTGTGTGAGGGTTCCAGTTTCTCCATATCCTCGCCAGCATCTGTAGTTTCCTGATTTGTTCATTTTAGCCACACTGACCGGTGTGAGGTGGTATCTCAGTGTGGCTTTGATTTTTATTTCCCTGATGATGAGCGATGTTGAGCATCTTTTCATGTGTCTGTTGGCCATCTGGATGTCTTTCTTTGGAAAAGTGTCTATTCATGTCTTCTGCCCATCTCTTCACTGGATTATTTGTCTTCAGGTGTTGAGTTTGGTAAGTTCTTTATAGATTTTGGATACTAACCCCTTATCTGATATGTCATTTGCAAATATCTTTTCCCATTCCACCAGTTGCCTTTTGGTTTTGTTGATTGTTTCTTTTGCAGTGCAGAAGATTTTTATCTTGGTAAGATCCCAATAGTTCATTTTTGCTTTAAATTCCATTGCCTTTGGAGATGTGTCAAGCAAGAAATTGCTGCGGCTGAGGTCAAAGAGGTTTTTTTCCTGCTTTCTCCTCTAGGGTTTAGATGATTTCCTGTCTCACATTTAGGTCTTTCATCCATTTTGAGTTTATTTTTGTGTATGGTGTAAGAAAGCGGGCTAGTTTCATTCTTCTGCATGTTGCTGTCCAATTCTCCCAGCACCATTTGCTAAAGAGACTGTCTTTTTTCCACTGGATACTCTTTCCTGCTTTGTCAAAGATTAGTTGGTCATACATTTCTGGGTCCAATTCTGGGTTCTCTATTCTATTCCATCAGTCTATGTGTCTGTGTTTGTGCCAATACCATACTCTCTTGATTATTACAGCTTTGTAGTAGAGGCTAAAGTCTGGGATTGTGGTGCTTCCCACTTTGGTTTTCTTCTTCAATATTACTTTGGCTATTTGGGGTCTTTTGTGGTTCCATACAAATCTTAGGATTGTTCTAGCTTTGAGAAGAATGCCGGTGCAATTTTGATTGGGATTGCATTGAATGTGTAGATTGCTTTGGGTAGTATTGACATTTTAACAATATTTATTCTTCCAATCCATGTAGCTCTGGCTCTTAAATTCCAGTCCCCTGCCTGATGTTTCCTTGATCTAGAGAACTCTAGCCTTGTCCTTATTGATACATACCTTCTTAACTCTTCTAATGTCATTTTAACATCATTTTCAGAGTGGGAGGAAAGAATAAACGTTCGTAGTCAATCCACCATTTTTAACTGGAAATCAATCTCTCAGATTCTCCAAGGCTTCACGGGACTACATTAGGCAAAGATAAGGCATTCTCTGAACACTGAACTCAACCCTGTACAACTCTAGAATCTAAGCTTGCACATATTTCAAAATATTCAGGATTTGAATTTTTTGATGAAATTTCAGAAAACGCAAGAGATAAAGTGACCTTTTAGTAGCAGTTTCCAAAATAGCCATTTGTAGCAAATAACAATTTTGTGACCAACAAAATAATGTGCTTTTATTAGGTACTTTGTTGCCTGCTGGTAGAAGGCTTTGGAAGGAATCTAGGTCACTGAGTGATAGAAGGAAAATTCCCAGAATAACTATGGAGGCAGTGTGGTCAAGTGGAAAAAACATGAGCACTCACTCTTATTAGGCAGGCCTGGAGTCTCACTCCAGCTGAGGCCTCGCCTCATCACTGAATCAGTGTGCCCATATGTTAATAATTATACTTACCTCACTGAAATGCCACAAGACATCAATAATATGACATGTGTAAAATGCCAAGCAGAGGTAGAGGCTCACTAAACGTGAATCCCCTTCCCTTCCTCTTCTGATCACACTCCCTGAGCATGGGAGGTGGCCAGCTCTGAGGACACGATTCTTCAGCTGTGACAGCAGAGTACCTCATCCTGGTCACAAACAGCTTTCTGAGGAATCCTGGTGACAGGAAATTGTGTACAACTAATTCCTACAATGAGAAATTGTACCCACTGTGACAGGCGACCTGCTTGATCAAGACAGAGGGGCACGTTAAGCAAGCACCACATCTGACCTGTTGCTGAGATTTAGACACTGTCTGCATCTGGGCTTGCTGCCCATTGCTCTTTGTGGCTGTGAATCAACATTGTGACAGAGAGGGCACTGGGTCAACTACATTCCATTAATGGTTCAAAGTGTTTCATTTAGACTCTTACAGCAAAGCAGAAGGAATATGGAAGATATACAGCTTAGGATGCATGCAAGCTTGGCAGAAATAGACACATAAGGATTTTTAAATGTAACTCTGAAAAAGCCAAAGACCCTAATGAACTCACACAGCCTAGTTGTCAGAATTAAATCTTCTAACCCAGTGGTTCTCAATATTTTTCTTACCATTACTGAAAGGAGGCCCTGGGTTTCCGAAAGGGGCTCTCAGAAATTGGAAAGCGCCATCAGGTTGAGTGTGTTGGTGCTCACCATCTAGCAGAGTAGCTCATTTTATTCCACAGCCCATAAAATTATGGCATAATTTTTACGCATCCTGCTTTTAAATCAATTTGGAAACCTAATGGGGAAAAATTAATGGTCTTTGGGTAGGGTGTAGAATTCTGAGTTTCGTTGCATTTTTTTAAAGCACATTTTTACATTCTCAAAATATTTCAGATTCTCTTCTCCTAAACACAGTTTTCATATTGTCCTGTCTTACACAGGTTTCTTATCATTTATTAGTTACATCAAGTCCATAAAAGCTGCTTTTAAAGAAAAATATTTAGGGGCGCCTGGGTGGCTCAGTTGGTTAAGCGGCCGACTTCGGCTCAGGTCATTATCTCGCGGTCCGTGAGTTCGAGCCCCGTGTCGGGCTCTGTGCTGACAGCTCAGAGCCTAGAGCCTATTTCAGATTCTGTGTCTCCGTCTCTCTGACCCTCCCCTGTTCATGCTCTGTCTCTCCCTGTCTCAAAAATAAATAAAATGTTAAAAAAAAAAAGAAAAATATTTAAAGGCTACTCACTTTACTTTTCATGAATGTTAACTACCTCTTGTTTTCATTGAGTTTGGGAAAATAAAGGTGAGGGGTATTTCATATGATAGAATGGAATAAGACACACAGTTATGAAAATGATTGCAGGACCAGGAAAAAATAGGTAAAGAGAAACAAATTCTCTACATGCCAAATATATAGACATAAATGTTGAGAAACAACTTTCAAAAGAGAATGTGTGATTACAGATGGGATTTGAGTGTAATATTTTAACATATCTTCAAACATGGCTCATTTGTTTCATTTTGTTTTCCATTAGGGCACAGATGGTGTTTAAAAATTTATTCTGGGCCATGTATAACTAT
This sequence comes from Puma concolor, assembly GCF_028749965.1. NCBI lineage: Eukaryota > Metazoa > Chordata > Mammalia > Carnivora > Felidae > Puma > Puma concolor. The sequence continues at coordinate 113,282,881 of NC_141675.1, forward strand.
AATTTCTTTAAATGGATGGCTGCCATAAGTATGCATGAATGACTGTATGAGTTTGGAAAGAATTTCAATTTAATTATACACATTGTTGCAGTTATTATTAAAATAAAATCCGGGTGCTGATTCAGCATGGCTTTCTGGTGGGGACATTATTTTGTAGGTGATTTGATTAACGCTAAGCATATGGGACTAATGGTATCTAGAGTGGATATATTTCAGTTGTGATAATGAGGTACTTTCTCAACATTTGGAAGTATGAGAATAATAGCAAATGACAAAAAGACTAAGGTGAATCCTGAATTACCTTCTGTCTGGTTATTGATTTGGGGGAAATAAAACCACTTTTATTGTTTCAAATCAAACAGCTAAACAAATAGTTAAACTTTGTCATTAGATGGAGCTGTTACAATCTCAGGGTCTTCCAAATGAGTCTTAAGTAAATAAGAAATCCGTGAAATTTTGTTACCACATATATTTGTGACTCAATAATTTAGGTCTTTTACCAAGGCCTGCCCTCCCCCTCCACTTCAGTGAAGTCAGTAGTATTAAATATGTTGATTACATGCACCAAAAATGAATGCACATTCTTCAGATCTACAAATGGGAACTAATCATTGATTTAAAGGGATAACCAGTAAGTAAATAATGCCAGATATGTGGTAAGAAGATAGTCTCATTTGTTCAAAACTCTATGAGTACAAGGCATATACAGTCCTTCAAGATTTTTTTAAAAAAATTAGCTAGGCCAGAGAAATTACATTCTCCTTTGTTTCCCTCCCAGGAGTCCTCTTGGTCTGCAATGAATCCTTTAGAAAAATCTCTGACATTTTCACTTTTGTGCAATATGTTAACTATGAACAAATGATAGTACAAATCAGTAATGCAAAGTATTACTTACATTGGAATTAAAACCTGATTGTTAATGCAGAATCTCATGGAAATTAAGGTTAATCTGAACAACATTTTATCTCCTTTTAGACCACAACCTGCCATTTTAAAATCATGGTTAATAGAATGCCCAAAATAAAAAGATCTGCTTAAATGAAAATATATATTCTGCATCTCATTTGTATCCTATTGTGTTAAAAGGCAGGCTAACAGCTAGTCTGTGAGTGTGATATAAGGAAGATGATACACTTCTTTGTTTCAAAAACCTTAGGTATTCCTTTCAAACACTGCATTTCCAAAGCCTTGCTATTATTTAAAATATTAGTCCCTATTTTATTGACTTATTAAATTTGAAGGATCTAAATTAAAATTTAATTAAAGGATTCGAAGAAATAATTGAAAGAAGTGACCTGTGTATTTTTAAAAAATTCCAATTTCTATTTCTATTCTCTTGGTTCTTAGAAAATAAAAAGTAGAATTATACTATTATTTGCTTGTCCTAGTGTAATAAATATGAGCTGTCAGGATGATTTAAAATTCTCTAGCTTGCTATGGTCACCTCATCCTTTTATATTTAAACAACATTGTTCAAGGGAGGTGGCTGGGAGGGGAGTTGGATTAAATAGATGATGGGATTTAAGGGGTGCACTTGTGATGAGCACCGAGTGACGGGTGACGTATGGAAGCACTGAATCACTATAGTGTACACCTGAAACTAAAATTTTACTTTATGTCAACTAACTGGAATTTATTTATTTATTTATTTATTTAATTTTTTTTTAATGTTTATTTATTTCTGAGACAGAGACAGAGCATGAGTGGGGGAGGGGGAGAGAGAGAGAGAGAGAGAGAGAGAGAGAGAGAGAGAGAGAGAGAAATCAGAAGTAGGCTCCAGGCTCTGAGCTGTCAGCACAGAGCCTGACACGGGGCTCGAACTCACAAACCATGAGATCGTGACCTGAGCCGAAGTCGGTCGCTCAACTGACTGAGCCACCCAGGCGCCCCTGGAATTTAAATAAAAACTTAAGAGCAAACCACAAATTGTTCAAATATCCTGACTTACTTAGGGATGGAACCTCTTTGTCAAGAGGATGGTGAGCAGTGCGGAGGTTTAAGCTTCTCAAAACCTCTGGTTCTAGGAATCTCCTGCTATTTCTCGTTTTATCTTTGCTTTCATTTCACCTCCTGAGGACACTGCCCTTTTCCATGAAGAATCAATAAGTTGCACACCAACCTGTCACCTCTGTACTTCTAAGACCCATTTCCCAGAGTTTCATCCAATCAAGACTTAAACTGTAGTAAATTTAAGAGAGTTTGGGAGAAAGGCTGGGGGGTGTGTGTTACAACAGCACATAAAGCAAACAACTAAACACCTTTATTGGATATCTCTATCTTTGAAAGCATCTTTGCGTTCTCAGCACTGGGGAATTTTTACTATTTTTCACTTCTGAGCTCCAGCTTCCAGCCACATCATGGTCAGCTTCATGTCCTCTGCTTCCCCCATCTCCTTCCTGATAAGGTTACCCTCCCTGCTCCAAGGTCCTATTTGCTTCTTTCACCGAATGGAACTGGGGCTCTTCATCTAGCCTTAGTTCATAAAGGCATTGCTGGGCTGGGGGTTAGGGGCATGAGGGTCATCTTCCAAACTAAGCACACCCTTTAAGGTGCACACCTGGTCAGCACAGGCAATGCTCTCCTAGAGAAGAATTCTGCAGATATCAGCTTGTGTTTCCTCTCCCTCCTGCATTGGGTAGCTATTTAGGAAATGAGGACTTAGAATTTGTCTCGGAGATGAAAGCAAGCAGTGTGTAATGAGAATTTGGAAGAACCGTCAAACTTTAAACCTATTCTCAGAGCCATAAATAAGGCAACTGAGGCCTAGAGAGGTTAGGAGCCTTGCTGGAGATCATACAGCACTTTCAAGCGGAAGTTGGACACAAGAGTCTGGTCCAGAGCTGTTTCCATGATCTCATGAAACAACTCAATTTCTCAGAAGCCAAACAACATCTCAGCTCTGTGTATTTAATTTGCGACTGTGTTGCCAGCAAGGTCCCACAGGAAAGAACACAGGCGTAGAGAAGAGGAAGCATGCATCTACTATATACCTAAATCACATTATCTCAGTTACTCTGCTCTGTTCCCTATTCATTTCTCAGTTTTCTGTTAACCATTCACGAATAATTTATTCTTTTGTTTCCAGGCATGATGTTGATGTTATGGAGAGCATTCTTACTAAAATCTTTGGCAGCTTCCATCAGAGATAAAACACCAAGCTGAAGCCTTCTTGTTTTGATCCACAAGAAAATGAATGAGTTAAATTTTTATGTTCCTAGAAAAACCAAAGGGGTGTTGGTGGGTGGGGGTGAGGAATAGAAGGAGAAAAAAAAAGAGGTGGTCGTACAGGAGAAAAAGGCAAATGGAAAACAAGGAAAGTCAGTCATGTTGCTGAAATATGCCAAGAAAAAAATTTAACCATTATCCACTAGGAGAAATTAAATATTTTCTATACTAAATCATGTCCCTACACTTCTGTCTTAAATTTGCTATACTACCTATATAGTTTACAAATGTTAAGAAAATATGAATAGCAAACCTGAGAGCTAGATTTGGATGGAATTACTAACTGAAAGAAGTTACAAGATAAAGAAAACAAAATGTATCCAAACCACTTTTGTTGACAAAAAGGAAGAAAGTCTCAGCAGAATTCAGACGTTTAGCAACAATGTTGGTTGCAAACATTTGTCCAAACAGTCAACAGGACAAAGAAAATGCTCCTGTGAGAAGAGTAACCAGATCTGAGGGCTCTGGTCTTTGAAGTTTAAAATATTTCCCCAGAACTGCCACATTCATCTTTCTCTACTATCCCACTGGAAGATCACAAAAGTAAATTCTTGTTTGTTCCCTCTTTCTGATATCCTGCCAAAAATACACACTCACTGATAAAGCCCACCAGTGATTCATTACATACCATCATCCCAAGTTTTCCAGTATAAATGCCATATTAAATGTCTCTTCTGTTTTATTAATGCTTAACAGACATTTAATAGCAATGATGGTGCCAATGATTCTTACTGTGTCATACCAGTAAAACCCAGATGTTTCTGTATGAACAGAAGCAAAAAGGCACCAGCCTCCAGGTTCTTGCCCTCTATTCTCATTTCCTTAGCAGTGGCTGAGCTGGGATTCATTTGGAAGCAGAAATAGCAGACTGTAACCATTCTTTCCATATTTTCATTTACTCTGCAGATCAATTCAATTTTCTCTATTCTTCCACTCATTAATGATTAAGAGAAGAAGGAAAGAAAGATAAAAAAGAGCAAAAGAGAGAAGACAAAAGGGGGAACAAGGTCTGGTGAATTAAAATTTAGGTTAAGAATCTCTACATATTTTTAAATTTCTTAACATGCAGAAATCAAACATAACTACATCCAAACAATACACATTTTAATTTCCTGGTATTTGATATGTAACTATTCTGTGTGGCCCTAGTCTTACCCAGAGCCTTCATCCAAAGCATTAATTCATTTACTAGGCAATGCACGGAGTTGACCATGGCTGCTACAAGTCCTAGCACGTGTCAGTGAAGGACTGTGTAATGTGCAATGAAGACACTACTCAGTTTGTGTTTTCTCTGTTGGACTTGTCACAAGGGAGGCTCTAAAACCCATATCTGTTTGAGACTGTAGGAAGGGAATGGGACCTGGGCTTGCCTTGTGGAAGCACTTTTGAGCTTCAGGGGGCCCCATAACAGAGGTTATATTATGATGACGGCCTCCTCTAGATCTGTTCACTTTGGGTCCTGGTTAGAATCGCCCTTTCTGGGGGCATCTGGTGGTTCAGTCGGTTAAGCATTGGACTTCGTTCGGCTCAGGTTATGATCTCACTGTTTGTGAGTTGGAGCCCGCGTCAGGCTCAGTGCTGACAGCTCAGAGCCTGGAGCCTGCTCCAGATTCTGTGTCTCCCTTTCTCTCTGTCCCTCCCCCCCAGTCTCTCTCTCTCAAAAAAAAAAAATAAACATTAAAAAAAAAAAAAGAATCCCCATTTCTGACCTGACCCAGCTATCTGAGCCATGTGGGTAAAGTAGTCCTGGACAAGTTTTGCTCCTACTGCCTCGGCAGATGTTAACCCTCAATCACACCAAGTCCCAGAGGTGAGGAAGATGACAAAGTTGGCTAAAGCAGCATGAAGGGAGTGAGAAAGATAATACAAACTATAATTGCACTATATCCAGTCATCGTTCTAGAAATGAATCCCTGTTATGTTACATTGGCGTGAGGTCCCACAAGGAGATTTTTGTCATTACAGAGCAATATTCTTTCATTGTTTTTGCAACTCAGTAGAGTGACAATGCTCAGAAGTGGGAGAAATAGGGACAGAAATAGCATCAACCATCTTCCACATCCGTGCTATACCTGTAATCCCCCTGCCCTACAGCAGTATGATCTCCAGAGATGTTCTCTAGCCAGAGTTCCATACTCTATAGTTCCAAAGCAAAACCCAAGAAGCTGAAGCATAGAAATATGGAATTGTCTTACAGTATCAGTCACCAAGAGCTTTTTGACTTCACCTCCTTAAATATGACTCCAGTTTGCCCCTTTCTCCTTCATCTCTTTCCTCCTACTGACCTTATTCAGAATCTCTTCGCCACCTATTCTCCACTATTAATAGCCCTTTAAAATACCAGACAGTCAGTAAAACAGGGATGAAAAAATGTAAGTGCTCCTACTTCTTACTTTAGGCATTTATAGTTGGCATCTTTTCATGCTGTATCAACAAGGAGTAGAGAGGGAAATAGCCCAGGTTTTGCCTGTTCTGGCAAGGCTTCTATAATGTTGACAGTTCACAGGTGAATCCTCTGCCTCCGGGCAGTTCTATGTCATCAGGAGAATGCCAGCCTGAGACTCACAATACCTTGCTCTGTCACCATCTCTGTGGCCTTAAAGTCACCATTCAGTGCTCTCTGAAAGGAGTTGTCCAACAAACGAGAGTTTTCTCAGAGAATGATTACTAGAAGTCTTAGTACGTGACTGACTGCTTGCCACATTAGCACATCATGTTTGGTATGTCCAATACTGAACTCATGATCTTGTCTCCTACCTTTACATCCAACCAAAACACTTCCCCTTATCATATTCCCTTGCTGTGTGAAAGGCAATGCTTTCTACCTAGAAACCTGAGCATCTTCCTTGACTCTTCCTTAACCCCACATGTAATCAGTCCCTACATTCATATATATCTGTCATGTCAGTCTCCCCTCTCCAAGCCCACTGACACTGCAGATCAAATTCACTGTCACTCCCTGTAACTGTACAAATCACCAGACTAGTCTCCAGATAGGCTCTTCCTGGCTTCTAGTCTTGCTCTCACTCCAATCTATTCCTCACCTTCCTGTCTGGTGGAGCTTTCTAAAATAAAAATTGGATAATGTAACTCTTTCTTAGAACCCTTTAGCTGTTTATCAGTGTTATAAAAATAAAATCCTGACTCCTTAGCCTGTCTTAGATCTTGCCCCTGTCAACTTTTCCGGATTGGTCTTCAGTTCCTCCTATTAAATCAGCAATAGTTAACCCCACTCAGCTCCCTTAACATGATTCATCATGATGTCTGTGAGTCAGCCTACTTTGCCTTTGTCTTCAGATCACCTTCCCCAGTTTGTCTTTTTGTTCAAGATGCAGCTGGAGTTTCATACTCACCATAAAGGGGTCTTTGAACTCCTTCTACTGTGGTATTGTGGCACTAGTCTGTAATTCCAAAATGGTGCTGACAGCAATGAATTTGTTCACTTCCCCCACAGAATGTAGGCTCCTCTGAACTTTTTATGTCCACTGTCTACATTAGTCCTAAAGCATCTTAGGGTCCAACAGACATCCAATAAATGCTTATTGAATAAATTTGGTAGAAGGGTTTAACGCATGAGGGATCTATAGGGGAATTGAACAAGATGATCTCCAGAGTCCTTTCCAACTCTTAGCTTTTCACTTGAAGGTATCAGTCGCTTCCAAGATTTTGAATATCACATCCACTTGTGACTTTTACCTATGACTCGAAGGCACTCCTCAACCTGAGTTTTAGACCCAAATGTCCCCCTGCCTGTTATATAACTTCAAATACTAGCTGCTGAGTATCTCAAATTCACTATGTCCAAAATCAACTCACCTGCCTACACAACCTGATCCACCTTTCCAGTTTTCTGTATTTGTTAATGACACCATCCTCCTCTTAGGAGCCCATGTTAATGACATCCAGGATGGCACCTTTCTCCTAAAAGCAATCAACTGCCTAGTCCTGTGGATTCGTCTTTCCAAAAGACCAGTTCTTTTTGTCACTGCATTTACTTACAGTCTCCAAATTGCTTGTGACGCTAATTGGCATTTGTTGCATTCTGACTTTCATGATGTGTTTCCATCTCTGTACCAACACTAGATCCTAGAAGATTTCTGTATTATGGCTGCAAATCCCACAAGTCTTTGCGTAGGGTTTGAAAGTAGATAGCAGGTGGTCAACGACTCTTGGTAGAATGGCTGAATGAATGTTAGGATGTTAGGTTTAAACTGCTTTGGGGGCATGGATCTTGTTATATGCTTTTTTTTTTTGTCCCGCCCCCAATATAGTAAATATAGTAAAAGGCATAGGAAACAAGAAATACATATTTTTTTTAATATCCAACACTGCACCTTTTAAGTCTGAGTTGTTGCAACAACTGGCTGTAATTAAAAAAACAAAACAAAGCAAAACAAAACAAAAACACGCTCTGCTTTCTTAGACTCAGCTCTCAGCTAAAACCATCCAGGATCCTGGTTTCCCACCCCTTCCAGTGGCCTGATGCGCGGCAGGGGAGGAGCAATGAACAAGCTGGGCTTGAGGAGCCAGGAGAGCGGGATGGGGGAAGTCCCGGAAGTCATTGACCAGTGCGAGCAGCCGCCCCAGCGAGATCAGCTTGGGCTGCGGTCCCAACAATAACAGGCGCCCGGGCCGGGCAGGGCTGCCGGGGGCCCGAGCTTGGGGGCGGAACCCCGATTGGGGGAAGCGGGGTGGGACGCTTTCCCAAGGCTGCAGGGGATTGGAGGAGAGAGAAGAGGGGCGGTTGAGCTCAAGGAGTGGGCCGGGGACCTAACGGGCCGACTGAGGAGAGAGCGTGTTGATTGGGTGGCTCGGAGGGAGACGGACCGGAGCCAACTGCAGATTGGCCTTGGCGGGCCGAGGAGGCGTGGTCAGTGCGCGCCAGAGGGAGCGCGAGGGAGCAGGCTGCCCGCCTGCCAGCTAGCTAGCCGGAGCCCCGGGCGTGTGCCGCGAGTCGGGGTTGGGTTGAGGGACGCGGCGCGGGAGGCGCGTCCTCCGGCTCTGCCGCAGCGGCCCTCCGCGGCTCGAGTACCCCGCTTCCTTCCCTCTCTTCCCCAGCGCTCTGGTCTGGGGTCTCCGGGTAGGGAGCGGAGGGAAGGAACTAGAGAAGAGGAGGCGAAAGCAGAGCAAGGAGCAGAGACGGTCCCGGCGCGGGGCGTAGCGCGCGGTGCCTCTCGCTCTCCCGCCGCAGCCGCCGCCTCCTTTCCCGGGGCTCCCGCACTATGCAGGCGGACAGCCGGCCGCCGAGATGGGGAACCGGGCGGCGGTGAGAGCCGGGCGCAGCCCTCCCCGTCTCCGAGTCCGGGCCGCGGCCGCCGCCCCCGCCCGGGCCGCGCTCCCCTTCTCCCGCCCTCGCCCTCCCCGCCCCAACTCCTCCTCCTCCTCCTCCTCCTCCTCCTCCTCCTCCTTCCCCATGCCTCTGTTCCTCCTGCTCTTACTTATCCTGCTCCTGTTGCTCGAGGACACCGGAGCCCAGCAAGGTGAGTGGTTCCCGGGGAGCGCGCGGCGCGCGGAGCCCCAGGGGCGGCGGGGTCGCAGGGGAACCTCCGGGATGCCGGGTCTCTAGACGCGCGGGGGAGGTGCAGTGCGCTTGGGTGCGTGACCAGACCAGGCCCTCTCCGGGATGAGTTGCAAAGGTGGGCTCTGCCCCTTGTCCCCCAAGTTGGCGCGTCTTTACTTTTTGACCAGGCCTTTGGTGCTGCTGAAAAGAGAGAAGTGAGACTCTGCTGTGAAGGCCTCCTTTTCGGTATTGGATTCTTCTTGGAAAAATATTTGGGAGGAAAAAAGTTTTGGAGATGTGACCCCTAAAGTTAAGCTAAAATGATGGACAGAGTAGGAAGACAAGATAATTAAATAGCATCTTAAACCAGTTAAAGGCAAGTGGCGCTAATTATCTTTTGTGAAAGTGCTCAGGTTCAAAAGCGAAGGATACTGATTCTGGTTAGCTTTGAGTTTTGGATTCAGTACAAGTCCTTTACTATCCCTTCCTATTATTCCTGCTGGTGGTCTAGATTGCCTGGGTCAGACACTCATTCTGACCCAAGGCAACGTGCTATGACCATTCCGAGTTAAAAGGGTAAGCCCTTCCAGAAAGTGACAGAACTTTTTTTCCGTCTACCGTCCTTGAAATACCTGTTTCAGAATTGAGCAAAACTGTTTATTGAATAATCATCATAATGGAAAGAGAATGCAGAGCTGATTCCTCCTCCGCCCTTTAGTACTATTTTCAGGCAGTGAACTGCAATTTTTCAATCAGTTTGGCATCAGTTATTGAACACATTTTCCCATTGTATTTCCTTTTTTATTGCAGTGAGAAGAATATGGATTGGATTGTTATTTATTGCTGGGAAGATTTTTTTTTTTAAGTTGATCTCCATGTTTAAGTCCAGCTTAAATGTTCTCATATGGTTCTCAGTAAAGTGTGGAATCATGGCCACAGCCTGTCGTTATGAAAATGCCGAAACTTTGACAGGCATGTGGAAATAGAATCTCACTATGAAGAAAAATGTATTTGGTAAAGTGACCTCTTTTAGTTCTAGGCACGTTTCTACGCCGTGTAACTTAAAATTTAGATGGTTAGCATTCAGGTTTTTAGTTAGTTCATCTTAAATAAATTCTTGAATCAGCATTTAATAAAATAAAGTGTGATATCTCCTCCTTCCCACCCCCCTATTGAAGTTTTAGAGCCTGTGCATGTATTTTCCTTCTAGTAGGAGAGAAAAAACGAGAAGGCTTGCATAGTGCTACAACTAGTTGGGACTTACTTTGTGGCAGGCATAGTACTCAGTGGTGTATGTGTATTAAGTCATTTAATCCTCACCACAACCATCTGAGATAGGGATGGTTATCCCATTTCAAACATAAGGGAACGGAGACACAAATAAAAGGTACCTTGATACAGAAAGGAATGTAACTGTATAAGCAGAATGCTCAGTTTTGCTTATTTCTAGATCTGAAGTGTTCATATCATGTTTTTAAAAATCATCTTTGAGCAGTATAGAATCAGTTCTGTGTCTCCTCACCAAATGAGACAGTTTCCTTAGTTTTTGGAATTTCTCGAAACTGGCCTAATTAACACGCAACATTAACTTATTTTCTTTCAAGGTTTAATTTCAGGGTTTGTGTTTTCATAAGTTTATTTATTTGAGAGAGAGAGAGAGAGAGAGAGAGAGAGAGGCAGCAAGCAGGGGAGGGGCAGAGAGAGAAGGAGAAAGAGAATCCCGAGCAAGATCTGCGCTCCCAGTGCAGGGCCAAGACACGGGGCTAGAATTCACGAATCCTGAGATCGTGACTTGAGTGAGCTGAGGTCAAGAGTCTGACGCTTAACCAACTGAGCCATCCAGGTGCCCCCATTCAACTTCGGTTTTTTGCACAGCGTTTTAACAAACACATGGTTCTCTTTCACAGCGATGTCTTATATAAACAGTGTAGATTAGCACAAATAGAAAGGATGGTGTTAATTTAAAAGACCTGATTTCTAGTTCTGCTAAGTTGATAGGGTAAATTTTGTGAGGTCACTTAATTTCTTTGTACCACAGTTTTCTACATCTGTGATAAGAGAATAACCTATTCCATAGCCTAAAAAAAAATGAAATGATAGTACATAGGAATTTTGCAAAGGGAAAAGTATAATATAGCTATAAGTGATTATCATTATTAATTGAGTGTATTAAGTTGATAAATAAGAACCAGTTAGGTATACATCACTGGAAACAGGAATTGTGTGAGATTTCAGTTCCCCTAATTTTTAAAAATTATATTTTTTATCCAAAGGACCCTGATGCAGTCGGTGGTAGAATTGCTTTTAAACCAGTCTTAACTAATCTAACAGACAAGCTTTGGGATCCAACTGGTATTCCCTCACATAACCTGAAAAGAAATCTAATTTAAAAATGAAGAAAGTGTTTTAAAACTCCATTAGAATTTTTTTTTTTTAACGTTTATTTATTTTTGAGACAGAGAGAGCATGAACAGGGGAGGGGCAGAGAGAGAGGGAGACACAGAATCGGAAGCAGGCTCCAGGCTCTGAGCCATCATTCCAGAGCCCGACGCGGGGCTCGAACTCACGGACCGCGAGATCGTGACCTGAGCTGAAGTCGGACGCTTAACCGACTGAGCCACCCAGGCGCCCCAAAACTCCATTAGAAGTTTTAATGATGGGAATGTCTATATTTTGTAGTGTTAAGTGACAAACTGGAGTTTTTACTCTATAAGTCTTTGGAAGAAGACTGAAAAGAAATAAAATAGTAGTTGTCTTTTGGGTATTTCTTTATGCTTTTCCATATTTTCTGCAATTAACATATAGTCAAAATATAATCTGTGAAAAAAATGCTTTATGATATTTCAGTTTTTTTCCCCCTTTGGCCAGTCTAGGTAGAAATGCAAAAACTCAGGAACTTAATAGCCCAAAAATATTTAAAAATTAAGAAAAAGTTATGTATTGTTATAAAAATATAGCATATAACACCAGTAGCATACAGAATATGTGTCAATCATCTGTTTATGTTATATGGAAGGCTGGTAGGGCTTCTGGTCAACAGTAAGCTACTAGTAATGTTTTGGGGAGTCAAAAGTTATAGGCGGATTTTTGACTATGCACGGGGAGGTCAGCGTGTTTAACCTCTGCGTTTTTCAAGGGTGAGCTGTAATGTCATGTAATACTCAGCATATATTCTGCTGTCAGTGATTTTTCTTTTATTTGGCTCAGAATAAAATTTATCAGTGGTCTGAAAATCCATCAGCCCTTCACAGCAGAGATGTCTTTTAACCAGTCTTATTTCATTAATATACTTATACATAGATTGTATTTATTCACATCTAATTGTACTATGATGGGTTTTTTGTTGTTGAAAGTCTATTTTACTGTAACACGTCTTTCTAAAAAACTTAAATTGGTTTAAATTTATTATTTGCGTATTTGATTGCATATTTACTGTAATAAGTATATTTAATAGGAAGTTGAGAGTCTATGAATGATTCTGTGTCCCTGATTTACTTTATGACTAGCAATTTGTGTCCCCTCATCTCAGGATTTCAGCTTCCTCATTTGTGTCCTTGAGGACTTGCCTCCCTTCTTGGGTTAGATGTTTATTTGAATGTGGTAAAATATCAGGACATTAATATAAAAAAATTTTTTTTAATGTTTGTTTTTGAGAGAGAGAGGCAGAGAGAGACACACACACACACACACAGTTCGAGCAGGGGAGGGTCAGAGAGAAAGGGAGACACAGAATCTGAGGCCGGCTCCAGGCACTGAGCTGTCAGCATAGAGCCCAACTCAGGGCTCGAACTCACAAACCTTGTGATCATGACCTGAGCCAAAGTTGGACGCTTAACCAACCGAGGTGCTCCCCAGGAAGTTAATTTTTAAAATTTATTAAGACTGACTTGTTTATACCTATTACCGTGAAATATTTGTGAAGGTATTGATTTTTGTTTGCTAATAAATCTGTGAAACAAGTCAGGTTCTTTCTTAATCATTCAGTTCCGCAATGATGTCAGAACTAATGGGCGGGGGGAAAAAGTTGTTTTCTGTCAAGTAATGCCTTTATTTGGCTGTGACGCAGGTAAATAATTTTTGAACAATATTTGTGAATTGTCAGAAATGAAGAACACTTCTGCCTCAGCAGTGAACATTTGTAATTCTAATATTGACATTAGGTTAATTTAGAATTTTCCATTGTCTTTTCTTGGTCTGATAAAACATTTGGCCTCTTACGTGTAGTTTTGTTTAGAGGCAAAATCAAAGCATCTTTTTTCTGCTGTTTCCGATTAATTTCGCACAGTGAAAAATAGAAATACAGCACAAATTCCAGAGTGCTAATGATCAGGTTTAAAATCCGTATTTTTAAAACTTGTAAATGAAAAATTCATTGTAAAATTACAGGTCAATGATTTTTAGGTAGATTTCCCAATGTTATAAGCAAAGAAGAAACATTATTTGCCTATGAAGATGGTTAATAATTCTATCTGAACATCTAAGGTTCATTCTAGAAGACCAACATAAGAACAACACCTTAATATCCATGAAATTGGTGTAGGTGAAAGTACCAGTGCTAGAATTAACGTGACAAATGAATTAATTTCCATAAAAAAAAATCATAAGATTATAGTATGCGGAAAGCCTCCATTTACATAGAGGTAGGTTTTAAGTTTAGGATTATACTTTACAAAATGACGTGGGATGTGAAAGCTCAGGTGGTAATATTGGGCGTTAATCGAATGCATGCAAATAAAGTTTCTGTTTCAACTTCTTGATTAGCTGGAAGGATGTAGAATGATGACCTAAAATTGTTAGGATTAGGAAAAGCTTCATAGAGATAGTGAAATGTGGTTGTTGAAATATGAAGTGAGACAGGCAGTTTTTCTTGTATGGCTCATGGATTCAGTTTACTTTATAAAAACCTTATGGCCTTATCACTGTATTTTTTAAATATTGTACAGATAATGGTGATTCTAAACCAAAAACTTAATTGATAATTATCCATAGTTTTACCCCCTAATCTATCAACTTATGATTTTTATGTTTCTTTCTATTCTATATTCACACACGTACATAATCTTACATGGTTATAATTTTAATCGTGTTGTTCTGTAGACATATTGTGTTCAAATTAATTGTGTATTGTGTAGGCTAATTTAACACATGCAAGCATACTTAAAAATATAGCAAAAACTTCAAAATGTAAAAATTCATTATTTATGAAGTAATTACTCTATTGTTCAGAATTGCTATTACAGCATTTTCTTTAGCGCATTTGATTAAATTCTTCATTCATTGTGAGATCTTTTGTAAGAAGGTATTTCAGTTCAAAATATTAGCTTAGAAACATATAATGCAGGTCACCTGGGTGGCTCAGTCAGTTAAGCGCGAACTTCGGCTCAAGTCATAATCTCATGATCCTTGGGTTCGAGCCCTGAGTCGGGCTCTGTGCTGATAGCTCAGAGCCAGGAGCCTGCTTTGGATTCTGTTTTCCTCTCTCTCTGCCCCTCCCCTGCTGGTGATCTGTCTCTTTCTCAAAAATAAACAAACATTGAATTAAAAAAAAAAAAAAAACATAATGCTAATTTCCAGATTATTACATGGAAATCAACATAATCCACAAGGACAGAAAATAGAGATATTCAAATAAACTTGTATTTAATGAATGCCAGAGTCCACTGAAGCAGATGGGATAATGGGGTGATCTTAGAAGACTGCTAAAACATTGCCTGTTAGATCAACGTGCACTCTGAAGGATATGTAGTTGGAAGAAAGATGTTGATTAGTCACTTGAAATTATGGGGAAGACCCCCTCCAAGGTGCAGCCCCCCTCAACTAAGCTTTCTGAGAGTAGGCCAAGTTTCTTGCACGGCTTTTGTTGAGTAGGGTGCATGTAAGTTTGCAGTCAAAACTGAATTGCTTGGTTGGTCAAAGAAAAGATGCTGGTACTCCTCTCATTAAGAACTTATAGCAGGAAGTAGTACCAGCTATGATGAGCTCCCAGAGATGTGTGCACATATGTCAGTACAGTCTTGAGACATTTAGAGAAGAGTAAAATATTATAATTGTCTTCGGAGAACCTATAGTCTCATTGGGGAAATAATTCAGTTGGATTATATCTAAAAATAACCAGGGGAGGTTGCATAGTGCTGTGGGTTTGAAGGGAGGAAGAGCTCACAATGCCTAGGGAAATAGGAGAAGCCTTGCTGATAACTGAGTGAGCTTTAAAGGACTGGTATGTTTGTAGTCCACAGGGATGACAGACATTTGAGAAGAAAAGATCACAGCATCAGAACACCAAGGAGTCAGGAAAGCATGGGAGTATAAAAGCTTGTCCTGTTGCAGTGAGTAGCCAGACTCTAAGTACCTGGTCCTGGCTTACTACTTCCTCCTTTTGAGCCCCCTACCTTGCACCCCTGCCTAATAATTGGGCAGATATTTGCTGGTTGGTTACTGCTGGCAATGGTTCTGGGCCCTGGGGTACTTGCCTTCCTGGAACTATGTTAATACTTCCATAGTGTGGCCGGCAGCCTCTTGATCACCTGTAAGATACATTCCAAATTCCTTTGCATGTTACACATGTAATTGTTTTTACAGTCTGGTGTCTACCTTCTTCTCTAACTTAATCTTATACCAGCATCCCCACCCGTTTTATATATATATTTCATGTGTAAGACTTAATGCTCTGAGGTATAATTTCATGCTTTTTTTGCCTTGTTCCCTATAGTGATCTCTTTACATATGCTATTTTGTCTATTTAAAAAGAAAGCTTTTTTCTTTCCTTGCATCCTTGGTAAGCTCCTGATGTTCCTTCACAACCCTTCTTGTGTATTGTATTATCCCCGAGAAGAATTCTTTAACCATTGCCCACACACTCCTTCCAGATAGTACTTCTCACTTATTTCTTTGCATTCATTATTCACACTGGGTATTTAAAAAAACTTAAAATTTTTTTTTTTTTTTTTTTTTTTTTTTTGAGAGAGGGATGGAGGTGCAGAAAGAAAGGGAGTCACAGAATCTGAAGCAGGCTCCAGGCTCTGAGCTGTCAGCACAGTGCCCAGCGTGGGGCTCAAACTCACTAACTGTGAGATAATGACTTGAGCCGAAGTCAGACAACTAAGCCACCCATTATTCACACTGTGTATTAAATATTTGTTCTGACAGAGATTTTTAAGATTTCTTCTTATTGTCTTCTCATTGTCTTCTTCTTTTTTTTTTTTTTTCAACGTTTATTTATTTTTGGGACAGAGAGAAACAGAGCATGAACGGGGGAGGGGCAGAGAGAGAGGGAGACACAGAATCGGAAACAGGCTCCAGGCTCTGAGCCATCAGCCCAGAGCCTGACGCGGGGCTCGAACTCACGGACCGCGAGATCGTGACCTGGCTGAAGTCGGATGCTTAACCGACTGCGCCACCCAGGCGCCCCAACTCATTGTCTTCTTATATCTACTAAATTGTCATTCAAAAATATGAATTGGGAACCCATTTCTGGAGTGAATCTGCTGCCCCATGTACGTTATTCGACGTTAGTGTCTGGGCATCTGCGTGCCCTTCATGTTACTCTTCTTGTCTAATCCCCACAGTTAGCTGTCAGAGCCCGGGCTTCTCAGTCTCATGGTACTAGAGCCCTCTCTTGGACCTTACTGCGTACTTGCTCAGGGCCTAGCATGTCCCAGCCAACCTCTTTCTGGGAGCTAGACCTCTTTGCTCCCTCGGTGAGAGAAGTCCTTCAGCTAGAGCCAGAGCCATGGCTACTTAGAAAACAGTTGTGCCCGTCTTGTCAGTAACAGCCTAAATCAGTGTCAGCAAGTTGGGTCTCTCCTTTGCCGGGTCTTTCAAACTCTGATTTCAGTGCTGACTGCTGGCCATCTCCAACATTACCAAAGAGTCGCACTAATTTTGGTTCTCACAGTTGCCTGCCTCCTTTTTCTTTGGCAGCTGCAATTCCTGGAGAACAATAGTTTCAGTAATCTGGTGTCAGAGGAAAGTAATGAGAAATGAAGGCTGGAAAGGTCAGTGGGAACAAAATTGTGGAGGACTTTGCACTGAGGGGCAGACTGAGGTATTAGCAAGACATCAGACTTAGGTTCCTCTGCCTTCATCCGGTACATTTGTCCATCTCTAGGTTCACTTCCTCAATGCGGCCTCCCAGGTCTTTCATTCTGTCATGCCCTTCCTCTTGTCCTTGACAGATCCCCAACCTGGCTCACATGCCAGTCCCCACTGCCTTTCTCTGGTTCTGGATAGCCCAGCGTCACTGGAGAAAGTCATGTGTCCCACTGTGACTAGTCCTACCACCAGCGAGGACTACTGATCAAATCTCCCATGGGGCTTACTGCTCAGCAGGAGCACAGTGGCCCCTCCACTTTGTAGAGCTCAACTCCTACACAGCATAACTGCCTCACCTTTCCTTCTTCCCGAAACCATCTCTTCCACTTACCCGAGCACTGCTTTATCAGGGAATGTAAGTTGTGTTTAAGTAGAATTTAAACTTGAATGGGCTTCTTACTCTGTACCTGGAAACACGCTCAAAACCCCGCTGGCTTGTACACATCTTTCCTCTTTGCTGTTTGCTTGCCCGGTACCTTGCATCTGGTTTTTTCAGGGACAAACTTACTAACCGATTGACTCTGTGCTGTACATTTTCTGAGTAGCTGGTGCACAACAAATATTAGTTAAATGCTGATTTCCTTGCAGTCTAGTCTCTACTGAAAGTATCATTTAAACTGTCAGATTTTTTTCTTTTTGGTTTTGGCTTGTGTTTACTGTGAACAGCCTGAGCGCTTTCTTGGTCTGTCTTCACCGTTTTGTGCTTTGGTGGACTTTGAAAGTATAGAGAAGAGACTTTGGAGTCAGACACCTGGATTTAAATATTAGGCATATCGACCATGGCATCTACTTAATGCTCTTATGTGTTTAAATACATAATTCACCTCACTTTCTAGAATGTTTGAGGGCTGGGATCAAATCTGTTTGGGAAGTCAGTAAATTTTTATTCAGTGAGTGAATAATATGAGCAGAGGTGCTTAATATATAAGTAGATGACAGGTTTGAGGATTAGGAGAAGGGTTGGAGACTTCGTGGTAACTGAGGGAAGTAGGGAGATACCCCTGGTAGAATACCCAGAATGGGGGAGGAACTGAACAGCATCAGTGGTTGGCAGTAAGAAGCCCAGGAACATGCTAGAGAAGTTGCAGTTGGTTCAAAAAACTGAGCCAGGGAAGGAGAATTTTAAGGAGGGAGGGAAGATACAAAGGAAGGAAGGAAGATGGGAGGGAAGGAAGGGCCAGCGATGCCAGATAATATGGAAAGGTCACACATGATAAGGATGGAAAAGTATCCATTTGACGTGGTTTGGAGTGGGGTTCGGAGCCAACGGCCAAGGGAGAATTCTTGGGACGTTTTCAGTGCAAAAAGGTGTTTTTATTACAGCACGGGACAGTACCCGTGAGCAGAAAGAGCTGCGCTGGGGTTGTGTGAAGAGTGACTGATTATATAAGATTTTCTATGCTGTGGAGGGGAGGATGACATTAGGTCCCCAGGAGGTTGAGTCTGTAGGTTTCTGGACATTGCTTTTTTCTTGTAAATCACTAAGACAGTTGCAAACTGATGGGAGACTCCTGCATCACTGTGCTATCAGATAACCGTTGTTTCTCCCCTTTCTTTGTTCCTGGGCAGCCAGGAGTGCCCGGGGAAGGTCACACCTGGGAGGTGGAAGGGGTTGTGGGTATGTGCTTGTGCTTTGCCCTCAGCTTGCCTTTTGCTCCCTCATCACGTTAACTTTTGGCAGCTTGGAAACTGGCTGCATTAGTGAATAGTTTCATTGGTGAGTAGGCCTGCATTTCCTAGGGCTGCCGTAACAAATTACCACAAATTTAGATAGCTTAAAGCAACAGAACTTTATTGGCTTAGTGTTCTGGAGGCTAGAATTCTGAAATTGGGGTGTCAGCACAGCTATATACTCTGTTGAAGATCCTGGGGGAGGGTCTTTCCTTGCCTCCCTAGCTTCTGGAGTTTTAATCTTCGGAGTTCCTTTGCATCATTCCAATCTCTGCCTCTGTAATGTAGTATTCTTCCTGTGTCTGTAACCATGTCCACATTTTTCTCTTTATCTAAGGACACCTGTCATTGAATGAGGGTCCACCTTAACCAGTATGACCTCATTTTAACTTGATGACATCTGTTAAGACCCTGTTTCCAAATAAGGTTATATTCATTGGTACCAAAAATTAGGACTTAAACTTTTCTTTTTGGAAGCTGAATTGCAGTGCATTGGAACTTAGAACAGGAAGCAAAGAAGTAAGACGTCAACTATGGAGACTAGAAGAAACTTCTTTGTAAAAGAAAGGAAAAGTGAGCGAGAAGATGGTAGAGGTCAGGGTACACTGGGTGGAAAGAGTTTTTTGTGGGTTTTGTTGTTGTTGCCGTTATTGTTAGTGTCTTATGATTTGTTAAATTGCAAAACCTAGCTCCCACTGACAAGCTGTTTTACAGGTTAGAATTTGCAAAAGAGGCAAAATCATGCCATGCAAATATAAAATGAACACGTGTCAAAGATTTTATTCAGTTCATTCATTAATGAGAGAATCAGTAAGGTGTTAAAACCTGTCCTAAGAGTATTTGAGAAACCAGGTGTTACAGGATGTGATTGCCAGATTAGATGTGATTGCTAAATTGCTAAATCTGGGTAATGGGCCAATAGGGTCATAAACTAACCTTTGGATTATCTTTTCAGCTGCACAGAAATGATTTGCATCTCTACCAGATAAGAAACTATATACATTAACATGTAATGAAAACTGGGACCTTTAAGCAGTGATAAATATAGCAAATCCAAATAACTATTTTGCCCTATATTCCTTGGGCAGCTTTTAGCTTCTGTGACATTTAGAAGATATGCTGTTGACCATTTTTTTTTTAACCAATGTCTAAGTTTAAGATAATTTTTCTGACATACTTAGTAGAATCTATGGAGATGGGGGGAACCTGAGAACCTTTAATTTAATTAGCCCTGAGGTGATTTTAATGTTGATTGCATTTTGAGAACCACTGAATAAGAGAATACTGAGTGGCTGTGAGTGCCCTTCTGAGATTGGAACTCATCACTCTAATGACACCTATCCCCCTGGAGTGTGTGTGTGTGTGTGTGTGTGTGTGTGTGTGTGTGTGTGTTTTCACAGTAGTGCTCAGCTCTTTGGCAGAGAGAGGATATGTGAACCAGGGTTGAGGGTTTGACAGGTAGATACTCAAGAAGGACACAATGGCTAGGAATTGAGAGTACCAGGAAGGGGTAGTTAACATACTGGACATGAAGCCTAGGCTGTGTAGGGAAAGACATGAGGCCAGGACAAGATTAATAGACTGGGAGAAAAGAGAGAAGTCAAGTTCACGGAAAGTATGTGGGTATAAGAAGACTGACTAGTTGAGACTTTAAAGTGTTTGAGTTTTCACAGGTGGGTGAGAGTATCTCTAATAATGGCAAAAACAAAGCCCGGCTTGTGATTGGGAGAGTTACTGAAGAGAAGTAGAGGTCATCCCTGAGAAGTTCAGTGAGAGTTACTTTCTCTTGGGTTTATACTTTTCACAAGAACACTACGCTTGAAACTTTAAAGCTGCTGTACATTTCCTAAAGTAATGGACAGTTGTTCTGTTACTTTAGCTAGATTGTAGCCAAATGCCCTGTATCTACGTATGACGGGCAAAAGCCTTTCTGGTCTTTTATGACTGGAATGGTACCCTCAAACAAAAGAGTGTTTATTGAGCGCATTATTATAGGTTAGGCCCTCAGTACTAGGTGTTTTCATACTATGTCTCATTTAATTTGTGCCCTTTGTGTTTGAATTGTTTGTATCCCCATTTTAGGGAGCTGAGATTTAGCAGCAATAAATAACCTTCTGAAAGTCACAGTGAGTGCTGGATAGGGCATTTAAAATCATGCCAGGACTCCAGAGCTCATTTGCCTAACCATTATGTTCTAAGTAGGATGTGTGCTTAGTGGGGGTTAAAGAGGATTTATACTTCTCACGTTCCTTCATGTAATTCAATTTTGTAAATTATCACACATGCAGAGAATAGTTTGGGCTTAAAAAAGAATGAAGCTGGGAGCTATTTCTTTTTCTAAAAATTGTCACATTGACCTTCTTTAGGCTCTCCGAGCATGTCCATCTTATGTAGTATTTTTAAAAAATGAGTGGAATTAAAGTAGTACCTTGAATTATTTATTTGAGATATGTAGTGATGCAATTTTAAAAATCTTATAGTAATAGGACTCATAGAATACTTCAGTCCAAAAATTCACAATGCTAAATATTACACTAAAAATCTTCATCGTATCCAAATGAAATAGGATGTTTTAGTTAACTCTTGCAAGTTACTCCTTTGAATGCTTTTCTACTCTAAATGCCTCTTTTTCCAGCTTATAAGATCTCACAGATGCATTAGAAGATGTGACAGAAATGACACACTTATTTAGAGCAAGTGTAGTCAGACTCACCTGTTCATAATGATTAAAAAAGAAAAAATCCTTGAAAGCTTGCTGGAAAAGTCTGAACCTTTCCCAGTTCATGACGGTCATCATGAAAGTTACATTGCTCTACATTTGTGGCATTATTTGTGCAAGCATCCTGCATTTGTGTTTGGTGTTGAAGAAGGTATTTTTAGAAGTCATACAGTGTTTGTGTTAATACGATTCAGTCATTAGTATGATTTATATTCTGTATTAGTGTGACTAAAATATGGGGGTGGCTGCAAGGTCACATGTAATCAGTATCATGAGCATGTATGCAAAAAAACCACATTTGATTTGAAGTTTAGAGAAGCCTGAAATAAGCATATCTTCTTTATTGTATTAATACGTTATTATTTAAATATGTTTAATGTTCTTTCTGTTTTCTCTAGGGATACGTAGTTTAAAAAAATACTCAGTTATTTTCCTGGAACAATACCAAAACTTGTATCTGGCTTAACACATCTGACCTTAGACTCTTCAGAGGAAGTGAACACATGTTCTATGAGTAATTCCCTAGATAAATCTGCAGCCAAACAAAGGAGCAGTGAGATCAAATTCCAGTGTTTCTTCTTCACTGAAATAAAATTGAAATTCAAAAATTACATTGACAGGCTTCTATCCTGGATGGTCAGTTATACTTTCATGGAGACCATCTAGAGGAGGAGGGGGAGGAGGAGAAGCTGGCAGCGATGGTGGTGGTGATGGAGTTGAGAAGGAGAAAGATTTGGTGATGTTGGAGTTAATGGGTGATAGTGTATGGATTGGTCCTAGGAAAACCATGTGAAAGTTTTTTTTCCCCATAGTAGTTATGCTGTCTTTGTCAATTCTGCCTCGTGAAAATGAATAACAAGAGGCAGTGTAGCTTGGTCACAGATCATTATTCTTTCCAACATACAAAGCTAAGCAGAAAATTAGGAGACTTACTCCTGACCCTATTCGCACCCTTTTTTAAACCCTAATTTTAAGAGCTCCTGACCCAGAAAAAAAGTTATTCCAGGGTTGTAGGCTAATAAAAAGGACGTTTTCTCTCCTTTAACCTCCATTGACTTACAAAAATTGGGAAGTGGGACTGTAAAACTCTTTAGTGTAACTACTGACCACAGCAGGGAGAGTATGCCCTAGGTTGTACCCTTAGTGGACAGAACAGCATTATCCTTTGGGCCAAAGGAAACCCAGCCAAGAACTCACTCAGATCTTCTGTCTGAGTTGTCCTAGCCTTTGCTCCAAGTCAGTCTTCTCAACCCCAGTACTCCTGACATGTAACATCAACCCTTTATTCTGGGGGCTGTCCTGTGCACATTGTAGGATCTTTAGCAGCATTCTTGACTTGTACCCCCAGATGCCAGTAGGATCCCACCCCCTCAGTTGTGGCAACCAAAAATATCTCCAGACATTGCCAAATGGGAGGTAAAATTGCTCCCGTGGGAGCCTCCCCCTCACCCCCCATTTGAGCACCACTGCTCTGAGTGTATTAGGTGATTAGTTGATAAATAATATTTTCCAGATTTTAGTTTTACTTTTAAATACTTTGTTATTTTAAGTATTGTGCAGAATAGGATTTGCTTTTAAGAACTGTGAAAATAAACGGCAAGCACATTTTCTAATTTGGGGGTAAAAGTGAGGACAGGGTCTTTCTTTGAGAATTCAACATTATGACCTCTGGATGCCTAGTACAGTGGTTTTCTGAGTGCTGGTGGGGACCAGAGTAGGTCAGGATTGTATATGCATGGGTGTAGGCATACAATGTAAAATGTATTTCTTATTTGGGAATAACTGAGAAAAACATTTGAGAACTGCTGGCCTAGTGATAATGTATAAGCCCAGCTTCCCCTTTCAAACTGGAATATTCTAAACATATACTTCATAGCAATAAGTGTATATCCAGACCAGCTAAGCTATTTATCTTGTCAGGTAAATTTATCAAAGTCTTGGGCATATGAAACATTCAAACTCGTTCACTGTAGTAGTAGATTTGAGACTCTCTTAACTTTGGTTTCTGGTGCATATCATCTTTTTGCTGGAGGAGGAAGCTCTGAACTCCATCACATATTTTAGAACATTCTTGGCACGTTACTTGTGGACTGTTCATGCCCTCCCCCTACACAAGATACTGAAAAAAGACCTCTCCATTTTAATTGTTTTCTTCATCAGGATGCATGTAAAAGTCCTGTTTTTCATCAGTTATATTTATTTTGTTGACTTGTAGAAATTGTGCTTTATAGAGGAAAGGGCAAGAAACATTTTGTGTATTACTTATTGAGAATCAAACATAAATATGAGCATAAAGACATAAAAATTACTAACACTGCTTGTACTTTTGTAAAATTCATCTTAAAATGGCAACCTTAAGTTAAATAATAGCCTATGGGGAATTCGTTAGTTGGGACAATCTGCCATTACTAAGTCATGAATTCAGCTGTTAATAGGAAATTCTTGGCTTCCTGAAATCCATCAACACTTCCAGACACTTAAAAAGCTGCTTTAGTTCTATTCACTAAAGAAAATACATTTATATTTTGAGTTATTTCATTTGTTCAGCGGCTGCTTTTCAAAGATTTAAGCATTCCAGAAAGCACATTTTCATCTTTTCAGTATTAAGAAAACATTTCAAACTAGTTTCATAACGTTAGAAACTTTGTCTTAGGGGATAGTTTTTTTTTCTCTAAGGAAAAATGTTAATGATTATTCAAAAGTTATTTATATTACAATTCATTTATTTTTACAGAGACAGTTTTTATATCCCTGTGTTTCTAATTTGGATGATACTCAGAGATATTCAAGGTATTTTCTTGATGGTTTCAGGGAAAAATTTGTGGGTTTTTTTTCTTCTAAGTTATCTAACATTTACATTTTATATTTGCAAAATATCAGTGAATATATCACAAAAACTCACATGTTTATTTCATGGTGCCTTTATATATCATTGAGTGGCTATGCCTAGTTTTTGTGTGTAGAATGAAAGCAGGTGTAGAGAGAGCTGAAGTTTTAACATTGCTCAAAAGCTGAGCTTTATGTGAGATATTCGTTCAGGAAGCCAGATTGCTAGTATCGGCCTTTAAAATAGGCTAGGGGCGCCTGGGTGGCTCAGTCAGTTAAGTATCCAGACCTTTGCTCAGGTCATAATCTCAAGGTTCATGGGTTTGAGTTCCGTGTCGGACTCTGCTATTAGCATGGAGCCCGCTTTGGATCCTTTGTCAAATGCCTCCTCTGTGTATGCACTCTCTTTCTCTGTCTCAAAATTAAACATTAAAAAGTAGGCTAACAATACTAGGACAGATTTGAGAATTGCTTGATCAGGAAAGGATATAAAGTATTGCCATCATAAGCTTATACAGAGTGTTCTTTTATTAAAGTTAGTTTTGAGGGGTGCCTGGGTAGCTCAGTCGGTTAAGTGTCCCAACTCTTGATATTGGCTCAGGTCATGATCTCAGTTTTGTGAATTCGAGCCCCACATCTGGCTCTGCTCTGACCCTATGGAGTCTGCTTGGGATTCCCTCTCTCCCTCTGCCCCACCCCTGCTCACACTCTCTCTATCTTCCTCAAATAAACTTAAAAAAAAAAAAAAAAAAAAAAACTTTTCAAAAAATTTAGTTTTGAGACTGGTTTGAAATTACTTTTTCATTGGTTCATGTACAATTTCCTTATACATCCAATTAATAAACATTTATTTTGCAACTACTTGCTAGATACTGTATTAACTTCTTACAGGCCTTTAAAGCTTTTATTCTAGCAAATGATACCAGCACTGCATTGTTCTTAAAAATAATAAATCAACATAAGAGAAAATTCTGTTACAGCCATCTATATCTATATTGACTTTAAAACTCAGCACTGGGGTGCCTGGGTGGCTCAGTTGGCTAAGCGTCCGACTTCAGCTCAGGTCATGATCTCACAGTTCGTGAGTTCAAGCCCCGCATCAGGCTCTGTGCTGACAGGTCAGAGCCTGGGGCCTGCTTCAGATTCTGTCTCTCTCTCTCTCTCTCAATCTCTCTCTCTCTCTCTCTCTCTCTCTCAATCTCTCTCTCTCTCTCTCTCTCTCTCTCAATCTCTCTCTCTCTCTCTCTCTCTCGCTCTCACTCTCTCCCCCTCCCCTGATCATTCTCTCTCTCAAAAATAAACATTTAAAAAATAAATAAATAAAACTCAGCACTGTCACTTTTAGTATAGTTTTTTTGTGTAAGTACTGAATTATTCCAAAGGTGATTATAGGTGGCTATTTTTGAACGAAAAAATACTATCGTTTTAGTAGAGTGTACCCATCTTCCTTTTAGAGATTTAAAAGAGATTCATCATTGAATCCCATCATTAAGGAATGCTGACTGGTACAATTGGAGCAGCACCTGAAACTTCTTACCACTGCATGCCTCTTTTAGGTGCCCAAATACCACTTTTTATGAGAAAGGGAAGGGTGCAAATAATAGTACTATGTTAAGTTACCTGAGTCCCCATATCCAGTTGCAGAACGAATTGCTGGAGCAAATCCTGCTGCTACCAAGATAGGAAGGTTATTTTTCCTAATGTTTCATGATGTACAAATGCCATTTTTTCCTCCTCATTTGGTAGGAAAAAGTGAGGTTTTAGGAGGGGGAGTACTCCAAAGTCCAATTTCAGTAGAATGTAAAATTAAATTTCATTAAATATTGCTTTAATGCCTTCAAGGATGAATGCCTTGTAATACTGTGATCAGTAATCTGCATAACCTTTAGTCTTCTCACAGATTTTAGAAAGGTTTATATTTATAAATAAATGGATGAAGCTGATCACATACTTTTATTTTTATAGTTTATGTTGTCTTTGAACAGTTACTATGAATTAATACTCTTTTAAAGATTGGAATTGTGATATGTGTATAAATATATTGTTAAGCTAATAAATCTGTTTATTCAGATTGGAAAGTTCTTTGAATAAGGATAATCATTGATCATTTTGACCTTACCTGGCTTCTCTCTTGGCTCCTGTGAGTAGATATATTAAGAACTCTATCATCCCTTTTATCTTGTGTAAGGAAAGTATTGGTGGCATAAAATATCTGTCATACATATTTTTAAATTTTCACAAAAAAATCCTGATTATTTATAGTATAAGTTAAAGATGTAATAATAATTTATCGTTCTTTTAACTCTTTTTTTTTTTTTTTAAGGTGATGGATGTGGACATACTGTACTAGGCCCTGAAAGTGGGACCCTCATGTCCATAAACTACCCACAGACCTATCCCAACAGCACCGTTTGTGAATGGGAGATCCGTGTAAAGATGGGAGAGAGAGTGCGCATCAAATTTGGTGACTTTGACATTGAAGATTCTGATTCTTGTCATTTTAATTACTTGAGAATTTATAATGGCATTGGAGTTAGCAGAACTGAAATAGGTAGGAATTTTTCTTGTAAATGTACATCACTGCCCTGAGTTTTAAAGCTAAAGCAATGTTTGATACTTGACATTGAATAACTAGGTTGTATAGGATGATATGTAAGAAATTATTTGTGTGGACCATGTGTGGAAATCTCAATTTGAACCTTTTGGGAAGAGAAGATTCTTGTCTGTTTATTTACTCTCCAAATAAGCTTGTTGGTACTTTTGCAACAGGATGTACTTTTGCAAGCAGGATGTACTGCTTCCAAGAAGGAGGACATTAATTATCTCATTTCTTTGTTTTGTTTTTTTCCTGATCACTTTATTTGCAACTGAAGAATACAGGTATAATTCACGCATAATTCACACTTAGGAGGCAGTATATCATGGTGATTAAAGCATGGGTTTTGGATCCAAACTGCCTGGTATTAAACCCTCTCTCTGCTGTTAGCATATGTGTGACTTTGGGTGAGTTACCTGACCTGTTTTTTCATTTGTAAAATAGAGAATGAATTAGTAACATGTAAAGTGCTAAGAAGAGTACCTAACACATAATATATGCTTAGTAAATATTAGCTACTATAGTTGTTATTCTTAGCTAAGATCAGTGGTTTTCAATTATGCCTGCATATTAGAGTCACCTGGAAAGACTTTAAATAATACTGTATACCTGGTCCCCATCCTGGACCAGTTGAATCAGAATTGATTGGGTGGGACCCACGCCCCTGTATTTTAAAAGCTTCCCAGGAGAATCTACTCTGTCGTTAAGGTAAGAACCTTTGGCTTTTAGAGATCAGTCCCTTTGTTTTAGGAAAGGCAGAAAAAATCTAAGACTCTTTGGGTGAGCTAACATCATAAACAAATCTTGAATTCTTTCTGAGTTAATTTGGAAACATTGATTGGTACAAATGTATAACATCATAAACAAATCTTGAATTCTTTCTGAGTTAATTTGGAAACATTGATTGGTACAAATGTATAAAATGTCTTTTAGAAGTATAATTGGAACCCAGTATCTTTAAGTGTGATGTTCATCCTCTCGCCTCTTCCCCATCTCTGGTCTAATCCTTCATGTCTTCTCTATTTTTTGGCCTCTTACCTGTGGGAGCAAGGCCTGGTGCTTTTTTTTTTTTTTTTTTCTTTTTTTTTTTGTTTTTTGGTAGGGTCATTCTTTATTATTTTTTCTTTTTTCCTTTTTTTTTTTTAAGCTTATTTACTTATTTTAAGAGAGAGCATGCGAGCAGAGGGAGGAGCAGAGAGAGAAAGAATCCCAAGTAATTAATCCTCCACACTGACAGTGCAGAGTCTGGTGCAGGACTCGAACTCACAAACTGTGAGATTATGACCTGAGCCAAAACCTAGACTCAGATGCTTAACTGAGTCACCTAGGTGCCCCTTCTTTATTTTTTCTAAGTATGATCTGTTTCGGATTTTATCTTTAAGTAATTCAGTTTTAGTAAGTTGTTTGCCTGGTAAATTACCCAGTTCACCTGGGTCTTCAAATTCATTTGCAGTGATGTCTGCAAAATAGAATCCTATGGCTTTTTTTCTAATGGTTATTTCAGTGGTTTTGTCAATGGTTATTTTCTTCATGACATTTTTTGTTTTCTTTATTTGTACTCTTTTTTTTTCCCATGTCAGCTAGTGGTTTGCCTATTTTGTTTCTTCAAAAAATGGAATTTGATTTATTAACTGTATTTAGATCTGTTCTTTTTTCTCTCCCTTATTAATCTTTGTTTCTAGTTCCGTTATTTCATTTTCTTCATTATACTCTTTTTGAGTTTATTTTGCCATTTATTTCTGAGCTTTTAGAAAAGAATTTTAATTCATTTACATTCTTTCATTTTTATTGATAAGTATGTCTAAAGCTGTGGGGTTTAATTTGATATGCCACAGATTGATTTATAGTGTTATCAATACTTTTTTGGAATTCTGTAATTTGTTTTGTATTTCCCTTTTACCCACTAACTGTTTACTATTGGGTAAATAATACATAAGTAGATTTATTTCCTGTTGGAAGTACCTTTCTTTGCTGCTGTTAATAATTTTTATTTTTACTGCATTGTGGTCATAAATATTTCTGAGTGTGGTTGGAAGGGATATCACTATTTCATGGAGCTTGCTAATATTTTCTGCATAACCTAATATACAACCTTTATTATGAATGTCCCGTGTATGCTTGAGAAGGTTTATTTGCTAATATCAAGATGCAAAGTTTGATATACATTCAGAAGATTTGTCTTATTTATTGTTTAGATTTTCTTTTTTTTTTTTTAACTTTTTTTAATGTTTATTTATTTTTGAGAGAGAGACATAGCACAAGCAGGGGAGGGGCAGAGAGAGAGGGAAACACAGAATCTGAAGGAGGCTTCAGGCTCTGAGCTGTCATCTCAGAGCCTGATGCGGGGCTCAAACTCACAAACCATGAAATCATGACCTGAGCTGAAGTCGGACACTTAACCGACTAAGCCACCCACGCGCCCTTCTGTTTAGATTTTCTACACATATCTTTATTTTTACCTACTTGATTGGTATGTCTCTTTTTTCCTGTTTTTCCTTGGGATTTTGCTTTTACGGGAGTTGCAGTGTTGCATAAATATTCTTGATTATAATATCTTTATTTGAAATTGTGACCTCCAGCATTAGACATTTCCTTTGTCATGTCTAATAATACTTTTGGTTGAATTCTTTGTCTCTCAATGTCTGCATATCCTCCTTCTTGTCTCTTACTGTTTTCATTTGCCTGGTATACCTGCTTTGCTATTTTTAGCCTTTCTATATCATTTTGTTTTGTATGTGTTTCTTGTATGTAGCACATTTTTCACAGTTTATTTTGTGAAGTAAATTGAAAAAAAATTTTTTTTGATAGTTAAGCCCATTTGCACTTATTTATAAAATTAGAATGTTTTATCTCAAGTTTATCGTATTTTAAGCTATAATTATATGTATTTGTTGTGCTTATTTCTTTCTTTTGGTTTTTTTTTTTTTTTTGGTTTGAGAGAGAGAGTGAAAGTGGGGGAGTGAAACAGAGGGGGAGGGGGGAGAGAGAGAGAGAGAGAGAGAGAGAGAGAATATGAGTCTTAGGCAGGCTCCATGCTTAGCTCAGAGCCTGACGTGGGGCTTGATCCCATGACCCTGGGATCATGACCTGAGCTGAAATTAAGAGTCAGACACTTCAACTGACTGAGTCACCCAGGCACACCTTGTTCGTATTTCTTTACATTGTTTTCTTTCCTTTTTATTTTAAAACTGCTTTTGGAGTTTAATAAGTTTTATAATTTTGTTCTAAGTGTTATCTTTCAATTTATACTATTTTTTAAAACAATTTTTTTAATGTTTATTTATTTTTGAGACAGAGAGAGACAGAGCATGAATGGGGGTGGGTCAGAGAGAGGGAGACACAGAATCTGAAGCAGGCTCCAGGCTCTGAGCTGTCAGCACAGCGCCCGACGTGGGGCTCGAGCTCACAGACTGTGAGATCATGATCTGAGCTGAAGTTGGGTGCTTAACCGGCTGAGCCACCCAGGCGCCGCGGATTTGTCTTTTTTTGATGGTGTTCTTTAACTCCTACCAATTGTCTGTGCTACCTGCTACATAACATTCAATGAACTATTCTACCTCCTCTTTTCCTCTCTTCTTTTCCCTACTTTTACTCTGTTAGAACATAAATTCATAACATGCAGCCTACATTATATAACCTCTTATTCTTCAACCCCTCTCTAACTTTTCTGGATCTGTTTTGTTTTAATTTTTTAAGGTTTATTTATTTATTTTGAGAGGGAGTGCAAGTTGGGGAGGGGCAGGGAGAGGTTGAGAGGGAGAGAGACAGAATCGCAAGCAGGCTCCACACCGTCAATATGGAGCCCAATGTGGGGCTCAAAGTCATGAACTTCAAGATCATGACCTGACCTCAAATCAGACATTTACCTAACTGAGCGACCCAGGCGCTTCTCTACTTCTGTATTTAAAAATAACAAATGGGGACGCCTGGGTGGCTCAGTCGGTTGAGCGTCCGGCTTCGGCTCAGGTCATGATCTCACAGTCTGTGAGCTCGAGCCCCGTGTCGGGCTCTGTGCTGACAGCTCAGAGCCTGGAGCCTGCTTCGAATTCTGTGTCCCCCTCTCTCTGCCCCTCCCCTGCTCATGCTCTGTCTCTGTCTCAGAAATAAATAAACATTAAGAAAATTTTTTTTAAATAAGCAAATAAAAATAACAAATGTTCATTTTCAGCCTTTTGCACAAGTTCTCCCAGTCATACTGTGAATGGGTAAAATTCATCTTAGACTAGATTGATTCTTGAAGCAGAACTTATGGGTGCAGAATTTCTTGCATGTTTAAAATTGCTTTTTAGGGGCATCTGGGTGGCTCAGTTAAGCCTCCAGCTTCGGCTCAGGTCATGGTCTCATGATTCGTGGGTTCAAGCTCCATGTCACGCTCTGTGCTGACAGCTCAGAGTCTGGAGCCTGCTTCGGATTCTGTGTCTCCGTCTCTCTCTGCCCCTCCCCTGCTCGTGCTCTGTCTCTCTCAAAAATAAACCTTTAAAAAAACTGCTTATTTTTAAATTTGTATTACATGAAGACTTGAGGATCAATTTGATTTTATGTAAATATGTCCTTGATTCACATGTTCTTTCTTTGAGTTTATTGATTTATTTTTAAATACTCTTCTGGAGTGCCTCAGTAGCTCAGACAAGTGTCCAACTCTTGATTTTGGCTCAAGTCATGATCTGGGATTGAGCCCTGTGTCGGGCTCCCTATGGACAGCACAGAGCCTGCTCTCTGTCAAAAATAAATAAGTAAACATTTTAAAAAATTAAAAAAATAAATACTCTTCCATTATCACCAGACTTTTTGTATTGATTTTTGAGAAGTTTATTTACCTTTAAAGTCTTAATAGTGTTACAAGGATATGTGTTGAAGGTGATCATTGTGGGCTGGTTTTCATTGATATCCAGTGACCTGTTTCAATATATAGATACAGATCTTTCACTTCGGGAAAGTTTTGTGGGATGATACTTTTAATATTCTGTTCCATTGTCTTGTGGATCTTTTTTTGATTTTAAGTGTAAGAAAATTAGATCTTCCTTGCCCTTTCAGCCACATTCTCACCAGTCCTTTTAGTTTTTTATTTCCTTTTCAATCTATTTTTATTCTTTTTTTCAATATTCATTATCATGTTTTCATTAGAATCCATTATTCCTTGTGCACTTCGTGCATAAATATGGTCTTTACTTTTTATGTAATTTTGTCATTTCTTTGTTTTGTGAGACCAGCTCTTAGTTCTTTCAGATTTTGTCCATCTCTGTTTTTAGTTTTTGATTTTCTGTTTCAAGTGGTTTTATCATATCTCCAATTGTTTGAGGACGTAACATTAAGTTTGGAATGTTCAGTTTCCTTCTGCTTTACCACTGTTTTTTTAGTGGGAGGAGGTTTCCATAAACTGAATTGTAGGGATTCTCATATTTTGTTTGTATACTATATATTTTTTTAAGTAGATAAAGGCTGTAGCTAGGTATTTGTGTGGACAAGGGTGTTAGTTTGCAGTGCTTTATTTACTTTATAGTTTGTGATAGGTTCATGATAGCCCTCTTCTGCCAGTGTAGTAGGTACTTTCTTTTTCTAGAAAAGAGGTTGAGGTGGAGGAGGAGTTGTGTTCTGTTCTTTCTTTCTTTCTTTCTTTCTTTCTCTTTCTTTCTTTCTTTCTTTCATCTTGCAGGATTCTAAATTTTTCCCTCTTGCTTTGCTTTTTCTCTCCTTTACAATGTATATTCCAAAGAATTCCTCTCTATTGCTTTTAACCTACTTCTCCCCTGAAGTGTTTCCTTTCCAAAATTGCACTACTGAGGATTTCTGCGCTCTTAAGTTCCTTCCCTGAAGTCAGTATTCTCATTTACCAGTGGATTGTTTTTCCCAGTATTTTCTGGCTGTGCATGGGATACCTTGATCATCTTTGTCTTCCCCAATGGGTCTTCTACCCATTGACTTCTACCACTTAGGTTATTCTTAGACTCCCTGAAATCTGTTGCTATGCTTTACTGGTCTGTGACCCTTTGAGTGTCTTCCTCCTTTTTTTAAAGTTGTCTTTGTAAAAAATAATTATTTTATGTCAAAATAAAGTGATAAGTACTCTTTCATTTGAAAGCAGTAAAAGTATTACAATACAGTCATCATTGCTAACATTTTCCATTTAGAGCAGTTTTCCATAAGCAGGAATTGAAGAAATGGTGGGTAATCTTAACGAGTGTAGGTATCTTGAATGATACATGTAAGAGCCACACAGTTTTATGTGAGATAAAGTCCTAGCCTATGAAAACAAGTCGTCAGAAAGGCAAAAGGCATCTCATATCTGTTCATCATGAAAATACATGGATTCCTGTGGATAGTTTTCATGAGAAGGCTCAGTGGAAATTTAAATTTAATCTGGATTTGTCCCTAATGCCGAGGTGTATCATATGAGGTTGTTTGTAGCATTGCAAAGTACAGAAGCCATACACAATTCAAAATACCGTAGTGAATCTTTGTGCCCTGGAATGGTCAAGCTAGCTTAGTGTCCTAGAAGAGAAAAAAAAAATACACTTTGTCTGTATAAATGATGTTATCACTTCAAAATGTTTCCTCTAATGTTTGAGGCATGTCAGTGAAGAATTGACAACTGTCTCATTTTTTGGCAGGATTCAACTGGATAAAACTTAAGCTACTGTGCAGTCCTACCCACGAATTCCTATTTGTGGGCCTTTACAGGAAATACTATAAAAAGCCTTTGACATCTCCTAAGTGGTGACAATTTTATTTTTCTATAAAAGCTTTGAAAGAAATCTCATGGTATGCTATGTATGTCTCACCTGTGATGCTTTGACGACACATCTGGTTTTTACTGAAGTCTGTACGTTGTTGTGACTCATCATTTTTATATTAATTATACTTAGTATGAGAAATTCTGCCAGCTATCAAGAAAGAAACTATCAACTTAATAAAAGCCAAAGCATTGAGTCACTACATTTATAGGAGCTTTTATTAATAAAATAGAAACAGATTAATGATTTTCTCTTCTGTCCAGAGGTTTGATTGCTTTCCAGAAGATAAGTCTTACCCTCAAAGTGTAAGTTTCCTAAGAGAAAGAAAACCTACTAAGAAAAATTTGATGGGGAAGATTGGTATTCCTTTGTAAATATTTTGGTCCACATGAATGCTATAAAATTTTCCATCGAGGCCCTTTGGTTACCATCATAGATAGTTATAAAAAGTTATGTGCTCCTCCCATTCTTTAAGAGGTTATTATTAGAGGCACCTGTACTTAAAGAAATGCAAATTTTTAAAACTCAATATATTCCCTCCTTGAATTTTTAATTAGTAAAAAATATATAACAATTTTATGTTCACATGGATATAGTGAAATTGGTACTTTTTTTAATGTTGCAATCTCTTAGTAGTTATAGCTCACTCGGCTAGCCGTCTTGAAATACATATTAAGAATCCTTCTTAAGGAAATATTTCAAAAACTAAAGATGTCTATTCCAACATTTTTCACTATATAGAAATTGGAAGCAATCTAAATTTCTAACAATTAGGAGATTAAGTTATATCGACCATATAACCAGTTCTCGTCTATCACGGATTGTTTGCTATGAGCATTTTCTTACCCATCTTTTGGTGAATGTGAGTGTCCAGTTCGACATCTAGAAGAGGAGTTGCTGGTTCACTAGATATGCATGTGTTCATCTTTAGTAGATATTGCCGAATGCTTTTGTGGTTGTAGTGGTTTAGACACATCAGTTGTGTATGAGAATTCCAGTTACTTATCTCTCCTTTTGCCATTTTAACCATTCTTGTGTGTGTGTGTGCTGATACCACATTGTAGCTTTGCTTTGCATGTCCCTGATGGCTAATCATAGTATTCTCTTTTCATGTGTTTATTAGCCATTTGACTATCTTTTCTGAAAAGTGTTGAAATATTTTATGCATTTTTTTTTCTTTTGGGTGATCATTTTCTTATTTGTAGTAGTTCTTTCTATATACTGGCATGAGTTCTTTGGGGTATGTGTATTAATTTTTTTTTAATGTTTATCCATTTACTTTTTTTTTAAACTTTTTAATGTTTTATTTATTTTTGAGAGAGAGACAGAGAGACAGAGCATGAGCAGGGGAGGGGCAAAGAGAGAGGGAGGCACAGAATCCGAAGCAGGCTCCAGGCTCCGAGCTGTCAGCACAGAGCCTGACGCAGGGCTCGAACTCACAAATGTGAGAGATCATGACCTGAGCCGAAGTCGGTTGCTCAACTGACTGAGCCACCCAGGCACCCCATATCCATTTACTTTTGAGGGAGAGACAGAAAGGGAGACAGAGAATCCCAGGCAGGCTCTTTACTGCCAGCTCAGAGTCCAACATGAAGCCCAAACCAACAAACTAAAAACCATGACCCACGCCAAAACCAAGAGTCAGACACCCAACTGACTGAGCCACTGAGGCAAAATATATATTCTTCTGGGGTGCTTCGGTGGCTCAGTTGATTAAGCATCTCACTCTGGATTTCAGCTCAGATCGTGATCTCACAGTTCATAAGATCAAACCCATGTGGGGCTCTGTGCTGACAGTGCAGAGACAACTTGGGATTCTCTCTCTCCCTCTCTCTGCTCCTCCCCCACTCATGTTCTCCTTCTCTCTCTCTCTCTCTCTCTCTCTCTCTCTCTCTCTCTCAGAAATAAGTAAACTTTAAAATGTGTGTGTGTATGTATATATATATGTGTGTGTATATATATGTACACATATGTGTGTATATATACACATATATGTTCCCTTTTTCTATGGCCTTTCTTTTTATCTCCCTATTGGTATCTTTTGGTAGACTTTAATTTTAACCATTTTAATGTTCAGTTATTAATTTTTTAAGTTTATGGTTACCATTTTTTGTGTTCTCTTTTAAAATCCTTGCCCCTCATAGCTCATGAAGTTGTTCCCAACATTTTCCTCTAAAAAAAGCTTTATTGTTTTCCTTTCTACACATATTATCTTCAATCGGTCCATAATTGATTTTTGTATAATTGATTTTTGTACATGGCATGGGAAAAGTAGGAGTAAAAGTGTCCAGGTACATTTTCCCATGTGGACTTTATTTTTATCTTATTTAAAAAACTTTTTTTAAAGTTTTGAGAGAGAGTTAAAAGAGTTTTGAGAGAGAGTTAAAATTTTGAGAGAGAGTGCAGGGGAGGGGTGGAGAGAATCCCAGGCAGGCTCCACACTGTCAGTGCAGGGCTTGAACTTGAACCGTGAGATCATAACCTGAGCCAAGATCAAGAGTCAGACACTTAACTGGCTGAGCTACCCAGGAGCCCCTGGACTTTATTTTTAAATGTACAAATACTGGGTCTGTCATTTATTCATGAAAAAATAACACTGAAATTACCATCTTCTCCTGAAATCAAAATCCACAATGATTTTTTTTGATATACAAAAATACCCTCTTATTTTATATCTTTTTTTAGAGAGGGCAGGAGAGAAGGGGGAGAGGGAGAGAGAGAGAGACAAAATCTCAAGCAGGCTCCACACTCAGCATGGAGCCCAACATGGGGCTTGATCTCATGAGTGCGAGATCATGACCTGAGCCAAAATCAAGAGTCAGGACACTTAACCGACTGAGCCAGTCAGGTGCTCTGAAAAATACACTTTTATTTTATTATTTTTTAAAATTAATTTATTTACAGAGAGAGAGAGAGAATGAGCATGAATGGGGAGGGGCAGAGAGAGAGGATCCCAAGCCGGCTCTTTGCTGGTCAGTGGAGCCCAATGCAGGGCTCTAACTCACAAACCATGAGATCATGACCTAAGCTGAAATCAAGAGTCAGATACTTAACAGACTGAACCACCCAGGTGCCCCATCTGAAAAATATACTTTTAAGGTAGTCACCACTGTCTTTTAGAAGTAAAGGCAAATCCATTATTGGTGTTACTGCTATTGCTTTTAAAAATGGTAAATATTTGTTACTTGTTCTTTTAAATATATGCTAAAAAAATAGACTCAATATTGTTTAAAAGGAAATTAGATCTGTACCTTCCCATGATTATCTTCTCCATGTAAGTCTTTGTTGAAACAGTTAAAGGTAATGCTAAGTCCAGCCAAAAGCAACTTATTGTTAGTCACCATATAATCGAAATCATTATGGGAAGACAGTCATTCAAAAGAAGAACATGACTCAAAGCAATCTACACATTTAATGCAATTCTATCAAAATACTGCTGACATTTTTCACAGAGCTAGAACAAACAATCCTAAGATGTATATGGAACCACAAAAGACGCCAAAACAATCCTGAAAAAGAAAAGCAAAGCTGGAGGCATCCTGATTCTGGACTTGAAACTGTATTACAAGCCGTAGTCATTAAGACACTATGGGACTGACACAAAAACAGACACTGTATCAGTGGAACAGAATAGAAAACCCAGAAATGGATCCACAACTATATGGTCAACTCATCTTCAATAAGGTAGGAAAGAATACCGCATGGAAAGAAGACTGTCTCTTCAACAAATGGTGCTGAGAAAACTGGACATCTTCTGCAACATGCAGAACAATGAAATTGGACCACTTTCTTACACCATATACAAAAATTCAAAATGGACGAAAGACCTAAATTTGAGACAGGGAAAACTATCAAAATCCTAGAGGAGAGCACAGGCAGCAACCTGTTTGACCTAGGCTAGAGTAACTCGTTACTAGACACATCTCCCGAGGCAAGGGAAACAAAAGCAAAAGTGAACTATTGGGACCTCAAGATAAAAAGCTTCTGCATAGAGAAGGAAACAATCAAAACTAAAAGGCAACTGATGGAATGGGAAATGATATTCGCAAATGACATATAAGATAAAGGGTTAGTATTCAAAATCTATACAGAACTTATCAAACTCACCACCCTAAAAACAACTGATCTAGTTAAGGGTGAGAAGACATGAATAGACATTTTTCTAAAGAAGACATCCAGATGGCCAACAGGTGAAAAGATGTTCAATGTCACTCATCATTAGGGAAATACAAATCGACCACGATGAGATACCACCTCATACCTGTCAGAATGGCTAAAATTAACAACATAAGAACAGATGTTGGCGAGAATGTGGAGAAAGGGGAACCTTTTGTACTTTTGGTGGGAATGCAAACTGGTGCAGCCACTCTTGAACACAGTATGGAAGTTCCTCAAAAAGTTAAAAATAGAACTACTGTATGGCCCAGCAATTGCACTACTAGGTATTTACCCAAAGGATACAAAAATACAAGTTCAAAAGGGTACATGCACCCCAGTGTTCATAGTGGCATTATCAGCAATAGCCACACTGGGGAAAGAACCAAAGGGTCCATCGACTGAATGGATAAAAAAGATGTGCTATTGTATATACAACGAGTTATTATTCAGCCATCAAAAAGAATAAAATCTTGCCATTTGCAACAGCATGGATGGAGCTAGGAGCTAGAGCTAAGCAAAATAAGAGATAAATATACGGTTACATTCATATATGGAACTTAAAACAGATGAATATATAAGGCGGGGGAGAAAAAAGGGAAACAAACCATAAGAGGCTCTCAAAGATGGAGATCAGTGGCACCTGGGTGACTCAATTGTGCGTCCAGCTTCATCTCAGGTCATGATCTCAGTGTTCATGAGTTCAAACCCTGCATCGGGCTCACTGGGCTCACTGCTGTCAGCACGGCCTCCTCTGGATCCTCTGTCCCGTCCCCCCGCCACACACACACATGCACACGAGCACGCGCGCGTTCTCTCTCTCTCTCTCTCTCTCTCTCTCTCTCTCTCTCTCTCTCCTCTCCCCCCCCTCCCCCCCTCCCTCCCTCCCTCTCCCAAAAGCATTTAAACAGAACAGAGGGTTGATGGAGGGAGGTGGGTGGGGGATGGGCTAAATGGGTGATGGTTATTGAGAAGGGCACTTGTTATAATGAGCACTGAGTGTTGTATGTAAGTGATGAGTCACTGAATTCTGTTCCTGAAACCAATATTGCACTGTATGTTAACTAACTAGAAATTAAATAAAAATTTTAAAAAGGTGGGGGGAAGAAGAGTATGTGAAATCACTCTGTCAGATGGCTAATTTTATACCTCCATCTCACTCTGGCCCACCAAGCACAAGGCAGTGATCCTTATTGGTGGACGTTACTTACTGATAGCATCTTTTCTAAACATTTTCTGGGTATTAAAATGCCCTCTTATGCATTTTAGGGGCTTCAGCTGTGCATTTGCCCTGTTCTGCTACACTAAGCTTTCCAAGGGCAACAGTGTGCCAGTCTACTTTCATCACTAAATTCCTAGTGCATACCTCTCTCAGTGCCTGGATATTCGGAGGCTCAGTTCATTGATGAATTACTTTGAAAGTTCCAAATTTGGAATTGTTTTTGTGATTAGAAGTGCTTCTGGACATAAGCACTAAAATCACATGCCTGAATCAGTTTGTAAATTAGGAGTGATATTCTCTAAGCAAACTCCATTTCCATCTATTCCATCTATTGGAGGTGGACAGATTTGATGTGCTTTTGCTCTAACAAGTAACTCCCACCCTCTACCTTCTCTAAGTTGCAAGTTTGTAAGGAGAGTGTTGTTCTGTGACAGACCTCTTGGGTAAGTTAAATGATCTTCCATTTAGTCAAGAACATAAATCGGATTTCTTAAGTTTTATGGCAGTAATAATAGCACCTCTAATCTATTTCACATCAGAGGGATTGCTTCCCTCTTTTGAATATAGAATATTTTCATTTAACAACTTCCAGAGTTTATTGCTGTTCACTATCTACCAAAAGTATAGTTAATACAGACTTTGAAAGACATCTGATAACCTTAAGACCTCTAAGCTCTATGCAAGAGGATGCAAACTCATTGCCAACAGGGGATGGGGTGAGTGTAGTAACAGCATTGCACTGATAAATGCTAACTGAGCTTCGGGATTGAGGACTTTATGGAGTGGTGGGGACTGTAACAAACCAATGTATGACTTTCTCTCTTTAAAGGGGACAGCCATTACTTAGGTACAGTCATGTGGAGAACTGGCCCGGGTGTCTTTTATTTATTTTATTTTTATTTTTATTTTTTGAGAGAAGCCAGAAATTCAGAATTTATGTGAAGTTTAAAGATTTTTTAAATTGTTTTTAATGTTTACTATTTATTTTTGAGAGAGAGACAGAGCATGAGTGGGGAGGGGCAGAGAGAGGGAGACACAATCTGAAGCACACTCCAGGCTCTGAGCTGTCAGCACAAGCCCGATTCAGGGCTTGAATGCACAAACTGTGAGGTCATGACCTGAGCCAAAGTCGGATGCTTAACCGACTGAGCCAGCCAGGTGCCCCGAAGTTTCAAGATTTTTAAATCTTGGCAGCTAATCATTATTGAAATAGTGTAAACCCCAAATTGTATAGGCCAAGAGGACCTGAGTCATGGGTAGTCCAACCTCTGCACTTTATTTCTCTTGGATTTGATCATCCAAAGGCAAGGTATCCTTACTATACAAGCATTCCTCAGAGGTATGGTGGGTTCAGTTTCATATCCCGGCAGTAAAGCGGGCATTGGAATAAAGCAAGTCAAATGAATTTTTTGGTTTCCCCATGCATATAAAAGTTACATTTACACTATACTATAGTAAGCGTGCAGTAGCACAAGATATGTGCTATACATAACTTACATATACATAACTTAAAAATACTTGATTGTTGAGGCATCTAGGTGGCTCAGTTGCTTAAGCGTCCAACTTTTGACTTCAGCTCAGGTCATTATCACATGGTTGTGAGATCAAGCTCCGTGTCAGGTCAGCATGGAATGCAGAGCCTGCTTAGAATTCTCTTACCTCTCTCTCTAAAAATAAATAAATTTATTTATTTATTTTTTTTTTTTTTTAAATTTTTTTTTTCCAACATTTATTTATTTTTGGGACAGAGAGAGACAGAGCATGAACGGGCGAGGGGCAGAGAGAGAGGGAGACACAGAATCGGAAACAGGCTCCAGGCTCTGAGCCATCAGCCCAGAGCCCGACGCGGGGCTCGAACTCACGGACCGCGAGATCGTGACCTGGCTGAAGTCGGACGCTTAACCAACTGCGCCACCCAGGCGCCCCCTAAAAATAAATAAATTTAAAAAATACTTTCTCAAAAAAAAATACTTGATTGCTAAAAATTGCTAACCATCACCTGCACTTTCAGTCTTTTCAGTCAATCTTTTTGTTGGTGGAGGATCTGGGGTCAATGTTGATGGCTGTTGACTGATCAGAGTGGTGGTTGCTGAAGGCTGGGGTGACTGTGGCAGTTTCTTTAAGACCGCAATGAACTTTGCAGCATCGGTTGACTCTTCCTTTCAGAAAAGATTACTCTATAGCATGTGATGCTGTTTGATAGCATTTTACCCGCAGTAGAACTCATTTCAAAGTTGGGGTCCATCTTCTCAAACCCTGCCACTGCCTTGTCAACTAAGTTTATATACTGTTCTAAATCCTTTGTTGTCATTTCAGCCATCTTTATGGCATCTTCACCAGGAGTGGTTT
Organism: Puma concolor; assembly: GCF_028749965.1. Taxonomy (NCBI): domain Eukaryota; kingdom Metazoa; phylum Chordata; class Mammalia; order Carnivora; family Felidae; genus Puma; species Puma concolor. The sequence continues at coordinate 113,323,966 of NC_141675.1, forward strand.
CCATCTCCAGCAACCACTCTCTGCTCATCCATAAGAAGCAGCTACTCATACATTCAAATTTTATCATGAGATTGCAGCATTTCAGTTGCATCTTCAGGTTCCACTTCTAATTCTCTTGCTATTTCCACCACATCTGCAGCTACTTCCTTCATGGAAGTCTTGAACCCTTCACAGTCATCCATGAGGGTTGGAATCAACTTCTTCCAAACCCATTAAGGTTGATAATTTAACCATATCCCATGAATCATGAATGTTCTTAATGGTATCTGGAATGCTATATCTTTTCCAGGAGGTTTTCAGTTTACTTTGCCCAGATCTGTCAGAGGAATCGCTATCCATGGCACCTGTAGCCTAATGAAATGTATTTCTTAAATAATAAGACTTGAAAATCAAAATCACTTCTTCATCCATGGGCTGCAGAAGCAATATTATGTTAGCAGGCATGAAAACAACATTAATTTCATTTTATATCTCCATCAGGGCTGTTGAATGACCAGGTACATTGTGAATGAGCAGTCATATTTTGAAAGCAGCCTTTTTTTCTGATCAGTAGGTCTTAACAGTGGTCTTAAAATACTTAGCAAACCATGTTTCATACAGATGTGCTATCATCCAAGCTTTGTTGCTCCATTTCTAGAGCACAGGCAGAATAGATTAAGCTTAATTCTTAAGGGTTCTAGGATTTTTGAAATGATAAATGGACATCGGCTTCAACTTAAAGTCCCCAGCTGCCATAGCCCCTAATAGGAGAGTCATCGTGTTCTTTGAAGCTTTGAAGCCCGGTATTGACTTCTCTCTAGCTATGAAAGTCCTAGATGGCATCTTCTTCCAATTGGGGACTGTTTGTCTACACCAAAAATGTGTTGTTCAGTGTAGCCACCTTCATGAATTATCTTAGCTAGATCTTCTGGATGATTTGCTGCAGCTTTTTCAGCATTTGCTGCTTCACCTTTCACTTTTATGTCCTAGAGATTGGTTTCTTAAATCTTACAAATCCATTGCTGCTAGCTTCCAGCTTTTCTTCTGCAGCATTCTCACCTCTCTCAGCCTTCACAGATTTAGGGCCTTGCTCTGGATTAGGCTCTGCTTAAGGGGATGCTGTGTCTGGCTTGATCTTTTCTTAAGAAGACTAAAACTTTCTTCACATCAGCAGTAGGACTGTTCCATTTTCTTTTTCATGTGTTCACTGGAGGAGCACTTTTAATTTCATTCAAGAATTTTTCCTTTGCTTTCACAGTTTGGCTATTTGGCACAAGAGGCCTAGTTTTCAGGCTGTTTCAGCTCTTGACATGCATTTCTTACTAAGCTCAATGATTTCTAGCTTTTGATTTAAAGTGAGAGATGTGCGACTTTTTCACCTGAATGTTTAGGGGCCACTGAAGGGTTATTAATTGGACTAATTTCAATAGTGTTGGGTCTCACGGTAAAGGGAGGCCTAAGAAGAGGAAGAGAGATGGGAATGACTGGTTGGAGGAGCAGTCAGAACACACACATTGATTAAGTCTGCCAGTCCTACGGGTTTCATGGCACCCTGAAACAGTCATGACAGTAACATCAAATCACAGGTCGCAGAGTACCCTAACAACTCTAACGATAATGAAAAAGCCTGAAATATTGTAAGAATTACTAAAATGTGACACAGAGACACGAAGTGAGCAAATGTTTGTTGGAAAAATGGTGCTGACAGACTTGCTAGATGCAGGATTGTCACATACCTTCAGCCTGTAAGAAAAAAGGCACAATCTGCAAAGCACAATAAGGCAAAGTGCAATAAAATGAAGTATGCTTGTACACCAAAGTAGATTTCTGGTTGGATTCGTTTTGTGTTGTTTTGTAATGTTACCACAAACCTAGCAGCTTAAAATAGCATAATTGATTATCTCAGTTTCTGTAGATCAGAAGTCGGGGTTTGGCATGACTGGCTTCCCTGTTCAGGGTCTTGCCTGGTTGAAATCAAGGTAATCATCTAGGGATGTGGTTCCTTTCTGAAGCTGGAGGTTCTCTTCAAGCTCTTTGCTTGTTGGCAGAATTCACTTGTAATTGTAAAACTGGGGTCCCATTTTCTTGCTTCCTATTGCCCAGGGACTGTTTTCAGTTCCAAAGACCACCTGCAGTGTTCAGCACATAGATGTTCTTTTTCTTTTAGGCCAGCAGGCATTTCTCTCTAATTTCCAGTTAATAGACTAACCAGAGGAAACACTTTGCTTTTAAAGGGCCTGGTTAGGTCAGGCAAACCCAGGAAAATCTCCCTCTTACCATATATGTAATATACAGATAGTTAAAAAAAATTTTAAAGGCAGGAATCTGGTTAAGAGAATACTCTAGAAGCATAGGAATGTCACATACCAGAGGAAATTTTTTTAAGTTTATTTATTTTGACAGAGAGAAGGGGGCAGGGGGAGAGAGAATCCCAAGCAGGCCCCACACTGTCAGCACAGAGCCTGGTGTGGGGCTTGATATCATGAACCTGCGCTGAAATTGAGTCAGATGCTTAACTGACTGAGCCACCGAGGTGCCCCAGTAATCGTTTTAAATATGGAAATAAGTTATACTTAACAACTCTATGTGCCATTATCTAAAGTATGGAAAAATTGGAAACCTGAGTTTCCATGGTAGAGGAAATAGTTACATTTACTACTGCTTATGCACTTAGAATTGGTTCTTGCCCCACCACATTTTCCTGAGGCCCTTAAGTCCATTTCCTTTGGAGCATACTTGGGAGTCCTTAGCCACTTTCTCCGCTGAGGCTTCCTTGTATCATACTGAGACTCAAGTTTCCTATGCATCCAAACTGTCTCCACACAGATGACCCACTTACATCTTGCATGTCTTCCCCTTGAGTTACATCCCTTCCTTCTCCCAAAAGGCAAGACCACAGTAGGTTCAACTAACATCCATCATCTCATATACCCCCTACCCCCACTCACCCCCTGTCTCTGGTGCCCATAAACCCGATATTATTTTCTGTGCATTTGGTGAGTTTTTTCAGATTACACATATAAGTGAGATCATAAAGTATTTGTCTTTCTCTGACTTAATTCACTTAGCATAATGCCTTTAAGGTCTGTCAGTGTTATTGCAAATGGTAAGGTGCCCGCATGTTTTATGGCTGAATGATATTTGTTGTATAATATTTTGTTGTATGTATATGTATCCATCCATCCATCCATGGACACTTAAGTGGTTTCCATATCTTGGCTATTGTAAATAATGCTGCTGTGAATGTCGGAGTACAGATATCTTTTTCAGTCAGTTTTTGCTTGCTTTGGATATATTACCAAAAGTAGAATTGCCAAATCTTATGGTGGTTGTATTTTTTATTTTTTTGAGAATCCTCTGTTCTGTTTTCTGTAGTGACTACTCATTTACAGTCCCACAGTGCACAGGGTTCTCTCTTTTCTCCACATCCACACCAGCATTTGGTATCTCTTACCTTTTTGATGATGGCCATTCTAAGACGAGATGATATTTTATTGTGGTTTTCATTTGTAATTCCCTAATGACTAGTGATGTTGGCATCTTTTCATGTACTTGTTGGCCTTTCATGTATCTTCATTGGAGAAATGTCTGTTTAGGTCCTTTGCCCATTTTTTTATTGGGTTATTTTATTTATTTTGTTTTTTGCTTTGAGTTGTATAAGTTCTTTATATATTTTCAATACTAACCCCTCACAAATACATGGTTTGCAAATATTTTTATTTCCCTTCCATAGGTTGTGTTTGTACTTTATTGATGGTTTCTTTTGCTGTATAGCTTTATTTTATTTTTTGAATTTACATCCAGATTTGTTAGCGTATAGTGCAAGAGTGATTTCAGAAGTAGATTCCTTACTGCCCCTTACCCATTTAGCCCATCCCACCTCCCACTACCCCTTCCATGACCCTTTGTTTGTTCTCCGTATTCATGAGTCTCTTATGTTTTGTCCTTCTCCATGTTTTTATATTATTTTTGCTTCCCTTCCCTTATGTTCATCTGTTCTGTGTCTTAAAGTCTTCATATGAGTGAGGTCATATGATATTTGTCTTTCCCTGACTAATTTCGCTTAGCATAATACCCTCTAGTTCCATCCATGTAGTTGCAAATGGCAAGGTTTCATTCTTTTTGATTGCTGAGTAATACTCCACTGTGTGTGTGTGTGTGTGTGTGTGTATATACACACCGTATCTTCTTTATCCGTTCATCCATTGATGGACGTTTGGGCTCTTTCCATAATTTGGCTATTGTTGATAGTGCTGCTATAAACATTGGGGTGCATGTGCCCCTTTGAAATAGCATACCTGTATCCCTTGGATAAATACCTAGTAGTGCAATTGTTGGGTCGTAGGGTAGTTCTATTTTTAGTTTTTTTAAGGAACCTCCATACTGTTTTCCAGAGTGGCTGCACCAGTTTGCATCCCCACCAGCAGTGCAAAAGAGATCCTCTTTCTCCACATCCTTTCCAACATCTGTTGTCTGAATTGTTAATGTTAGCCATTCTGACAGATGTAAGGTGGTATCACATTGTGGTTTTGATTTGTACTTCCCTGATGATGAGTGATGTTGAGCATTTTTTCATTGGTCAGTTGGCACTCTGGATGTCTTCATTGAAGAATTGTCTATTTCATGTCTTTTGTCCATTTCTTCACTGCATTATTTGGTTTTTGGGTGTCGAGTTTGATAAGTTCTTTATAGATTTTGGATACTAACCCTTTATCTGATATGTCATTTGCAAATATCTTCTTCCATTCCATCGCTTGCCTTTTAGTTTTGCTGATTATTTCCTTTGCTGTGAAGAAGCTTTTTATTTTTATGAGGTCCCAATAGTTCATTTTTGCTTTTGTTTCCCTTGCCTCTGGAGACGTGTTGAGTAAGAAGTTGCTGCAGCCAAGATCAAAGAGGTTTTTATCTGCTTTCTCTTCGAAGATTTTGATGGCTTCCTGTCTTATGTTTAGGTGTTTCATCCATTTTGAGTTTAGTTTTGTGTATGGTGTAAGAAAGTGGTCCAGGTTCATTTTTCTGCATGTCGCTGTCCAGTTTTCCCAGCACCACTTGCTGAAGAGACTGTCTTTATTCCATTGGCTATTCTTTCCTGCTTTGTCAAAGATTAGTTTGCCATATGTTTGTGGGTCCATTTCTGGGTTCTCTATTCTGTTCCACTGATCTGAGTGTCTGTTTTTGTGCCATTGCTGTATAGCTTTTTAGTTTGATATAGTCCTTCTTATTTATCTTTTATTGTGATGCTGTGCTTTAGTTGTCATATTCAAAAAATCATTATGAAGACCCATGTCAAGGAACTTTATTCCTATGTTTTCTTCTAGAGATTTCATGATTTCACGTTTTACATTTAAGTCTTTAATCCATTTTGAGTTAATATTTGTGAGTGGTATGAGATAGGAGTCCAATTTCATTCCTTTACGTGCAAATATCCAATTATCCCAGCTTGCTAGGATTTTGATTGGGATCAGATTGAATCTTATAAAGTTGGCAAGAACTGACATCTTGACAAAATTTAGTCTCCCTATCCATGAATGGGAAACATCTCTCCATTTATTTCACTCTTGGAGTTTTGTAGTTTTCTTCATATAGATCTTACACATATTTTATTAGATTTATACCTAACTATTTCATTTTGGAGGCTGCTCATGTAAGATGTAAATTCTGCGTTTTTATTTCCAAATTCCCCTTGTTTATTGTTGATATATAAGAAAGCAATTGACTTTTGTCTATTAATCTTGTATTCTACAACCTTGTATAATCGCTTATTAGTTACAAGAGTTTTTTGTTCACTTCTTTTTGATTTACTACATAGATAATCATATCATCTGTGAACAAACACAATTTTATTTCTTCCTTTACAGTCTGTGTACTTTTTTCCCCCTTGTCTTACTGTGTTAACTAATACTTCCAGTATGATGTTTGACAGGAGTGGTGAGAGGGGACATTCTTGCCTTGTTTCTGATCTTACTGGAAAAGCTTTGAATTTCTCACTGTCAAGTATGATGTTAGCTTAGGTTTTTTGTAAGTATTCTTTAAAAAAATTTTTCTTTAACATTTATTTTTGAGAGACAGAGATATAGCATGAGTGGGGGAAGAACAGAGAGAGAGGGAAACACAGAACCTGAAGCAGGCTCCAGGCTCTGAGCTGTCAGCACAGAGCCGATGCGGGCTCTAACCTACAAACTTCGAGGTCATGGCCTGAGCTGAAGTCAGACGCTTAACCGACTGAGCCACCCAGGTGCCCCTGTAAATATTCTTTACTAACCTAAGGAAGTTCCCCTCTATTCCTAGTTCACTGAGAGTTTATATCATTAGTGGATGTTGGATTTTGTCAAATGCTTTTTCTGCATCTGCTGATTTGATCATGATACTTTTGCATGCTGATGTGATAGATTGCATTAATTGATTTAAAATGTTGAACCTACCTTGCATACCTGAGATAAATCACACTTGATCATGGTGTATAATTCTTTTTAATACATTGTTGGATTTGATTTTTTAAATATTTTGTTAAGGATTTTTATGTGTATCCTGTGATAAATAACCTGGATGGCCTATTCCATGACCTGTAGTTTTCTTTTCATGTAATGGGTTTGATTTTGGTTTTATGGTAGTGCTAGCTTCATAGAATAAGTTAGAAAGTATTCCCTCTGCTTCTTTCCTTTGAAAGATATTATAGAGAATTGGTATAATTTTTTTTTTTTTAATGTTTGGTAACGTATCAGTGAACACATTTGTGCCTGGTGCTTTGTCTTTTGAAAGTTTATTAATTATTGATTGAATTTCTTAAATAGATATAGGCCTATTCAGGTTATCAGTTTCTTCTTGCTAGTGTTTTGGCAAATTGTGTTTCAAGGAACCAGTTCATTTGATCTAGGTTATCAAATTTGTGGACATAGATTTTTTCATGCTATTCTTTTATTATCTTTTCATGACCATGATGTCATTAGTGGCATTTGCACTTTTATTTCTAATATTAGTGATTTGCGTCCTCTCTTTTTCTTAATTAGCCTTATTAGAGCCTTACTGACTTTTGTTTCAGAGAACCAGCTTTTGGCTTTTTAATTTTCTCTATTAATTTACTGTTTTCAATTTCACTGGTTTCTGCTCTAATTCTTAAATCTTTTCTTCTTCTCACTTTGAAATTAATTTGTTTCTCTAGTTTCTTGAGGGTAATGATTTTTTAAACCTTTTCATTTGCCTGGAGCATGAAATCTTTTTTTTTTTTTTTAAGTTTAATTATTTAGAGAGAGAGCACAAGCGGTGGGGGAGGGGAGCAGAGAAAGGGAGAGACAGAATCCCAAGCAGGCTCTGAACTGTCAGTGCAGAGGCCAATGTGGGGCTTGAACTTATGAAACGTGAGATCCTGACCTGAGCCAAAACCAAAAGTCAGATGCTTAACTGAGTGAGCCACCCAGGTGCCCCAAGGAGCATGAGTTTTTCTAAACTATAAACCAGTGTTTTTAGGTCTTATGGTTATTAACATACTTAATTAACTTTTGTATTTAGAATTTTCTGTATATATCCATATAGTGTTGTTTGAAATACTTCTCTTATTTATCCAGGAGAAACTTTTAGAGATGTTGGCTGAGTTTGAAAGCCATTTGCAGGACCTATAATTGGTAGCAGTTAAATGATTTATGTTAATTTAGGAGTGTCTTTGAATGGCCAAACTAAGAAGATGAAATTAAAGAATTAACTAGTATATTGCCCAGATTAGGAATGAATTTTTTCTTTCTTTCCCAGAGTATTTTGCTAAGTGCTTGCATTACTTGTGTGATGGGTAAATCACATTCCTTAGGTGGGAATAAGAGGTGAAGGCAGGTGTTTATCTAGTATATCTTGAACTCACTTGAGCACCTACAAAGTCCTTTTCTTCCTTTTTGTTTAAACTGAGATTATCTGTTCTTTAGTACCTACTACCTTTTGAGTTTTGCAGAAGAGTAGTTTTTTTTAAAGTTTAGTTTCTACCACATTTTGAATTCATTCACATTTCAGAGGACAAGGTAACCCCAATGATGAAGCAGGAGGTAAAGCTGCAGTGCTAACAGGAAATACTTGTACTATTCTGTCCACATTATCATGTTTTAGTATACATGACAAAATTTTTATAAAGACACCTATGCATGGCATCATAATATTCTTAATTTTTTTTTTTTTAACATTCATTTTTGAAAGAGAGAGAGCATGAATGGGGGGAGGGCAGAGAGAGACACACAGAAACAGAAACAGGCTCCAGGCTCTCAGCTGTCAGCACAGAGCCCGACGCGGGGCTCGAACTCACAGACTGCGAGATCATGACCTGAGCCGAAGTCGGCCGCTTAACTGAATGAGCCACCCAGGCACCCCCATAATATTCTTTAAGTATGATCTTTTTCATTTTTACCTAAGAGTATCTGAAAAGTTAATTATTTGTACTGAGGGCCTTGATCAGCCTTGTAATAAAATCACACATATATAGATTCTTAAGTGGCAAAGAACAGTTAGTGCTGATGAGCCCAGATGAAACTTGATCACATTTTCAAGTGTTAACTGACTGGTGTAGAGATCCTAGGTATGCAATTTCTCTTGCCTCTACCTGTTCCCGTTTGGCCTTAAGATTTAATGTGGGGGCAGCCGGGTGGCTCAGTTAGTTGAGCGTCCTACTCTTGATTTCGGTTTAGGTCATGATCTCAAGGTCTTGGGATCAAGCCCCAGGTCAGGCTCCACACTGAGCATGGAGCCTCCTTGAGATTCTCCCTTTCCCGCTCCCGTTCCCTCTCCCTCTATCGTTTCCTCTGCCCCTCTCCCCTGCTTGCATGTGTTCTGTCTCTCTCTCAAATAAAAAAATAAATTAAAAAAAAAAAATGAAAAGATGTAATGTGATGGGCACCAGCTCTGCACACATTTGGCCTTGCTAACAAATTTTATAGGTTCTGATATTTTTAACATTTGAGATAAGATGTGGAATAACATTTGTACTTTACTGCTTATAATATTAGGTCATTATTTGAAGATCTTTAGTATTTAAAAATAATATAGTATTTAATATTCTATTTACTAGTCTATTTTTGAGTTATTTAGTATTGAAGTTTGAAGATCTAATCATCTTTTTGTATATGCAGATAATAACTTGTAGAACTTTTTGAGTGTCATTTTGCTTGAATGTTAAAAATATCGATAGCTTTTGGGCGCCTCGGTGGCTCAGTTGGTTGAGCGTTGGACTTCGGCTCAGGTCATGATCTCGTGGTTCTTGTGTTGGAGTCCCACATCAGGCTCCCTGCAGCACTGAAACTGACAGCAGAGACTGCTTTGGATCCTGTGTCCTGCTCTCTCTCTGCCCCTCTCCACTTGTGCTCTCTCTCAAAAATAAACATTAAAAAAATATTGCTAGCTTTATTTAAATTGCATGCCATATTTAGGAATAGAAAGGTTTTTTTTTTTCTCCCCCACAGTAGGTGTTTTTAAAGAAATAAAGGATGAGCAAAGACTATATAGATAGATGCAGGTATAGATATAGATATTGAACACCCTATTACCTAAGGCCAAGTGTGTGTGTTAATGCACATGCACATTGAAGTTTGGTCTTTTGTAATGCTAAATAAATCAAGAAGTTAGAGAGTGAATGTTCTTGGCTTTCAAATTCAGGTTTTGTTTTTTTTTTTTAACTTTGTAAATGTAGTATATTCCTTGTTATTTTTAGAGTAGTTCTTTTGGTTGTTGTTTCTTTGTTGGCACCTTTTTCGTAAAAGTTCTGTACAATGACCAGAGAGTCATACGGCCACTTTAAAACCAGTTGTGATAAGGTTGTGGATGTGGTTCACTGTAAGACATAATAGCAACTTTTCTGTGCCTCAAGGGGAGGAAATTTGTTGGAATGGCTTTTCTTTGTCAGTTTCTGTCAGGCTAATCTGACTGCAGAACAGAAAAATTGAATTTACCTTTCCAAGTTGAGGGGTAAAAATAATGTAAAACACAGTGATACATAGAATAAAATATGATTTCTGTCTCTGATATGTTACTCTGTTCAGATGTGGGCCTGAAATTATTCTTAGGTACAACTACTCCGTTCATCCTAAAAGTTTTTACAGAATTATCACATGTATAAGCTTATTTTATAAAAATAATTCAGAAGTTGTAAAGCTTTGGAGAATTATGTCTTGAAAGAAAAGTTCTATGTATAAAAGCTGTAGACAGTGTTAGATGTTTTAGAATTTGGGGTTTTCGTTTTAACTGACAACTGTCAGTCTGGCTTTAGGGTTAAATTGTTCTCATTTTCTGAAAAAAAAAAAAAGAAATGTAGTACTTTTGTAGTACAAGTGTAGTACTTTTTCATTGACAGGGAAAAACAGTGGTAAAGAAGAACTCGTTTTAAAAAATACGGCTGAATTTCACAATTCTACTTGTATGTGATCTTTTGGAAAGTTAAAAATGGCTTTAGAGTGAAGTGGAAGGAGTAGGCTGTGCCTCTGCAGTTAATCTCAAAATGAAGGTGGTATAGATTTACATAATTCAGTTAAGGGTGAAAGCAGTATTGCGAGATATTTAGGTGGCTTACGTCAGAAGACAAGCTGAAGCATTTACTAACTTAGTTAAGGAGTGAGGCTGTTGCTGGGATGCGGAAGGAAAAAGCAAAAGGGTGTTACTGCTGTGGGTGGGAAGGAGAGAACAGCGACTGCCCCAGATCCCTCACAGGAGAGAAGATTGTGCTGTATTAAATGTTCCTCTCTGCAGCCCCTGGGAAGGTGTCAGCACCAGTAGTGGAGAGTAGTGTGCAGAAGAATAAGGTACGGGACAAGGCGGAGGACCCAGGCTCCGGACTGATTTCACCTCTGACGGACGAGTAGTGTTATTTTGAGCAATCCACTGATGTATTAGAGTTCAAGTTTTTTCAGCTGCTATATGGCCGCTTGGAATAAATCTTTGAAAGCCTCTTTCTGCTGTGTCTGATTTTGTGTACTTTTTTTTTTTTTTTTGTATGAAACACCTGATGGTTTCTGACAATACAAATTGTTTCATTGTGTGTATTTCTTCTGAAAAACTTCATTACTGAGCTATAATTTACATACCATAAAATTCACCTATTTTAAATGCATGGTTTGATGAGTTTTAGTAAATTTATATAGCTGTGCAACATCACTGAAGTCTAGATTTAGAAATTTCTGTCACACCAAAATGTTCCCTTGTGCCCATTTGTAGTCCATTTCTACGTTACTCCCAGTCCCAGGTAGCCACTGATCTGCTACCTCTAATTTTTTTTTGTCTTTTCTAGAAATATAAATAGCTTTTGTATAGCATAATGGTTTTGAGGGTCATTAATGTTTTTGTGTGCATCATTAGTTTGTTCCTATCTTGGTGAGTTGTAGTTCTTTGTATGGATATATACCACATTTTTAATCCATTTATTAGTTGATGGACAATTAAGTTATTTGGGGCAAATATGAGAAATACTGCTGTGACTATTTGCATAGTCTTTCTGTGGACATATGGTTGCTTTCCTCTTGGGTGGATAATAGAAGTGTACTTGCTGGATTATATATGTACATATGCTTATTTAACATCTTCAGAAACTGCCAAATTGTTGTCCAAAAATGGCTCTGCCATTTTACAGTTCTGCCATCAGCGTTTGAAGGTTCCAGTTTCTCCACATCCTCACCGATGTTTGGTATTGTCAGTCTTTTTGATTATTATTAGTCAGTCTTTTATTCCAATGGGGTGCCGTGGTCTGTCACTGTAGCTTTAATATTCATTTCTCTGATGACTAGCTCTCTTGACCATCTTATGTGCCTATTTGCCATGTAGTAGGTCGTCTTTATAGATTGGCTTTATAAATCTTTTGCCCATTTTACAAGATTAAATTGAGTTGTAAGAATTGTTTACACATTTCAGATAATAGTTCTTGATCAGATTAATGTTCTGTAAACATTTTCTCCCAGTATGTATTTTGCCTTTAAATTTTCTTAATGGTATCTTTTCAAAAGGAAACATTTTAAATTTTGATGAAGTGCAAATTACTCATTTTTTCCTTTAATGGATTTCCCTTTTGGGGTTGGATCTAAGAAATCTTGGCCTAACCCGAAGTCACAAAGATTTCTCTTGTGTTTTCTTGTAAGTTTTATAAGTACAGCTCTTAGAATTAGGTCTGTGATCCATTTTGACTTGAAGTGAAGTTCTAAGTTCATTTGTTTTTGCATTTTGATATCCACCTGGTTTAATACACTTGTTGAAAGCATTGTCCTTTATCTACTGAGTTACCTTCACACCTTTGTCAGGAACCAGTTGACCACATATGTGGGCTTATTTCTGAACTCTTTTCTGTTCCATTGAAATACATAGAGATATACATATAGGTGTAGATATAGATACAAATAAAGATTTAGATATAGAAAGAGATTTGCTATTACAGTGTATCACACTGTCTCGATTACTACAGTATTATAGTTTACTGTAGTATTATATAAGTTTAAAATCGGGTTATATTAGTCTTCCAACTTTTTCACTACGTTCTGCCTGGTCTATGTCCTTTGCATTTCCATATGCATTTTAGCCTTATTAATTTTTGAAAAAGGAAAATTCTATGGGAATGCAGGCTGGTTCAGCCACTCTGGAAAACAGTATGGAGGTTCCTTAAAAAACTAAAAATAGAACGACCCAGCAATTGCACTACTAAGCATTTATCCACGGGATACAGGTGTGCTGTTTTGAAGGGACATAGGCACCCCCATATTTATAGCAGCAGTATCAACAATAGCCAAAGTATGGAAAGAGCCCAAAGAGTCCATCGATGGATGAATGGATAAAGAAGATGTGGTATATATATACAATGGAGTATTAATAGGCAATCAAAAAGAATGAAATCTTGCCATTTGCAACTATGTGGATGGAACTGGAGGGTATTATGCTAAACGAAAGTCAGAGAAAGACAAGTATCATATGACTTCACTCATATGAGGACTTTAAGAGACAAAACATATGAACATAAGGGAAGGGAAACAAAAATAATATAAAAACAAGGAGGGGGACAAAACAGAAGAGACTCATAAATATGAAGAACAAACAGAGGGTTACAGGAGGGGTTGTGTGTGGGGGGAATGGGCCAAATGGGTAAGCACTAAGGAATCTACTCCTGAAATCATTGTTGCACTATATGCTAACCAATTTGGATGTAAATTAAAAAATAATAAAATTTAAAAAAATCTTTGCTTAATAAAACACATCAAAAAAAAAAAAAAAAAAGGAAAAGGAAAACTCTAGTTTTGGTAGAGATTGATTGACTCAGTAGATCAGTGTTGGGAGAACTGACACCTTAACAACATTGAGTCTTCCAGTCCATGAACTTGGTCTGTCTCCCAGTTCGTTTAGCTTTCCTTTAAATTTTATCAGTGTTTTCTATTTTTTAGTGTATTGATTTTGAATTTTTAACAAAAAAAATGATCCTTAAGTATTTTAATCTTTAGATGCTATTACAAAGTTTTTAAAATTTCATTTCAGATTATTTGTGACCAGTATGTGGAAATATAATTGATTTTTGTATCCTGTGATATTGTTAAACTTTCTTACAAGTTCTGGTGGGCTTTTCTTGTTGATTCCTTGGAATATGTTACTCACAAAATCATGTGTAGTCCTTGAAAATGGTGTTTGTGGAAGCACACATTACTCTCGTTCTAGAATGATGTTGCCACAGCCCCAGATATTTTGGAATGTTATTCTTTATTCAGAATCTTTTAGGTTAGCAAGCACATAAGAAAATG